>NC_139952.1:48465483-49007029 GCF_963454915.1 Gymnoscopelus microlampas | reverse complement strand
TTATTATTACAAAACACACATTAGCCACTTCAGCCTGTATACATTTCAGCCATTTGAAAACAGCCGATCTACAAGCTCACAATGCGTTGCGATGCGACGCATTGTGAGCTTGTAGATCTGCTATTTTCGAAAGATTTGTATACATTTTTCATACATTTATTTTGAAACTTGTGAAATGGGACATTCTGTATAATGAGTACATTCTGCAGGTAGGATGTGTAAAAGACGTCAGACTTCGGTGCTCTATTACGGTGGAAGTTCGGGACAAACGGTTGTGATATGTCTGAGAAGACACGTTGTACAGACAGTGTTCTTGCCACATATGTACAAGCTTCAGCTGTCCAACGCACCACAGGCTGTTTGGACCGATCTCCAAAAGTCTACTCATTCATTACACATTATGTCTGCTTGTAGACTGTCTTTCTGGTGGCAGTGGCTCAGGGGTAGAGCGGCCGGATGAGAATCATGAGGTTCCTAATTTGATCCCGGGCTCCCCCCAGAGTTAGTGTGGAAGTGTCCTTGAGCAAGACGCTGAACCCCTAATTGCTCCAATGAGCAGGTTGGTGCCTTGTGTGGTTTCCTCTGACATCTGTGTGTGTGTGTGTGTGTGTGTGTGTGTGTGTGTGTGTGTGTGTGTGTGTGTGTGTGTGTGTGTGTGTGTGTGTGTGTGTGTGTGTGTGTGTGTGTGTGTGTGTGTGTGTGTGTGTGTGTGTGAATGGGTGAATGTAATGCACAATCTATGTAAAGCGCTTTGGATAAAAGCGCTATATAAATGCACCATTTACCATTTATTTCACCATCTCCTCATTCACTTCATGTCTGTCTGCTTGTAGACTGTCTCATTCACTTCATGTCTGTCTGCTTGTAGACTGTCTTTCTCTCAGAATCAGAATCAGAATCAGGTTTATTGTCCCATCACAGGTTTACAAGGTAAAAAAGTGGGTGAAATTCGTTTTTTGTACATCACTCCCATCGCAACGTTAGATTCCGTAGAAAGAAGAGTGGGGAGAGAGAAAAAGAAGAGGGGTAGGGGGTTAAGTGGGAAGGAGATCAACAAGAGAACAATAGAAGGCCAAAAACAAGTTATCTACATATTTACAAAGTACCTGAGATAAGAGACAAACTAAGGTGCCTGAGCATAGCAGCAATGTATGTATACTGTGCATGATATACTTATAGACGCTAAGGTGCTTAGAGAAAAAGAGCGCAATAATAAAAAAAAAAAAAAAAAAAAAAGTTTGTGCTTTTATACATGGGGATTAAGGTGCAGAGGGTCAGTGCATGTTCACCTAAGGGTGGACTGACCCTGGGTATTAATCCGCAAGTAACTCCATGAGGAGAGCAAGCAAAAAGTAATCTTTAGCATTTTTCTCATTAACTCATGTCTGTCTGCTTGTTGACCTGTCTGTGTCTCATTCACTTCACGTCTGTCTGCTTGTAGACTGTCTGTCTCTCATTAACTTCATGTCTGTCTGCTTGTAGACTGTCTGTCTCTCATTAACTTCATGTCTGTCTGCTTGTAGACTGTCTGTCTCTTGGTTGTGAGCCACTCCCACCGTTTCCACTGGGACGGCAGTGATCCAGATAACTATCAAACATGTAAGAAAATTGTCGGGACGTCCTGTGAGCAACTCGGGGGGGCTTAAGATTGGATCTGCTTTGAACTGCTCACACTAATTATGCCCGGGATTCACTGGCACCACCCCCCCCCCCCCCCCGGTGTGGCGATACTCGGGAGGGGTTGTTATTTTCTGACCACGAAATCACCCTGATTATCTTGTAGTCTGAGACCAGCTTAAAGAACATATAATAATGCTTTATTGAATGTACATATTCAGCCTGGCTGTGGACGAGGGTGACACAAGTAACTAAGTACGTTTACTCAGTACTGTACTTAAGTACAATTTTGAGGTAAATTACTTTACTGGAGTATTTCCAATTGTCTATACTTTTACTTCTACTCCATTACATCTCAGAGGCAAATATTGTACTTTTACTCCTCTACAATTATTTGAAAACTTCAGCAACTAGTTACTTTGCAGATATAAATTCTTACATTATAAAACATACTTTCTTAACATACGTTCCGGTACTTTAAGTACAATTTCATACAATACTGTTGTACTTTTAACTCAAGTCAATTTAGAATTCCGGACTCTTCCGAACAGAGTTGCAGTATTGATACTTTAAGTAAAACATTTGAGTACTTTTTTCCACCACCGGACACAGGGTGACACAGGGTGACAGGGTGACACAGGGTGACACCGTCTGGTGGTGTTTTGGTTGCTGTCCTTCCCTTCTCCAGCATTAGCAGCACATTTCCAGCGGCACTTTGAGCTTTTAGCAGGAACAGCTGGAGTTAGCGGTTGGTGGGGTGGGGGGGGGGGCTGGGGTGTGGGGGGTGTGTGACAGGGACAGTGGGGGGGGGGGTGGGGGTGGGGGGGCTTGTCGAGGGGGACAGGGGACGTACCCCAGAGCGGCGGGGAGAGGAGAGGCACAAGGACCAGCCAGGCAGATCCAATTTAAATATGCAAATGTTATCGCGGGGGAGCAACAATGAAACACAGGGACCGCCAATGAGGGAGAACCGGAGAACAGAGCGCTTACCTTGTAATGTAATTAAGTTGTTTACTATTGTTTCTCGGCGCCCGCGAGGAATCAATTATAGCGTTTAGAAAGGTGTGGAGATGTGGGAACGAGGGGGCCTCTTTGTCAGGTCCCCTGAGAGAGAGGAGGGAGAGAGAGAGAGAGAGAGATTGGAGTCGACAACAGGGATGTGACAGGGACATGATTGGCATCAAAAAGGCCAATTCGCTCCGTGTCAAAAAAAAGCAAATCGATCGCTTCGCGAAAATTAGCGAGAGCCAAAACCTGAGAGACTGTGAAGTGCTGTGTAATAATACAGCTGATAGGCTGTTTCACACCCCGGCTGTCATCCATTATGCCAAACCTGGTCTGTCTACTGGAGTCAATTAGGGGCGCAACAGCAACTAATTGACTTAATCGATTATAAAAATAAAATAAAAAAGATTGGGGGTTGAATTGTATTTTTTTATAGCGGTAAAGAGCAGATCTACAAGCTCACAACGTGCCGCATTGCAACGCTTTGTGAACTTGTAGATCAGCTATTTTTCGCTATTTTTGGATGATACTGTTGTACCTTGAAGTATTAGGCTAATTAAAGGACAACTTTGGTTTTTTACAACCAATGTTTATGTTTTAGATTGTAATTAAAGTAAATAAAAGATGAGTGTTAAAAATTTCAAATTTACTGCTTTCTATAGTTTTAGCAATTTTCACAATCTTTTTTACAGTGTTTTCACAGTGGGCGGGGGGGCATTCTGAGTCCGGTGGCTAAATATGTATTTTTTTAACACATTAACCCGGCGTTTTCTTTATTATTATTTACAAGTAGCTCTTCCTAGCCCCCAATAACTCACATCTGGCCATCTCAGACAGCCGACCTTTTTTAATTGTGTAAAAAAAGGCATATTAGCCACCGGACAGAATGCCCCCGCCCACTGTAAAAAATATCGCAAAAAAATGCTAAAACTATAGAAAGCAGTAAATGAAAAAAAAATTACACTCATCATTTATTACTTTAATTACAAGCTAAAATATAAACCTTGGTTGTAAAAAAAACAAAGTTGTCCTTTAAGGCTTCAGTGGTTAATCATACTAACTGACTTAATCAATTATAAAATGAAATAAGAATTCTCTCCGTCATTCAAACATGCTTCTCCATTATACGATTAATCAAAAAAGTAATCGATACAATAATAACCATTAGAAACATGATCAACGGTTGCATATTATCTGGAGTCAGTCAGATCCATGAAACAGCTCAACACGCTGAAGAGATGAGCAACAGTAACAGTCCTGTTAACATCCTAATCTGTGAGCTCATAGTAACAAGTTTTATAACGAGCAGCAGACATGTTGTTTTGATTTGATTCCCTCCTCCAATCACAGAGGAACAAAGCGAGAGAGAGAGAGAGAGAGAGAGAGATGAGAGAGAGAGAGAGAGAGAGAGAGAGAGAGAGAGAGAGAGAGAGAGAGAGAGAGAGAGAGAGAGAGAGAGAGAGAGAGAGAGAGAGAGAGAGAGAGAGATGAGAGAGAGAAGGGAAGGAATCCCACGACCAGAAGCAGCATTCAGCGTCAACAACCCCTCAGCTCACATCGTCTTCCACCTCATTGGCTCAGAGATGAGGATGAGGGAGGGGCTGTGGGTGGGGGGGGGGGGGGGGGACCTGCCGTTTTAATCCACTTCTGGTTCCCATGCAGCCTCTTCTCGTCTCGAGGAGAACAGCCTGGTTAACAACCTCAATGCAGGGAATGTCTTATAAAAGGCGGGACTTCCGTTGTAGGAAGTGACACTTTTTTTGTGTGTCACAGAAGGGGGCCTTCGGTATAGGCCATTCAGAGGCAGGTGGGGGCGGGTCTTTTCGTAAGAGGCAGCCACGCAGCAAAAGTCAGTTAGACGCGCTGTGATTGGCCAGTAGTCTACACGCTGTGATTGGCCAGTAGTCAACGCGCTGTGATTGGCCGCAGTCGTCACTTTGAATGGTAGCTTGCCTACTCTAAAATGGCGGCCGCGATACCAGTCGCTCCAACGAACTGCAGAGGCCAATGAGGTATCTAGGTTTCTATATCTATGATGTAAACACCTCTGGAAAAAAGCCTCAACGTAGAGGCCTCTGTCTACTGCAACACCAAACCTCTTCCCCCTAAGATAGCTGATCTACAAGCTCAAAACGTGTCGCATCGTGACGTGTTTTGAGTTTTAGATCGGCTTTAAAGTCAGCTGTGTTTTGTAGAACGTGCAGCTTTATGGGAATCACACAGGGGAACGAAATCCAGATTCATTCATGTTCATGAAATGTTAGGTATATGTCCATATGATGACCACAGATATGCTCTGAAATTGTGAAAAACGTATCTTTCATGTCACTAGACCTTTGAAACCATCTCCCCCGGTGGCTACATTTCCTCTCGTTCAATCGGGTATGGATTTCTTTTGTTTTCTTCTTTTTTTGTAATTGTCCGATTCTAATAGGATTAACCACTGTACTGTATGTGGCCGATGCCTTTAACCCTGTAAGACCTGAGGTCCCATTCTACAAATGTCTTCTGAAACAGTTAATTTTAAACATTGTGTGTTGCTATAATATCAGTGGTGCTCAACCTTTTTCATGTTAAGGACCCCCATGAATTATGGTGTTTGGCCACGGACCACCATCTCAAAATATTTTGCTATGTTCGCTTTAAAAAAAAATATATATACATATATATTCATAGATTTGCATAAACTTTCAAGATTTTTCCATAAAAATAGCAGATCTACAAGCTCATAGCGCGGCACTCGGTGCCGTGCTATATCTGCTATTTTTAATAGCTAAAGTATAAAATAATGGTTAATAGTGGTTTAAATGTAAAATGACACGGATACTATCCCCGGTTTTAATGGGTTAAAATGAATTTGCAGCTGAAATTAGTCACATGACCGTGACAAGCAAACAGTGAGGTCAGCAGAGGTCACATTATCGACCGTCGGAGCCTCTCTGCGTCTTGGTTTAGACTCCTTAAACAAGCGTCCACTAAACCACTGGTCCTCAAACATTGTCAAGGACCCCCAAATCGTTATGTATTTGGCCACGGACGTGACGGACCCACATCTGAAATGATGTTGTGCCATATGGGGCCCCGGACCCCCATAAAAGCAGACTTGAGTTCTCAGAATTATTCAAAATGTTCAAGACATCTACAAGCTCACAGTCGGTCGCATCACGACATATTGTGAGCTTGTAAATTGGCAAATTTTGGAACAGCCAAACAATAGAATACGGATAAAGTGGTTGACAACTGTTCCTAATTTTGTTGGTGACCCCCTAGTCTTGCATAGCCTAATCTGGGAACCCATCGGCCCATCTGCACCGCCCGCGACCCCGTGTAGAGACCGGATGTCGGCCTGTTCACTCGCCTTCAGCCCTCCTCTTCCTGTGGTGCGTCTGTGTTTTCATTCCTACTAACAACAAAAAACGGTGGTTGCCCGACAGATTGAGCTGCGGAGCTCTGACTCTGTCTTGAGAGATTACGCGTAGCCAGACAACTATTCCACAATCTGAAAATAACATACAGTATAGAGTCTGGAACTACACCTGCTGAAATCCGAGACAGTAGGCTGTTATCTGTTTGTCATTTCCATTCACTTTCTAAGCAGCAAGCTATATATGTTTAGATCATTTTGATTCATATTCAGATATATTTATGCGACTGTAAAGACAAAACAGAGGTGGGAAGGAAGAGGCGTCACATCCTTTTCATCCTCTGATCATTTACAGAGCTTCTGTTGTTCCAGACTGAATGACTGACTGACAGACAGACAGACAGACAGACAGACAGACAGACAGACAGACAGACAGACAGACAGACAGACAGACAGACAGACAGACTAGGGACCCCCTGGGAACCCTCTCAAGGACCCCTCGGGGATCCCTGGACCCGCACTTTGAGAAGCACTGCCTGCACTAAACCCTGTGTGACTGTGTGACTGTGGGCCGGCGAGCTCCATTGATTCCTGCGATAATGACCTTGTCTGCATGATGCAGTGGGCTGACACCCATGTCTGTCTGTCTGAGGGGAGGGTGAGACAGGTGTCTGAACCCATGTCTGTCTGTCTGAGGGGGAGGGTGAGACAGGTGTCTGAACCCATATCTGTCTGTCTGAGGGAGGGTGAGACAGGTGATGAACCATGTCTGTCATGTCTGTCTGAGGGGAGGGTGGGTGAGACAGGTGTCTGAACCCATATCTGTCTGTCTGAGGGGAGGGTGAGACAGGTGTCTGAACCCACGCAGGTCTCAGGGATCAGAACCTGTGTGGGTGTTGTGTGTGAACCTGTGTGTGTGTGTGTGTGTGTGTGTGTGTGTGTGTGTGTGTGTGTGTGTGTGTGTGTGTGTGTGTGTGTGTGTGTGTGTGTGTGTGTGTGTGTGTGTGTGTGTGTTCGTGCATGTGTGTGTGCGCGCGCGTGCGTGCATGTGTGTGTTCGTGCGTGTGTGTGTGCAGGATGAAAGTGTGCCCTTGCATAAATGAGAGCATAGATATGCATTCATTTTTATGCATGACAACAAAACAAGGAAATCAAAGGCAGAGAAAAAAGGCATGGCTCTCTTTCCATGTGTGTGTGTGTGTGTGTGTGTGTGTGTGTGTGTGTGTGTGTGTGTGTGTGTGTGTGTGCGTGTGCGTGTGCGTGTGCGCGTGCGCATACGTGTGTGCGTGTGTGTGTGTGTACGTATACGCATGCATGTGTACATGTACGCATGCGTACAGCGTACATGCGTGCGTACCTGCCTGTCTGCCAGCGTATCTGTGACTGTCTGTATGTTCATGCGTGCATGTGCGTGCCTGCTCACGTGCGTGCATGTGCGTGCACGTGCGTATGTGTGTGTGTGACAGCATGGTGAGGTCTCCCCGGTGAAGCACAGCGGCTGGGCTGTCAGGATGGAACACGTCGCGGCTGGAAGCCAACATCTGCTGAGACTCTGTCTCTGTCTCTCCCAACAAACATATTCACACACATTCACCACAAGGACACAAGACATTCACTAAATACTAGTTAGGATAAAAACAACAACAACAAACCATTGAGATACCTGTAAAACATTTTAAACACTAGATAAAGTGCTCCTCGGAGCACAGGTCTCCGCCAGGTCAGATACGTTATTGTGGCCTCCTGGTGGCGCTATAATAGGCCAATGTGAAAAGGGTGCCATTTATTCTTAGGTCGTTCACGGCAATCGGACACTGCATTCATGATTTGAAGCATTTTGTTCCAAAAATGTGTTTTGCTAAATTAGACCTGCTGGTGGCGCTATAACAGGCCAATGTGAAAAGGGTGGCATTTCTTCCTCGGCCTAGTGGGAATGTGCGTGTGAAATTTCACGGAAATCGCACGCTGCGTTCATGGTTTGAGGCAGTTTGTTCAAAACGGACCAATCCTGCAAACTTTGGATGGCAACCTTAACCAATAAGGATGGAATATGGGAAATCGGACAGATCAGGGTTGATCACATGACTATAGAGATACTGTGTACCGATTTGCATGACGTTTGGTTAAAAACTGTAGGAATAATGTGAAAAAAATGGGTTTTGCACAAATCGGCCTCCTGGTGGCGCTATAACAGGCCCATGTGAAAAATTTGAGGCAGAGGTTCTGAATTGGCATCCAGGGAGTGTGTGTGCACAGTTTCGCAGCGACCGGGCCAACGGTGCCGGAGATTTGGTGGTAACACACGGACGGACACACGGACGGACGGACACACGGACGGACACACGGACGGAGGGTAAAACATACTCTCTCGCCATGCCTTACGGCCTGGCGGAGACAACAAGGAGGAACACACGATGAGGCGGGTGAGGTAAATAAACCTACAGTATGTATTGGGTGCTGGCTGTCTTCTTCTTCTCATCATGTAGTTGGGCCGTGACTTTTACTTAAAGGGATAGTTCACCTTTTTTTCCTATCGGTTAGTCACCCCATGGAGACTTGAATTCATGTTTTTTTTTTGTAGCATTCCTAAGCCACTAATTTGATGAGTAGCGGATCGGTAGGCAGCGGTTCTTGTAGGAGACACCGCTGCCGGTCATCAAATTATTGTCTTAGGAATGAGACAAAAACAAGAAAATATCCATGAATTCAAGTCTCCATGGGGTCAGTACTCCATAGAAAAAAAAGGCATTTTGGGGGTGAACTAGCCCTTTAATCCTGAGTGTCGCTGGCATTGTCTTACATGTGTCTGCCAGGAGGCAAAAACCATGACCTTTTTTTATTACGAGACTCTACACCACTAAACTCCTGCAGTAGACAAGGAGATACGTAGCCGATCTACAAGCTCACAACGCGTCGCCTTGCGACGCGTTGTGAGCTTGTAGATCTGCTATTTTCAAAAAGATTTTAATACATCTTATGCAATACGATACCTTGTGAAACAGGACATTCTGCATAATGACTTTACTTGTACTTTTGGTACATTTTGATAACAATACTTTTGTACCTTTACGTCTTTAAGTCAATTTTGAATTCGAGAGGTTTACTTCTACAGTACATTGCAGTATTGATACTTTTACTTAAGTAAAGAACTGTGAGTACTTTCTCCACCACTGCGTGGTAGCCAGGCACCCACATCCACAGGGCCCTGCTGGCATGTGGGTGATGTTCGTGACACAGTGGGCATCGTGCCATCCCTCTCGATGCCACGCGCGGTCAGAGACGTTCGGCCGTCACGCGTCAGCAGAGCTACAAGGAGACGCTGCCCTCCTTCCATCGGGATTCAGACCCAGACCTGCTGTCAGCTTTCATTACAACACAGACAGGACAGAAAGGCCAGACCGCTACGCTCTGCACCGTACTGTGAATACAAACTGAAAAATATGCTTCTCTGCTAAAGTGGTTCTCAGTGTACAGGCTGCGACCACTCAAAAATAATCATATATGAACTGGGGACCCCCCCCCCCCCCCCCCCACCTCCAAAAAACACATTATTTGAACTGGGGACCACCCCCCCCAAAAAATGTAACTGGGGACCCCAACACCCCGACAAGCCCTTGGAAGTGTAGTAGTTGAGGCATTACATTTTTTTTAACTCGGTTCCACAGATAAATATTGTGAAAATAGTCGATCTACAAGCTCACAACATCTCGGCGTTGTGAGCTTGTAAATTGACTATTTTCACAATGTGTCTCTCTTTCTTATATTATTTGACAATTTGGCCAATGTTTGACTAGTTTTTATAGTAGTTTGTTGAGTCTGCTCTTTTTTGACCATTGAGTAATGGTCTTTTGTTTTAGTCTTTTTTTGGTTTATTAAAAACAATAAAAAAGGTATTTTCTTTAAATTGTCACTATTGTCATCTTAGGATTTTTGAATAGCCAAGGTATAAAATAATGGTTAAAGTGGTTAAAATGATTGTGACGCTATATTAACTTATTAATATAAGACCATTATAAGTTACCTAATGGTCCAGGTCCTAGACCATTGGTTCTCATCTATCAGATGTTAATGATTATGGTCCTGTAAGGGGGGTGCTACAGTTAACTAATCATTTTAAACAATTATACAAATATTTGATTTGAATTAAACAATCGATTTTCAAATTGAAGAAAAACACAGTAGGCTAGATCTTTAAGCTCACAATGCGTAGCCATGTAGATCGGCTATTCACGGCTATATCGGCTATATCACTGTTGTTGTGCAGTCAGTGGATATAAGATCAAGTCAAAGTTGCTCTGCATTTGCATAATCAGGTGGAACAACAGAAAAACGTTTATTATGCTCCAAAAACAAACCGTGAAAATTGTAATTGTGGAATTGTGGAAACAGTGGATTGGGCTGTTATTGAGCGTACGATGCACTAAAGTCATTTCCTTTTATCTCATCTGCCACATGCTGATGTTGATTGATTGATTTGTAATGGCATTTAAACAGAGCTGTGGTCCATGGGGGGGGGGGGGGGGGGGCTCTCAGCACTGCTGCCTTTCATCACAAATACGTTCCGAAAGGCAGGGGCCGGACCCTCTGCCCTGTCATCACGTTCGGGCCTGGACCCTCTGCGTCCACTCAGGCACTGATTCAATCCCTCTCACACAAATTAATACCATTAGCTAAGATGTTTTGCAACTTAACACAGTGGGCCCCCCATCCGGCCCCCTCCTCTCTGCTCTCTGATTCCCGGTGGGACTGTGGAGGAGGAGATGCTGACGTCGTAGTGCCGGTGAACCTTGGGACGGTCAGTGGTGTTTAAAGTAATGTAGACGTAGTTGTAGATCTGCTATTTTCTAACATTTTAGTATTTTTTACTTTTGGTATCAAAGCATATTATATCCCCTCGAACCCTAACGTCCCTCTGTGTTCTGAGGAGAACATTCAGCCAAAATAACAAAGTGGAGTGGACGCATTGTGGAGCTTGTAGATCGGCTAAGACATTTGGTGTAGAGGTAACAAACATACACAAATACCCCCCCCCCCCCCAAAAAAATGAAGGGGCCAATTATAGAGCCCTGTTGACCGGAGAGCAACTCCGGTCAAACAAGTATATTGGGTGTAGGTGGTATAAAAAATAAAATAAAATAAAAGTCAGACAGTTAATTACAGCTACTGGTCATAACCAGGGAAATCATGCAGGCTTGTTTTTCATATTTTTTTCCCACTCATTCCCAACCCTTCACTTTCCTCCCCTCCCCCATACGCACCACGGCCCCCTGCTGCACGCCCCCACGCCCCTCCGCCCCCCCGCACCGCACGACCCCCAGAATCTTGGGGGCTCTGCCAATGAGAACGCAACAGCGGAATTCCTTCCCAGAGACAAGAACCTCCAGGTCTAGTGGTGCTATCATTCCCTCACCCTCCCCCCACCCCTCCCCCCTCCACAACCCCCCCGCCGTGCTTGTCACGCTGCTTAACACCAATCACATGCTCAGCCCTCGACTCATTCCGCATCATAGAGTTACCGATTTGGCAAAGCGCGCAATATGTGGCTTTTTCATGGTTACTAACCCCGGGCATGACAACTGCCTGCCTGCCTGGCTGCCTAGCTGTCTGTCTGACTGTCTGCCTGTGGCTGCCTGTCTGTCTGCCTGCCTGCCTGCCTGGCTGCCTGGTTGTCTGTCTGTCTGTCTGTCTGTCTGTCTGCCTGTCTGCCTGGCTGCCTCTGGCTGCCTGGCTGCCTGTCTGTCTGCCTGCCCACGGCAAGGAAGGCATGAGCACCACCAGCAGAATGAAAACACTGTCCTGAAGCAGAGCCTGGCTGAGTGGCTGGCTGTATACAAAGTGTTTTGTTTTGCCTCTTTCACAGGAAAAGAGTCCCAATGGTGAACTTACAGTATGTTCCTAATCGGCACTACATTGTGTTTGTTTATAGCGGCTTTCCAAAGCTCAAGGGCGCTTTACTGAAATTTAAAAAAGCACCACCAGTCAAACGCTGGTAAAAAAAAATACAGTACAGAAAACTGGTCAAATCAGCACTAACAATAACAAGCTAGGTATGTCACAACATTGCGACAATATTATACAGGTGTAAAACCAGGTGATTCAGACAGTGTAAAAGAGTTTGTTCTGATGAGGGCTCTAGGTGGACAGAATGGACAACAAATGTTTCAATAATCCAGATTTATTTTCAATAAATGTTTCCAAAAATAATGTTCAATTTTTTTTTTTTTTTTTTAACATGCAATTCAATGATTACAAAACAATAAGTGTTGTGATGTTGTAGATCTGCTTTAGTACTTTTACATTTTGATACCAATACTTTTGTACTTTTGCTCAAGTCAATTTTTAATTCCGGACTTTTACTTGTAACAGAGTACTTCTACATTGCATTATTGATACTTTTACTTGAGTAAAACATGTGGGTACTTTGTCCACCACTGCTCAACGCTTTCACCTTCATCACTAGTGAAAATCAACAAAGAAAACATTTCCCAAACCTTACAGAAATCATTATAATCCATAAAGTAAGTATTGCTCATGTTTTAGCAACACAACTCTTTTCCTCCAGAATATATATTACATGGAAAAATTCACACACCCCTGGCAAGTGGTACGTCCCAATTACCATCCCCCTCCATATAAGGAGCACTGTGGTCATGTGGTACTCTTTCCAGATCCTCAGAGCAGGAAGAGGACGTGGCAAGTATGTGTGTGTGTGTTTGTTTAGGAATGAAGATAAGCTTTAAACTGTTGAGATGAATAAAGGGCTTACGTTTCAACCAACCAATTGTATCTGTGTTGTTTGTAAAAATGAAATGAATATGAAATGAATGTTGATGTATTGAACTGGGTCAAGATGTCATTACAAACTCCCTGATTACCATGTAGCTAGCATTTATAGCAAACAAGTGTTTGGTGCAGACCAGTGGTGTAAAGTAACCAAGTACATTTACTCAAGCACTATACTTAAGTACAATTTTGAGGTATTTTTTAATTTACTAGAGTATTTCCAATGGTCAGAGCTTTTACTTCTACTCCACTACATCTCAGAGGCAAATATTGTACTTTGACTCCTACAATCATTTGAAAACTTAAGTTACTAGTTACTTTGCAGATATAAATTATTACATTATAAAACATACATTAACCACTTTAGCCCTATTTCATAGCTGACCTGTACGTAACGAAAAGTCACGCTGAGATAAATAGTATGACAATAATGCATATGGTAAACAGAAAATAATATGTAATCATGATAAATATAATGGAACGTGTGAGGGTAAAGTGGGAAAGGCAGTCTCTGCCTTTACCACAGACAGTAAGAACGAAAGGCAAAGCTAAGCTGCCCCTTCTTGGAATGATTTGCAGAAGGATCTGTATGGTGGAGTGGCAGTGGCTCAGGGGTAGAGCGGCTGGATGGCAACTGTGAAGTTCCCAGTTCGATCCCGGGCTCCCCCCAGAGTTAGTGTGGAAGTGTCCTTGAGCAAGACGCTGAACCCCTGATTGCTCCCGATGAGCAGGTTGGTGCCTTGCATGGTTTCCTCCTCCATCGTTGTATGAATGTGAATGTGTGTGTGAATGGGCGAATGTAATACACAATCTATGTAATGCGCTTTGGATAAAAGCGCTATATACATGCACCATTTACCTATCTGAGCTGATCATTTTGGGTGAATGTAAATAGAAAGACTAGTTCTATTTGTGAATGTGATTGCTTTTAAATGTTTGTCAACTGCTGCACTTGAGGTTGTTTGCAAGCATTTTAGTTCCTGATCCTGTTTGGCACTTCAACTGGATATTGTGTGATCTATATTGTATTGTTTGTCGTTGAAATAATGCTGCCTCTCGGCCAGGTCACTGGGGAACGCATCTGTGTCATTTTTAGATGTCTTTGGGCTATTAAAAAATAGCAGATCTACAAGCTCAAAGCCGTGCTAGATCTGAGCTTGTAGATCTGCTATTTTTTTAAATTGTGATATTGTTTTGCACATCTTTGAATATTTGCTTCTGGTGATTCTACAAATGTCTTTGTTTTTTAAAACTTATGTTGCTATAATATCAGTGGTTCGCAGTTTTTCGTGTCACAGACCCCCAAAATGATATGTATTTGGCCGCGGACCCCCATCTCAAAATATGTTGTTCCAGGGACCCCCCAGAAGCAAAGATTTGAGTTACAAATGATCGCTTTAAAATATATATTCAAAGATTTGCACAAAGTTTCAACATTTTTCAAAAATAGCAGATCTACAAGCTCATATCGCAGTGCCACGCTATGAGCTTATAGATCTGCTATTTCTGAATAGCCAAAGTATAAAATATTGGTTAAAGTGGTTGACAGATGCTTTCCCGGTCTTAATGGGTTAAGAGATATTAATCTCAATCCGTATTAACTTGGTTAAATAGATGATTTGATGAGGTGAGGTTGACAAAAGGCTGAGCTTCAACAGTGGCATTCGCAGCGGAGTGTTAAATCTACTAAACATATTCCAACACATGAAAAGGTTGATAGCCCCGCCCCCTTCATCTGAAACGTCAAGTCAAAAGAGAACAAAACACTCACTATGCCACGTGCTTATTTGACCCACATTAGATGTGAGCCAAATAAACACGAGGAAAGGTGAGCATTGTTTTTTGACATTTGAGATATTCTACCTTTTTCATATTTTTGGAATATTATAGTGTTTTAACCCCTTAAGACCGGGAACGCATCTGTGTAATTTTAAGATGTCTTTGGGCTATTCAAAAATAGCAGATATACAAGCTCATAGCGTGGCACCGAGTGAATCTTTGCATATGTATTTTTTTAAAGCGAACATTTTTAACTCTGTTAAAAATTCTGGGGGTCCCTGGAACAAAATATTTTGAGATGGGGTCAATGGCCAAATACATATCATTTTGGGTGGTCCTTGACATGGAAAGGTTTGGGAACCACTGATATTATAGCAACATAAGTTTATTTTTTTCATTTGCAGAATCCTCAGAAGCAAAGATTTGAGTTAAACATTTTGCTTTAAAAAACGTATATATTCAAAGATTTGCACACATTTTCACCCCAAAAAATAGCAGATCTTCAAGCTCATAGCGTGGCACTCGGTGCCGCGCTATGAGCTTGTAGATAGCCTAATGAAATCTAAAAATGACAGATGTGTTCCCGGTCTTAATGTGTTAATAAAGTGTTTTAACTCGGCAGCAGGCATAAGGCAGGCAGCAGGCATAAGGCAAGTTGAAAGGCAAAGTCAACCCAAGGACATGTCTACTCAATACGGATGTAATCATCCTCAGCTCACGTTTCCAGACCGTCCTCTGGAGTCTGGGCTGTTTGGGAGTTGTCTGTCTGTCTGTCTGCCTCACCGCAACATCTGCAGGCCCTGAGAGCAACCGTAAAAAAAAGGGCTATCTTTGACTTAAATGAGATCAGATGGGTGTAAATTCAATACCGCCATCAAAATATGTCTGCTTTTAGAGCCCAGATTACATTATATTTACAGTATCTAATTTCAATTAATTTCCCAAAAGGGGAGCGGGAGCGGAAGTGAGCACTAAGTCTGCCGATGAAAATGATTTTTTGGGGGCTTTACTGTGAGAATTAATTTTCATGTCATTAAACCTAATCGATAGCAAAGGAACATACAGTTTTCCTTTCCTGAAGCATTAAATGAGGTCGGTAGGCCTAGATGAGTATGAAGAGATGGGCAAACAGATTATTTAATGTTTCTGTGTTTTCATAAATGTTATGAATTCAATTTACAGTGACAGCCTAAAATCTCAGTATAAGTAAGTCTAATTTGTTACCTTTTTTTTTTCTTTTAATCATTTAAACCCTAGTATTCGTATCTTGGGGATAACATTTACTGAAAATAGCAGATACAATTTCACAATATATTCACCAATATGAGGTCTTTTAACCCATTTAGACCTGGAACCCTGTTACGTAACTATACCTTTCAAGCCAGGGAAGCCCATTTGGCATTGTTGTTGCTATGTACAGTATACATAGCGACATACATTTATTTTTTTTATTTTTGTTTAATACATATTTGAAGTTTTTCAGAAAACCTATCAGGATTTGGAAGGCCTCAGTCTACATGGGTTAATCAGCAGACAGAAGCTTGGCTATTAGAAAAAGGTTCCTCTGTAAAAGGATGTTTGTCTAGGGATATATGGATCGCTTGCTTTTTTATGTAGGCCTATGCTACGGTCATTGATTTGGTATTGTAAAGTGTTATTAACCATTTTGGGAAGGGACCCCCATTTGTAACTATACCTTTCAGGACGGGAACCCTTTTTGGAGTTCTTGTTGCTATGTACAGTATATAGCATCATTGTAGTAATTGTTGAATAAATATTTGAATATTTTCAGAAAACTTAGGTCAGGATTTAGAGGGTGTTTTTAGAATCGGCCTCAGGACTAAATGGGTTTACTGTTGCGTGTGAGAGGAACCACAGTAGAAATGAGTCTTAGTCTAATATAAGTCTTTATTGTGTTTATCCACACATTGCTGTAACCCTGTGGTTTCACTGCATTTCAATGAAATAAAATACAAACAGTCCTTCACCCTGCATTCACCCTGTCCCATCCTAACTATTATAGGAGCAGTGTGAAGTGACTGACAAAGGAGTCTCCTTTGTATCTCCTACCGGAACCACTGCCTACAGGTCCGCCGGTCATCAAATTATTAGCTTATTATCCCTTTAAGTGTGTTGCTCAGGGACACGCGGCAGTGGCGAACCGGCATCGTTCTGATTTACCAGACGTGCCTCTCTATTCTCCTATCCACTCAGCTACTGCTGCTGCTGCTGCCCGGCCCTGTATCATGTCTTTCTGCAGTCGATAACCAAACCATCTTCATCTCCTCTAACCCATTAAGACCGGGAACGCATCTGTGTCATGTTAGGTTTTTGCTTTGGCCTTTCAAAAAAATAGCAGACAGATCTACAAGCTCATAGCGGGGCACCGGGTGCCACGCTACGAGCTTGAAGATCTGCTATATGTTTTTTAGAAAAATTGTGATTTTGTGCAAATCTTCTGAATATGTTTTTTAAAGCGAACATTTGTAACTCAGATATTTGCTTCTGGGGGGGTCCCTGGAACAAAGTATTTTGAGATGGGGGTCCGTGGCCAAATACATATAATTTTGAGTGGTCCTTGACATGAAAAACTGTTAGGATTTAGAAGACATTTGTAGAATCGGCCTCAGGCCATTAAGACCTGAGTCCTTGAAAAAAAAAAAAAAAACACGATTTTTCAAAAATAGCAGATCTACAAGCTCATAGCGCGGCACTCGGTGCCGCGCTATGAGCTTGTATATCTGCTATTTTTGAATAGCCAAAGAAATGTAAAAAAAAAAATGACTGATGCGTTCCCGGTCTTAATGGGCTAAAGTTACAGCCTTTCTCCTTTTACCTCTCATCGACGCCGCGATGGCGGCGGAATCAATACGGTGATCTAGTGAGAGACAAGGGAAGTGGCCATTTCCACTGTGTGGGGGGGGGGGGGGGTCCCATGGGGGGTGCGGGGGGGGGGGGGGGGGGGGGCTATGGCTTCAGAAAGGAATTGCCACTCTCAATCTGGACAAAAAGATGTCAGAGAAAATGGCCTGCGTTACGCTAGCTGAGGGGGAGCACGGCGGGGGTTAATAGGGAGCCACTTGTTTCTGTAGTGGCACTCGTACGTTCAGGTAATCAGGGGTGGAAAATAACCGAGTACAAGTACTCAAGAAATGTACTTAAAGTACATTGTTTAGGTCTTATTTTGATACTTTACTGGTATTTCCGATTTTCAACACTTAACTACTCCACTACATCTCAGAGTCAAATATTGTACTTTTTTTTACTCCAATACAATTATTTTAAAACTGTAGTTACTAGTTACTTTGTAGATTTTCATTATTATATTTAAAAAAAATACCTTAACCACTATTATTTACTCCACAAGCTCACAAGGTGTCGTGATTGTGAGCTTGTAGATCTGCTATTTTCAAAAGATTTGTGTATATTTAAATTAGTAAAATAGGACACTCTGCAATAATGACTAGCCTACCTTTACTGTTGGTACTTTAAGTACATGTTGATGCCAATACTTTTCTGCTTTTTACTCAAGTGAAATTTTGAATACCTGACTTTTTACACATAACAGAGTAGGCTATGTTCTACATTGTGGTATTGATACTTTTACTTAAGTAAAAAGAAAAGGGAGTACTTCCTCCGCCACTTGCTCAATCTGGACTAAAGATGTGTGAGAAAATGTCAGAGTTGGTTCTGCCAGCGGAGAGGGAGAGAGGGAGCACGTCGGGGGTTAATAGCAGCCACTCGTTTCTAGAGTGACGTTAAGGTTCAGGTAATTGATGTTAAGGTTCAACATACATGTCTGTCTGTTAGGACCGGACAGGTCAAGGTGGTTAACACATTAAGACCGGGAACCCATCTGTGTGTCATTTTTTGGTCTCTTTGGGCTATTCAAAAATAGCAGATCTACAATCTCGTAGTGCAGCACCGAGCGCTGCGCTATGAGATTGTAGATCTGCTATTTTTTTTTAATTGTGAAAAATTAGTGCAAATCTTTGAATATATAATATATTTTAAAGCAAACATTTGTAACTCAAATCTTTGCTTCTGGGGAATTCTACAAAAGTCTTCTAAATCCTAACAGTGTTTTGAAAAAAAAAAAAAAAAATGTTGCTATCAGTGGTTCTCAAACTTTTTTCATGTCAAGGACCCACCAAAATGATATGTATTTGGCCGCAGACCCCCATCTCAAAACATGTTGTTCCAGGGACCCCCCAGAAGCAAAGATTTGATAAATACAAATACATATATAAATATAAATACATTCAAAGATTTTCACAAACTTTTACGATTTTTCAAAAATAGAAGAGCTTGTAGATCTGCTATTTTTGAATAGCCAAAGTATAAAATATGGATAAAGTGGTTACACAGATGCGTTCCCGGTTTGAATGGGTTAACCAGCCACATACGCCCTAATAATCAGTCCTCATGTCAACAGAGAGAGAGAGAGAGAGAGAGAGAGAGAGAGAGAGAGAGGCACATTGAGGCATGTGTTAAAAGGATCCCTGGCTAATAAGCCTTGTATGTCTTAATACAATATAAAGTTCCTCTATGACTACAATTGAAAATTTAAAACATCTTAAATATTGTATTTATTTCAGAAATTGTTCATCTTTTTCTCAAGCGGGACAATGGCCGTCGCAAGTGTTTCCGGAATTGTAAATGGAGTAATGGACACAGCTAGATTCCATTCATACTGTATCCTCATCAAGGTAAGACTGTGGTCAATATTATACATTAATAGCACGACATTGGATTTGGAATGAAAGCCCAATAGGCGAAACTGTGGCCACACTTGCAGAAACAGCAAACACGCTGATGGATCTAATAATTCAGCTTTAAAGACGGGGTGCCGTGATTTTCAGTGATTTTTTCCCCCTCTAAAACATAATCATCAGGTATTATGGATATACTAGGAGGAAGATTTTTTTCAAAAAAGTGTACAGAAATTGTTAAAATTATGTTTTTATGTGGACACGCCTCCAGTTCATTAAGTATACCTGGTTCTCACCTTAGCACCTCCTCCCCCACCTTAGCACCACCCACCTGTCCTAGTCCCTCCGCCTCTTCATGCCCACACCTGTTGTGTTATGATAATGAGGGGGAGGGTATATTTGTACTATGTCACTAAAGCGCTGTTTCTCTATTGGCACGTTTGACCCTCAAGGTTTCAGCCTCCAGGTAGAAACTCAAAATAGTCAGAGAAGACATAAAACACCATAAAACACCACCAGGGGGCTTAATGAATTTCTATCAACCTCATAGACACATGAAAAACAGAAGAAGTGCAAAACTATGGCACCACCCCTTTAAAGGAGACACACCATGAATTTCACTTTTTTTTTTATTTTTTTTGTATTTTTTGGGCTCCCCAGTGTCTCTTGTACCCCAAAAAATATTTTTTTTTAACATTCAGTCATTCATTCTCATTTCAGAGATTTTCAAAATGGGCGTGTCTGAACAGGCCATCTCAGAATGGCAAGTTTGCTTACATCACCAAACTTTCTGCCCATGTATTTTGATGTATTCTGAGTATTTAGAATTGCTCAGTAGCACCCCTCTGCCCAACAGGACGTTTTGGTATTGCAGCTGAAAGTGCTTTATAAGCCTGAGAGAATTGACTTGGGATGAGTATATCTGAGTGTTGATTTAGGCTCAAACCTTTTGAAAATGGTTTGAGGGACATACACCATATGATATTAAATATCAAATATGTTTTTTTAAATTCATGGTGTGTCTCCTTTAAATGCGTCAACTGAAAAGAAAAAAAAATCGGTTGAATTTGCATCATGTCTATAATATATATACAAGCAATAGATCGTTTGACATATTTTTTCGTACTTTTGTATGTGTTGACAAATGTTGGGCACAGATATTTTATTTGAGGTTTGGCACTATTGTAATTGATTTTGCATGAAGAATAAGGCATTCTAATGATGTACGCAAGCTTTGGTCCCATGTAAGTCTGCCTCCGAGCAGACGTGAGAAACAGCGGACCTACGTAAAAAAAATCACGGAGAAAAAAAATATTGATGAATCTGACTTGTAGCATGGGGAAGTTACGTAAATTCCTTCACGTTCAAAATCTGGGCTTAAACAGCTTATTGAATCAGTTCCAATGTGTTTCTGCAGGTAAACACTACTCCAGTAACTGCTGGTGTAGAGGGAAGAATTATGGGTAAAACATGTATTTGTTGTTAAGTTATGTAAACACAGGACAAAATTACATACTATGCCTTTAACTGTACATTATAGGTTCAGACTTGTGATACCGTTGCCCGTGGGATGCAGTACGGTGTCCACCACACTACACTGTACTGTACTGTACTGTAGTGTTTGTGACCATGTATTATTCAGCTTGTAGAGCTGATATTCCTAGAATGTGGGTCAGACCCACTAGCCTTGTTTTGCTGCTGTTGCAGAGAGACAGGAGCACTGGCTGCCCCTCCCCTTCACACAATACTCACAACTTTATGTTATATAATATCTTTCAAAACATTCCTTGCACAGTGCTTAAAGGTGCTATAAGTGATATCTGTTGGTTAAAACTAAATGTTTGGAGAGAAAAAAAATGTTTTCGAAGCAACGGCTTTGAAAACAATGTAACATCTCTCCAATATAAAATACATTTCAAGGTGGGTCACCAATGAGCTTGTAGATCTGCAATTATTTGTTTTAAATCTTGAAAACAATTCAATTATCTTGATTTTTTTTTGCAAATCTTTGAATATGTATATTTTTTCAAGCGGACATCTTTAACTAAAATCTTTGCTTCTGGGGGTCCCTGGAACAAAACATTTTCAGATGGGGTCCTCGGCCAAATACATATCATTTTGGGTGGTCCTTGATATGAAAAAGTTTGAGAACCACTGATGTATAGCAACATACGTTAGGATTTAGAAGACATTTTGTAGAATCCCCCAGAAGCAAAGATTTGAGTTACAAATGTTCGCTTTAAAAAAAAATATATACATATCTTCAAGATTGAAAGAAAATAGCAGATCTTCATGCTCATAGATGTGCTATATGAGCTTGTAGATCTGCTATTTTTGAATAGACAAATAAATCCTGCTAATTTCTTTTGTTTTGGAACTTCCTATATCACTTGTTTATCCTGCTATTTTCGGCAAAGAGGTTTGGTGTATAAGAGAAAAAAGAACAGACCAAGTACAGAGATAAAGGTCAAGTTTACTTAGTAGTGAGGGTTTAAGTGGTTAAATGTCTGAAAATACATTAATCCAACATATTGATTATTTTTTTTAATTAATGTGTAAAATAAACAATAGACCATACAGTAGTTATACTGTAGCCAATCTGGGAACCCAGGAAAGGAAAAAACAGCGCCCTCTGCTGTTTTTTTCCTTTTTTGACTCTGGGGGGACCTCCCAATAGAATGTGGATAACAGGATGTTGGCCGTTAGGACCGCCCTCAGGCCTCCACTTTTGGTCCACGAGTCTTTGTTTACATTCCTAACATTCCTAACTATACGCGTTGTAACAAGAGCTCCCGACAGATTCAGCTGCGGAGCTCTGAATCTGTCTTGAGAGATTATACTGTATCTGAACCATAACAGATCATAGTTATACTGTAGCTGAACCATAACAGACCATAGTTCAGAATCAGAATCAGGTTTATTGTCACATCACAGGTTTACAAGGTAAAAAAGTGGGTGAAATTTGTTTTTGTACATCATTCCCATCGCAACGTTAAATTCCGTAGAAAGAAGAGTAGGGAGAGAGAAGAAGAAGAAGAGGGGTAGTTATACTGTAGCTGAATCATAACAGACCATAGTTATACTGTATCTGAACCATAACAGATCATAGTTATACTTTAGCTGAACCATAACAGATAATAGTTATACTGTATCTGAACCATAACAGATCATAGTTATACTGTATCTGAACCATAACAGATCATAGTTATACTGTAGCTGAACCATAACAGACCATAGTTATACTGTAGGTTCAACAATGGGATGGCATCACAGATGCATTCAGTCCAGTGAGTCTATCCTCAACAATGGGATGGCATCACAGATGAAACGTGCCAGTGGGAATAGCGGCGGTGGACATGAATAATGGAGCAGGCAGTGTCTATTCCCACAACGGGACCTAGCGAGCGGTGGTGCAACCCCTATTCAACCCTCTATCCCCATGTGGGGTGACTTCACGGGTGCAAAGTGAGAAATCATTAAGCGTCCAAAAAGGTTGGGGGGGTTCGCTGCACCGCACTCTCACTAACGCGGACGGTAATGCAGCCTATCACAAAGCACTCTGTGGTCCCACCCCCCCCCCCCCCCAGATGTGGTGTATAAATCAAATTAACACCAGACATCATCATGCGGACAGCAGACAAGTAGGCATGATTTTTGTTTTACAATTAAATTGATCAGGCAACAGCTCCTACTATCTGGACACAAATGTAATTACCGCGATTTGTCTTCGCTACGTTGTTGCGCTACATTATCGGCTGCCGAACGCAGTCGTTTAACGCTGCATGGCGAGTACATTCTCAAACGTCTGTCCCTCTCCTTGCCTCGTTGTTAAGCGCTACAGCGTGTCTGACAATCAGCAGGCCTTTGTCGTCCCCCCGGGAATCACAGGATTTCACCCCCGTTTTCACGCCTTATCTTCATATAATTGCTCCTCACTAACGCTCATTATAAGATGGCACCATTTCCGTCTCATTGGTGGTCTGTGGACAGTTCAGAAACCTGTCTGTCTACAGATGAAGACATCTGCTTCCATGGGGGAATCCAAGCTAATAGAAACTATAGCCTTCTTTCTTTTCCTGAAAAGTCAGCATGCTAAGATAGAAGCCAATCAAACCATTGTTCTTTATTGCGTTAATATAATATTACGTTTGAAATCTTGTCTGAAATTATAATACCCAACCTGCCTCCCGGTGATGTCACTGGTAGGCAGGTTTCTGAACTGTCCACAGCCCTCCTCTGAGACACAGAGAGAGTAGACAGATATGGGGCCATATATTATTATAATGAACATTAGTGAGGACCTATTATATGAAAATGGGTTGAAAATGGGTGAAATTCTCCATCTGTATTTTTATAATCACTAAAGAGCTGGAGGAACGGGGAGACAACTGTTATTGTCTCTAGAGACTATGTTTTGCACCCTGTCCGTCTGTTCGAAGGAAGAAATGCCACTTGAAATGTTCCAAATCAGCCTCATGGTGGCGCTATTACAGGCCGATTCGTGTTTTTACCTATAACTGTTAAACTCTGTATGTGCACTCCCTAGAGGCCAAGAAAAAAACTTTGCCCTGCATTTTTCACATCTACCTTTTATAGCGCCACCAGGAGGCCGACACATTTTTTGGATTTTTTGGACTTCATATTTCATCCACAATTCACGCAAATCAGTACACATGATCTCTATAGTCATGTGATCAAGACAGATCTGTTTGATTTGTCATATTCCATCCTGATTGGGTAAGATTGACATTCTAATTTAATATTACTCCTACAAATTGTGTCCAAACATCACGCAAATCAGTGCACATGATCTCTATAGTCATGTGGTCAAGACAGATCTGTTTAATGTTTCATATTCCATCCTGATTGGTGAATTCCAAACATTGCTGGCCCACAATAACATACCTGACCTGGGGGAGACCTGTGCTCCGGAGGAGCACCACTTTTTCTAGTTGAACATGCATTCTAAGAGCATGTTTATTTTAATGATCGATCAATCAATTATGTTCCTGCATGGATAAATGGCAAAGTTCCTATTTATCCATATAACAATAAAACACATTTTTCAAGGTTTTAAAGAAAAAAATATAACATTTTCTTTTTTTTACATTACGTTTTATTATCATAAAATATGAATGTTATATTATCATTCAAATTGTTGTTTTGGCAATTATTATCTAAAGGTTATGAGAAATAACATTTAAAAAAAATGTGTACATACAGTCCACCTGGCTCATATTCAGCAGAATCCCTGAGAATAATCACATGCCGCGAGCTTGTACATCTGCTATTTTTGAACAATATTGAAAAATATTGAAAGTGTGAGAACCACTGATTTAGAAGGCATTTGTACAAACCGGCCGTTATTCCTGGCACATTCTTATCACACATTTTTCAATTGCCCCCCCCGCCCCTATCAGGGGGGAGGGAGAGAGAGAGAGAGAGAGAGAGAGAGAGAGAGAGAGAGAGAGAGAGAGAGAGAGAGAGAGAGAGAGAGAGAGAGAGAGAGAGAGAGAGAGAGAGAGAGAGAGAGAGAGAGAGAGAGAGAGAGAGAGAGAGAGAGAGAGAGAGAGAGAGAGAGAGAGAGAGAGAGCAGTCCTTTATCTGATGAGCTCATATTCATCAAAATTATACAAGTTGAACTCAGGGATCAAACCAAGGCTGCCTGGAGCCCATGAGCGCAAATGGACTCGTTTCGTTATTTTTTTCCCCTCCAATTGGAAATGGAGCACCATCAGCGAATTACCATGACTCCATGATTAGACCTGTAATGTACCGCCGCTATTTTATGAGAGGTGTCCTGAAGGAGCCTGATAACCCTCACAGACCCCCATGCCTCGTCTGCATGGAGAATTAATCATCTCTGACAGCTCTTCTGGAGAGCCTGATGATAAGCATGGTACCAGCTCTGGTTCAATCTTCTTAACAACCACCTTTCTGGATCAGGAGGTCCACTCCAACATCTCGTCTCCACATGATGGAGGAGACGATGCTTCCTGTGGGGAGGCATGCGTTAATCCGACAGACCTTTTCTCCGACTATGTGGCATCCGTGTGCGGTTAGGGTTAGGGTCCGGGTTTGGTTCGGGTTTACTGTTTAATGTCGGAGCACTGCGCTGTCGCAGGAATGCGCTGTCGGACTAACGTATTGCACCCCTTCCTGTGTCCGTGATCTGTATCCTGAAACACTGCTGGTTGAGTTTCCCCGAGTTTGTGCATCATCTACTATTGTTTGTGTTCAATAATTTATTGTTGAATGTGAACAGATAAAGATCACAACGCGTTGTGAGCTTGTAGATCTGCTATTTTCAAGGATTTTAGTACTTTTACTTTTGGTACTTTAAGTACATTTTGATGCCAATACTTTTGCACTTTTACTCAAGTAAGATTTTGAATACATGCCTTTTTACTTGTAACAGAGTATTTCTACATTGAGGTATTGCTATACTTTTACTTCTGCCACCACTGTGTGTGTGTGTGTGTGTGTGTGTGTGTGTGTGTGTGTGTGTGTGCGCGCGCGCGCGCTACACTTTGCAACCTTTTACTTCCTTCTTACGACCTTTCGTTAAGCAATTAAAGCCCTATCGACCGGAGTCCCCCAGGGTTATATAATAGGCCCCCTAATTGTTTCTCCTCCACACTAAATATATTTGCCGAAAATAGCCTTTACAGACACGCTCACAATGAGTAGTGAGAGTATTTTGGATGTGCTATTTTCGGCAAATGTTAGCTTGTTTTTCACTGAATGTTCGCCTATTATGACATGCCCTGAATACCGACAATACAGGGTTCAAATGGTTAATGCGACTGTCGGCCGCCATGACGTCCTCTGGTCAACTCAGAGACGTCATGATGCCAGCCAAAAAGCAGTGGATAGAACGCATGCGTGGGACGAACTGCTATGGCAACGACCACATGGCTCATGCACAACAACAAACATCCATGGACAAACCACACATGTGAGGGACAAACTGTGAAGGCAACGTACAAACGACACATGTGTGGGACAAACTGTGAAGGCGACGGTCAAACCACACATGTGTGGGACAAACTGTGAAGGCAACGTACAAACCACACATGTGTGGGACAAACTGTGAAGGCAACAGTCAAACCACACATGTGTGGGACAAACTGTGAAGGCAACAGTCAAACCACACATGTGTGGGACAAACTGTGAAGGCGACGGTCAAACCACACATGTGGGACAAAATGTGAAGGCGACGGTCAAACCACACATGTGTGGGACAAACTGCGAAGGCAACGTACAAACCACACATGTGTGGGACAAACTGTGAAGGCGACGGTCAAACCACACACGTGGGACAAACTGTGAAGGCGACGGTCAAACCACACATGTGGGACAAACTGTGAAGGCAACGTACAAACCACACATGTGGGACAAATTGTGAAGGCGACGGTCAAACCACACATGTGTGGGACAAACTGTGAAGGTGACGGTCAAACCACACATGTGTGGGACAAACTGTGAAGGCAACGTACAAACCACACATGTGTCTGACAAACTGCGAAGGCAATGGACAAACCACACATGTGTGGGACAAACTGTGAAGGCAACGTACAAACCACACATGTGTGGGACAAACTGCGAAGGCAACGATCAAACCACACATGTGTCTGACAAACTGCGAAGGCAACGGTCAAACCACACATGTGTGGGACAAACTGTGAAGGCAACGGACAAACCACACATGTGTGGGACAAACTGTGAAGGCAACGGACAAACCACACATGTGTGGGACAAACTGCGAAGGCAACGATCGAACCACACATGTGTGCAGGACTAGTGGACGTGCGGGACAAACTGCAAGGACACATGCGTGAAAGGCCACAGCTCTGCGTGGTGAGCTCCAACGTATTTGTGCTTGTCTAGTGCAGTGGTTCTCAAAATGTTCAGGCCACGACCCCCCAAAATAATCATATTTGAACTGGGGACCCCCCACCCTGACAAGCACTTGGAATGTAGGAGTTGAGTCATTTGACTCGGTTCCAACAGATCAATATTGTGAAAATAGCAGATCTACAAGCTCTCAACGCCTCGCAGCACAATGTTTGCCTCTTTCTCATTTTATTTGACAATTTGGCCAATGTTTCACCATTTCTTATGGTAGCCTACAGTAATGGTGTTTTTATTTTCTTTGAGGTATTATAAATTATGGTATTATTATATTAAAAAAGCTCTTAAAAGTCAGTAAATTGTCACCTCATTGTCATCTGGGGGTCCAGACCCACAGGTTGAGAACCACTGGTCTAGTGCACTAGTCGTCAAACATGTTCATGTCAGGAGGACCCCCACAATGTATTTGGCCGCGGACCCCCATTTGAAAAGGTTTTGTAATAGAGAGACCCCCATAACATATGAAACATATCTACAAGCTCATAACGTGGTCGCATTGCTATTTTACAATATCCGATACAGAGCTTAAGTTTAAACTGTTCCTCATGTTGCTGGGGACCCTCCCTGGAGCCTCCTCAGGGACCCCTGGGGGTCCCCAGACCCCACTTTGAGAAGCAGTGGTCTAGTGCTTGCATCACAACATCCTCTAGGAGGAGAATGAGCAGAGAATGCAGATCACACACACACACACACACACACACACACACACACACACACACACACACACACACACACACACACACACACACACACACACACACACACACACACACACACAGACCATGACAACAGTCTATGATGCCAGAGAGACTCTGTCTCTCATTAACCTCTAGCAGCTGGTAATTGCATTACAGACCCTAGCTATACTCATTAAGAGTGTGTGTGTGTGTGTGTGTGTGTGTGTGTGTGTGTGTGTGTGTGTGTGTGTGTGTGTGTGTGTGTGTGTGTGTGTAATAATGAGATGTGCTGGCTGATGTTCCTGTTCCTCATCAAAGCATAAAACTGCATGTCAGGAAATGCTGTTGTTTTCATGAACATGGTGTCATGGTGGCAGATATACAGCAACCCAGTCCTCACACTTTACAACAAAATAACTCACTCTCAATCCCCAAAATGCATATTGTGTCTACTTGGGACAACATTTTACTGGAAGGTGGTTCTCTTCCCTTCCAGACATCTGGTGCCGTCCCGTCCCTTGAACACTCCAGGAATGCAGACGTGCCCTTCTCGAACCCAAGGCGTAAAAAGGCAGTGGTGGAAAGTAACTTAAGTTTACTTACGTACTGTACTTAAGTACAATTTTGAGGTATTTGTACTTTACTTGAGTATTTACAATTGCCAATACTTTTACTTCTACTCCACTACATCTCAGAGGCAAATATTGTACTTTTACTCCACTACAATTATTTGAAAACTTTAGTTACTAGTTACTTTGCAGATGTAAATTATGATATAATGAAACATACATTAACCACTTTAACCCTATTTTATACATAGGCTATTTTCAAACATTTAGTACTTTTACTTTTGGTACTTTAAGTACATTTTGATGCCAAGACTTGTAACAGAGTACTTTTATGTTGCAGTATTGGTACTTTTACTTAAGTAAATAATTTGAGTACTTTTTCCACCACTGGTAAAAAGGGTGTCCACAAACCAAAAAAACTGCTCAAACGACGGAGACGCTCCGTCTAAAGCAGACTTGAACCACGTGAGGCACCGCCGAGCGAGCTGCGAGGCGAGCGAGTCGCCGTGCCGAGCGTCGCGAAGTCCGCTTTAGCCGACTCGTTGCCGTTTGAGTTAACGTCCCGACAGAGACAGAATGGTAACTCATATCGCCCCCTAGTGGATATGTGTCGTTTTAGCCCCGCCGTCCAGTCTGTAATACGTTTGTAATATCAGACGCGGCGTGAGCTAACGTGAGACATGATGACGTCACATGTTTTACGGTTTCCCCCGTATTACCCGTTTCCATGGAGACGTGAAGCGGAGCGTTTATAAAGATTTACACGGAGGTTTAGCTTTTGTTTGCGTTTTCAACCCCTGATAACACCGTAGTGTCTAAACGGAGGAACATCTGATACTTTATGTTACCGTTTATTTGGATATTCTCTAGATACCGTTGTTGTCATAACGGCGCCAGAAACACAAATGTACGAATGTACACACAGACACACACACACACACACACACACACACACACACACACACACACACACACACACACACACACACACACACTCAAACACACGTGTACTTACACAGATTATGCGAATGCACGCACGCACGCACGCGCGCGCACACACACACACACACACACACACACACACACACACAGTCACACGCGCACACAGTCACTCCTTGTCTGGGCTGAGGGGGGGGGGTTGCCATTGTGTCTCTCCTCTAGCCTGTGAAGGTGAGGAAATAAAGTGCTGTCACAGCGTTTTAGGGTTCAGAGAGAGAGAGAGAGAGAGAGAGAGAGAGAGAGAGAGAGAGAGGTGGTGTTGAGGACCTGAATGAAGCCACGCTGAGCGCACAGCGCTCCTCACTTACAATCACAATCATGTGACAAAAGGACGGCAATTTCCCTACGAGCACCAATCAGCTGGGACGTGTAATTCTGTTCAGATTGGAGCTCATCACGGACACTTCACTTAGGAAAAAAACCCTGCAGTCTGCAGGTCAAACACTGCATGTAGAGGTCAAACACAACATTGTCCTCTGTAGGCACTGGGGGGGGGGGGGCGTGTCCTCTCCTCTGCGTCAGCAGTGCCCATACCCTAGGTGGGGTTGGTGAAAGGGCCTTTCTGTGTGCAGTTTGTATGTTCTCCCCGTGTCTCCTAGGGTAGGTACCCTCACAGAAAACATGCAGTAATCCTGGTATAATCCTCTATACTGCCTCCCCCTGGTGGGCCGGGGCGCCTGATGGAGGGGAAAGGAACTGGTTGGAATAACGTGTTCCTTCCACTCGTTACGTCCTACCGGGGACACTCCCCCCTGTCAGGTGATAAGAAGCTACGTCCTACCCCTGTCAGGTGATAAGAAGCTACGTCCTACCCCTGTCAGGTGATAAGAAGCTACGTCCTACCCCTGTCAGGTGATAAGAAGCTACGTCCTACCCCTGTCAGGTGATAAGAAGCTACGTCCTACCCCTGTCAGGTGATAAGAAGCTACGTCCTACCCCTGTCAGGTGATAAGAAGCTACGTCCTACCGGGGAAACTCCCCCCTGTCAGGTGATAAGAAGCTATGCTCACTCCTCATGCGTTGAAGGAAGCATGAGCTCAGTTCGGGGCTCTCCCCAGGCTGGCAGAGGGAGAGTAGTGCCCGGGATTACAAGCTTTGGCACTGGGTGAAAAATGGGTTACAAAATCGTGGGATAAAAATAAAAGAACAAACACATAAAACCCTCAACCTTACAACACAGCCCACACACTAAAACCACCATCTCTGTAAAACTGTAGAGAGAGAACCATATCGAGCGGCAATCAAATCTAACTGGCTGTATGCCAAATGTAATAGATATATAAAACTGCAGCCATGTGTGTCGTCCACAGAACTGTAAAGACTTCCTCTCCATTTATAACCTCAACCACCACTAAATACAACATCCAGACAGTCAGAGAACAGACAGACAGACAGACAGACAGACAGACAGACAGAGAGACAGACAGACAGACAGACCAGGTGGAGATGCGACCATAGACAGAGAAAACAATCATTTAACATCATATTATTCATGTTTAAGTCTCTATAGATATTGGGCCCTATCTTGGGTACCGCCTTACCTATTATCCATAAACTCTTTGCCATTTTTAAACACATTTTCAAATAGTTCAAATAGCCAATCTACAAGCAAGTCGACAACATGTCGACGTAGATCGGCTAGTTGAACTATTTGAAAATGTTTTTTAAAATACTGAAAAATGGCAAAGAAGTTTAGGGTTAATGGGTAAGACACCGGGGAAAATAAGGCCCCCTACCTTTTACCACAATGTACGGTGAAACACAGTCTGTAATGTGTGTCTTTATCTGTAGGAAAACTAGTCCTGATCATGTAAATAGATGTGTGTTTATCTGTAGGAATACTAGTCCTGATCATACAGATAGATGTGTGTTTATCTGTAGGAATACTAGTCCTGATCATACAGATAGATTTGTGTTTATCTGTAGGAATACTAGTCCTGATCATACAGATAGATGTGTGTTTATCTGTAGGAATACTAGTCCTGATCAGATAGATGTGTGTTTAGCTGTAGGAATACTAGTCCTAAATATACAGATAGATGCAGCCCAGGATTGGGCCTCAATGGTAAACATAGCTCTATTCTGATAGTAATCGTTGCTAGAGTGTTTGTTCAGTAACAGGGGTCTCGTCTCCCCCAAGTGATGACATGAAGAAGTGACCAGATTGGAAGTAGAACACCATCAAAATGAAGCTGATGAATGGGTACTGTCTCCTTCTGATGGCAGACATTGGCAACCCTACCTGTAACTCTGAGAGTGTACAAGTGGAACCAAATGGACCCTTATGGGTCTGTAACTCTGAGAGTGTACAAGTGGAACCAAATGGACCCTTATGGGTCTAACTCTGAGAGTGTACAAATGGAACCAAATGGTGTGTAACTCTGAGAGTGTACACATGGAACCAAATGGTCTGTAACTCTGAGAGTGTACAAATGGAACCAAATGGACCTGTAAAATAGAGTCTATAAACCCTCTTCAGATCCCGCGAGATCGCCAAGATCCCACGACATCGCGTGAGACTTAGTACAGGAAGAGACTGACAGATACGCCTAGTCATGTGCTAAAGCTGCCATCCTCTGCTGGCAAAGAACATTGTCTGTTATTCAACTAAGTTTAGTTTCAGTTTTGAATACAGTGGTTTTGCATGTGTGCGTTTCTGTACAAAAAGTAAGTAACCTTTATGTTGGTTCAGTTAAGATGTATAAGTTACAGTGGTGTATTTTCCCTTGTTCACTTGACAACAGGCTAATTCCCTTTCAGGTGCTGTAATGTTTGGGCAGCTATTAATATAAGCAGAGATTTATATTTGACTTCTAGAACTTTCCTCAGTATTATAGCCATGTGTGTTGCACAAGATGGCTGCTTCTGTAAATGCATGGAAATCCATGCATTTACAGATTTAGATTGTTTGGGTTTAATATGCAATGTGTTCATACCAGTATGTTGTTGTGTTCAGTTACTGTGAGTTTACTGTGCTAGGCATTACTATGCCTCTATGGATTTAGCTAACAGTGGTCGTAGAGCAAGCAGTATTGTGTTATCGATTCATTACTGTATGTACAGTACTAAGCACGTGTTGTTGTCTCCGCCAGGCCGAAAGGCCTGAAGAGAGAGTATGTTTTACCGTCCGTGCGTGTGTGTGTGTGTGTGTGTGTGTGTGTGTGTGTGTGTGTGTGTGTGTGTGTGTGTGTGTACATATATAAATATCATATATAAATCTATGACTCAACCCGCCTCGCGACCCGCGGTGGGGGAAAAAAAAAGATAAGTATATACCCCAAGTGTATTCAAACTGTTTTATTGTTAATATACTTATTCTTATTAGGAATAAAGACAAAACAAGAGCATGTGATTTTATTTTATATTTTTAGGGTGTGAGTGGCGTCGACCCGCATCACCCGCAGCCAACATAATTGCCTGACTCGTCCGCCCGCGCCGCGGGTTGACCCGCGGGTTACGGGTCGGCCCGCTCATCACTAATACCTCCGTTTGACCCCTGCACCTTTTCTGTATGACTGCTTGGAATAAAACCAAAGGCCAAAGACTGTTCTCTGTGTGTTCTTGCCGACACCCTGTAGCAACGACCACCCCACCTGAACACCCTAACCCTAGTTTGTCTTCTCCAGGACCCTTATGGGTCTGGCATCAAAATATACTTAAAGTACCAAAAGTAAAAGTACTCATATGCAGAATGTCCTGGTTTACTAGTCTTCCAAAAAATATATTTTTAAAATAGCAGATCTACAAGCTCACAACATGTCACCTCGCAACGCGTTGTGAGCTTGTCGATCCGATATTTTCAAATTGCCAAAGTATACATAGGGCTGAAGTGGTTATTTTATGTTTTGTAATAATAATCAAAATCTACAAAGTAACTAGTAACTAAAGTTTTCGAATAATTGGAGTAAAAAGTACAGTATTTGCCTCTGAGATGTAGTGGAGTAGAAGTAAAAGTACTGGAAATTGGAAATACTCAAGTAAAGTAAAAAATACCTCAAAATTGTAATTAAGTACAGTACTTGAGTATATGTACTCAGTTACTTTACGCCACTGATTCTGTAGCCTAAGCCCAGTGTAATTATATAAATGTGGTTTCTGTGTCATTTTTGACAACAATGATCGATATTCATGTTTAACCTGCTTTAAATAGAGGTGAATGTTTACCACTAGACTTTACTCACTTCATTGTTATTTTTGCATAACAGTAGTTTAACTAACCCTTAATATAAACCTAAAGTCTTTCCAACAACAAGTCCTGTCTTCACTCTAAGAGGAGCAACACGTCTAGCTGTTAGAGGACAGTTTTATGTAAACATTTCAAACTATTTTAATCTAATAAACAGTATCTCTGTTGAAATGAGTGACATTCAGCTGTTTGTTCACCGTGGCTTCATCAGTGGGATTAAAACAACTGGTCGGTTGGTGCCATCTATTGGCCAACCTGTCAACCTGGACCATAGAGTTATGAGACCATCTAGTGGTCAACCTAGTGAATTACATGATCAGAGCAGAAATTCACTTAATAAGATAATTCTTATTCTTAGACATGAGATATTGTGGTTTTGAATAACAATTACATGTCCCATATGTATATTCCCAGTGGTGGAAAGTAAGTAAGTACATTTACTTAAGTACTGTACTTAAGTACACTTTTGAGGATGTTTTACTTTAAAGGAGCATTTCACATTTTCAATACTTTTACTTCTACTCCACTACATCTCAGAGGCAAATATTGTACTTTTACTCGCGTCGCGACGTGTTGTGAGCTTGTAGATCTGCTATTTTCAAATATTTTTGTACTTTTACTTTTTGTACTTTAAGTATATTTTGATGCCAATACTTTTACTCAAGTAACATTTTGAACACAGGCCTTTTACTTGAATAAGAGTCCTTCTACATTGCAGTATTGATACTTTTACTTAAGTAAGAAATGTGGAAACTTGTTCCACCACTGTATACTCCATATTAATCTACGCTGTAGCCTCTATATCATATATATATATCATACATACATAGACATGACATGACACATTGTGGTTTTGACTTAATGACGAAATGCAGCCGATCTACAAGCTCACAACACCTCACACTGCGAGGCGTTGTGAGCTTGTAGATCAGCTATTTTCACAATGTTTGCCTCTTTCTCATGTAATTCTTGTCTTAAAAAGGTCTTAAAAGTCCTTACATTGTAACTTTATAAATGTGCAGATACCCTGTATAGACGAATCCACAGACACGCTGCCTGTTGGCGGCGATTGCTGCGGTGTCAACGCTATGCACGGCGACATCGCAGCAATGGCCGCCAACAGGCAGCTACAGGCAGCTACAGGAAGCGCGTCTGTGGATTCGTCTTTACACTTATACTTTGGTTTGTTTACTGTTGAGAGAGAAAACAATGTTACACATTAAAAGCTCATCATCTGGGGACCCCCCAACATAATTTGGGGACCGCCCCTGGGGGTCCCGAGCCCCCAGTTTGGGAACCACTGTGCAGGGGACCCCTATAACAGCTTGGCTCCATAGCAATGATTTTGAACCTTTTTAATTTCAAGGACCCCCAGTGTGATATGCATCAGGCCACGGACCCCCATTTGATGGCATTTGATCTCCAGGCCCTTAATCTACACACACCATAAAATCCCCAGTGTTTACTTAAAGGGTAAGACCACTTTGGTAGAGGTTTGGGTTGTGTAGTTACCTTGCCATGATGTAACCCCAAAGGTGGGCAAGAAATCAAAAATAATTGCTCCAGTGATTAGAAATTGATAATTCAAAATATGCTCCTCATTGACTTACATTGTACGGTAATACAGCTCTCAAAGTCACTCTTTTAGCACATAAATTAACCCAAACATAGATGATTCAGGCAATATAGAACATCACCAAACCCAGTACTGTTTGTTTTTTTAATAAAAATGTCAACTTCCTGTTGATTTTACTATTTGAAGATCTGGATCCGGATCCGCGGATCCAGTCCAGGTTTTCTACTTATTAAAAATGGCAAAATCAACAGGAAGTTGACATTTTTATTTAAAAAAAAAACACTACTGGGTTTGGTGATGTTCTATATTGTCTGAATCAACTTTGTTTGCGTTCATTTATGTGCGAAAAGAGTGACTTTGTGAGCTTTTTGTTTTACCATACAATGTAAGTCAATGAGGAGCATATTTTGAATTATCAATTTCTAATCACTGGAGCAATTATTTTTGATTTCTTGCCCACCTTTGGAGTTACATCATGGCAAGGTAACTACACAACCCAAACCTCTACCAAAGTGGTCTTGCCCTTTAACCCTGAGAGTGTACAAATGGAACCAAATGGACCCTTGAGAAAAAGATGAACAATTTCTGAAATAAATACAATATTTAAGGTGTTTTTAATGTTTAATTGTAGTTATAGAGGGCATTTATAATGTATTAAGGCATATAATGCTTATTAGCCAGGGATCCTTTTAACACGTGCCTCAATGTGCCAGTCTCTCTCTCTCTCTCTCTCTCTCTCTCTCTCTCTCAATGGGGGGGGGGGTCATTGTTATTGTTATGCTGCTGAAAAGGTTTTCTTTCGTTGAAGCCAGGCCTGAGAACAGTTATTATAAGTATATAGTGTTATAAGTTATGAATGTGAGTTATTATAAGTATATACTGTTATAAGTTATGAATGTGAGTTATTATAAGTATATACTGTTATAAGTTGTGAGTCACTCAGAGTCTCCACTAGTCTGACGCAGTTCACTCAGAGGAGTGGGCGGGGCCTATGGTCTGGAGACAGGCAGTCTGCACAGCAGTTTACTGTAAACCATGTGACCACAGAGGAAGGTTGTTTTCTGCTTTGTGTTTCTCTCTCTCTCTCTCTCTCTCTCTCTCTCTCTCTCTCTCTCTCTCTCTCTCTCTCTCTCTCTCTCTCTCTCTCTCTCTCTCTCTCTCTCTCTGTGCGAGGCTACAAGGAGTCCATATGGTTCCATTTATCCAAAGCGCTTTACATAGATTGTGCATTACATTCACTCATTCACACACCCATCAGAATCAGAATCAGAATACTTTATTGCCATGACATGTGAACATGTTAGGAACTTGATTTGGTACAGCGGAGCACAGTTTACAACAGACAGAAACAACACTCCCCAACACCACAGCAGCCATGGGCGGCGCTATCTTGGGCGGGATGCCCGTTCCCTCTTTGCGACCGCCTTCGTCAGCAAGCAGAGAGTACTACTCACCCATACACACACACACACACACACACACACACACACACACACACACACACACACACACACACACACACACACACACACACACACACACACACACACACACACACACACACACACACACACACACATTCACACACCGATGGAGGAGGAAACCATGCAAGGCACCAACCTGCTCATCGGGAGCAATTAGGGGTTCAGCAGCGTCTTGCTCAAGGACACTTTGACACTAACTCTGGGGGAACCCGGGATCAAACTGTGAACCTCACGGTTCACATCCGGCCGCATCAGGGGTCATCAGGGGTCATCAGTGTGTCCGTACTCCGTACACGGACGCATGTGTGTTTTTAGTTTTTATAACAATAACATTATAATGTTACTGTAACGTCAGTCTCCAGGTTTTCTTCAGAATATGTCTGACTCTGATTTACTGAGACACTATGTGACTCATTATGGAGTCACTAGGACAGTGGCTTTATCTTCAAGGACCCCATAACTCTGAGAGTGTTCACAATGGAACCACATGGACCCTTACAGGTCTGTAACTCTGTAGCCTGGCATCAATACCTTTTTCTGGTTTATGATCCGGTCGGGAGCGGAAGTAACCCTACGTCACCAGGAGCGTCATCAGGCGGCCCGGAACCCACAAGCCTCTCCCTCCGGTCACTCCGGCCGCGATCAAGGCCATTGTAATAGGGCCTACCTAATAAAATACTTGATGCGGTGTAGTTAAGCTTATTTTTAAAATACAAAATAAATATAAATGTGAGTGTACTTTCCGAAGACTATTTAGTGTCTGTCTACCTTTGTTATCCCACGGGGAGATTCTATTCCATTTAAATAGGCAGACAGGCAGGCAGGCAGCAGGTCAGGTAACAAGATGTTGTGAAGATCAGATAAAACTGTAGTAGTGAAGTGAACACAATGCTGCTGCATTTATATGACAACATTTAACTTGGAAACAGTTGTTACATAACACCACCCCTCGTGTGTGTGTGTGTGTGTGTGTGTGTGTGTGTGTGTGTGTGTGTGTGTGTGTGTGTGTGTGTGTGTGTGTGTGTGTGTGTGTGTGTGTGTGTGTGTGTGTGTGTGTGTGTGTGTGTGTGTGTGCGCGCGTGCGTGCGTGCGTGCGTGCGTGCGTCAGAGTCGACATGTGTGCTGCATGTGTGTGTGAGAGAGTGAGAGGAAGACTAGAGACAACTACAACACAATGTAAAACACATTGATACAGATATGTTCATGAAACATCAATGTAAAGTACATGTATACACTGTAACAACATGTTTCCTCTCTCTCTCTGTCCTCACATAACCTCACTTCACCAGGCTTTCTGTCCTCACAGGATTTAATGCTCCTCCCAGAGAGAGAGAGAACATCACTCTGTAGACACTCCCTGTATGATAGAACTTTATGTGTTTATTCACAGTCCACCATTTTAACAGACATCACAGAGAGAACAGCATGTACTCCATTTTACCACGGTGAATTAAAGTCTAAAGATTAATATAGGGTAAGTGTTTTAATCACTTTACTAGAACTAATGTCTCTATTTGGTATAGAGTTGACTGAAACATTTAATATCCAAACAATGAAGTAGGCTATAGCTTGTTAATTATCACCCCTCCCTCGCTCTCTTTCTGACTTTCTCTCCCTCTAGCTCCCAAAGTATACAAAGGGCTGAAGTGGTTAATGTATGTTTTGTAATAATAATCAAAATCTACAAAGTAACTAGTAACTAAAGTTTTCATATAATTATAGTTGAGTAAAAGTACAATATTTGCCTCTAAGATGTAGTGGAGTAGAAGTAAAAGTATAGACAATCGGAAATACTCCAGTAAAGTAAAAAATACCTAAAAATTGTAATTAAGTACAGTACTTGAGTTCATGTACTCAGTTACTTTACGCCACTGGTTCTGTAGCCAGTGTAATTATATAATTATATCCTCTTCTCCTCCCTCCCCTCTCCTCTTCTCCTCCCTCCCCTCTCCTCTTCTCCTCCCTCCCCTCTCCTCTTCTCCTCCCTCTCCTCTTCTCCTCCCTCTCCTCTCCCCTCCCCTCTCTACCCTCTTCGCGGCCCTCTCCTCTCGCGGCCTAAAGTGGTTGAATAGATTTTGATGCTATATTAACTCATTTTGCTGGGGACCCCCTGGGACCTCCTCAAGGACCCCTGAGGGGGCGGGGCTGTGTGACATGACGAGAAAGACAAAAGAATATTGGAAACACACTTCCTGTCAAACACTGTTTGTCTCTGGTAGGGCAGGCAGACAGGCAGGCAGGCAGGCAGACAGACAGACAGACAGACAGACAGACAGACAGACAGACAGTGTGTGTGTGTGTGTGTGTGTGTGTGTGTGTGTGTGTGTGTGTGTGTGTGTGTGTGTGTGTGTGTGTGTGTGTGTGTGTGTGTGTGAGACAGACAGACAGACAGACAGACAGACAGACAGACTGTGTGTGTGTGTGTGTGTGTGTGTGTGTGTGTGTGTGTGTGTGTGTGTGTGTGTGTGTGTGTGTGTGTGTGTGTGTGTGTGTGTGTGTGCGTGCGTGCGTGCGTGCGTGCGTGCGTGCGTGCGTGCGTGCGTGCGTGCGTGCGTGCGTGCGTGCGTGCGTGCGTGCGTGTGTGTGCGTGCGTGTGTGCTTCCTTGCGTGCGTGTGTGTAAGTGCCAGAGTCCACATGTGTGCTGCATGTGTGTGAGAGAGAGAGAGAGAGAGAGAGAGCAGTAACTACGACACAATGTTGAGAGAGAAAATCACACTGTAGACACTCCCTGTATGATAGAACTTTATGAGTTTATTCACAGTCCACCATTTTGACTCAACAACACAGAGAACTGAACTGCATGGATTCCATTTTAAAGTCTAAAGATGAATAGCCTATAGGGTAAGTGTTTTAATCACTTTACTAGAACTGTAATGTCTCTATTCTGGTATATAGTTGACCGTAGAGATTGTAAAAGTTGAATATCCAAACAATGAAGTATTGCTTGTTAATTATTACCCCTCCCTCGATCTCATTCTTACTTTCTCTCCCTCTAGCAGCCCCCCCTGTCTGTCTGTCTGTCTGTCTGTCTGTCTGTCTGTCTGTCTCTCTGTCTCTCTGTCTCTCTGTCTCTCTCTCTGTAGCAGACAGAGCAGAACATACAGTTTGTGGTGACCAGGGCTGTCAGTGTGTTGGGGGGGGGGGGGGGGGGCATTGTTATGCTGCTGAAAAGGTTTTCTTCCTCAGTGGGACAGGCGTTGAGGCCAGGCCTGACAACACAGAGAGACTTGTAAAAAGAATGTGAGTTATTATAAGTATATATTGTTATAAGTTATGAGTCACTCAGAGTCTCCACTAGCCTGACGCAGTTCACTCAGAGGAGTGGGCGGGGCCTATGGTCTGGAGACAGGCAGGCTCCACGCCAGCTTTGTAAGTGTGCTGCGTTTGTGTACCGGAAGTTGAGAGCTGGTTAAGTCCCGGGAAAGACGCACTGTGATTGGCCAGTAGTCACTTTGAGTGGCAGTTGGGGCAAACGCAGTCAGTGGGGCAGAAATCCCCACCAAAAATATTTACGATTCTGTCCCTATCGGTATATAACTCGGACGGCGCTTAGTCGACTAGCAGGCCATCGGCTGGTCGTCGCGGGCACTCGTGCCTGGAGGCGCTCGGGCGCGACTCCTCAGCCTCAAGGTCTGCTGAGTCGGTGCGCCTCCGTCACGCACCTCCGTCATGCGCCTCCGTCATGGTCGAAAACTACTTTATCGGCGGAAAAAAGTAGTCCGCGGATGACTGAAAAAGTTTATCCCAGACTCCCAGTGGTAGTGGGTTAGGGATCTAATGATTAGCGAGGTGCGCCACTGAGGCCGGTGCTGAGATTGGGTATTTTGGTTGTATTAGAATGTGACGTCCTAACTCTTCTATTGTAGAAGAAAGAAGTCCCCGCCCGCGCCCGCGCCCAAAAGGGGCGGGGGCGCCCCTTTTGGGCGTACACTTACATATGTTGCAGTCTCCACAGCAGTTTACTGTAAACCATGTGACCACAGAGGAAGGTTGTTTGCTGCTTTGTCCCCCCCCCCTCTCTCTCTCTCTCTCTCTCTGTGGAATCTCGCTCGCTCGCACGCACACATGCACCCTGGGGGTCCCCAGACCCCACTTTGAGAAGCAGTGGTCTAGTGCTGGCATCACAACATCCCCTAAGAGGAGAATGAGCAGAGAATGCAGATCAACACACACACACACACACACACACACACACACACACACACACACACACACACACACACACACACACACACACACACACACACACACACACACACACACCACAGAGCAGGAACAGACTCTCTCTCTATGATTAGGAGCCATAAGAAAAAAGAACACAAGCTCTCTTGTACTTTTATAACACTCATAGTTTATACAGTTTATTACTAAATTATGTTTAGGCAAAGTATGTGAATCCATACAGTAGACACAAGACGGCAAGGTTGTGTTACATGTGCAAATTACAATGACATTACAATGATATATATATATATATATTATATAATGTAATAATGCTGTGAGCCATTGAGACATAATTATAAGGTACAATTATCATTATACTTCTTTATTATAACCAGCACTAAAGGGACACTTCACCCATTAACCTATTTCATATGGTCCTCACTAATGCTCATTATAAGATTTATAAGACCATTTAAGTCTACTCATAGTAGTACTACTGAACTGTTCAGACACCTGCCTACCAGTGACATCATCGGTAGGCAATCAAAGACCATTTCATTGTTTTTGTTTAATTAATGCAATAACATGATTTCTATTTAACCATGTTAACTCGTGCCAAGGAACCGCTGAAGTTTTAATAGCTTGACATACCCATCAATGATGTCACTGGTAGGCAAGTTTCTGAAATGTCCACAGCCCACTAATGAGACACAGAGTGAGTAGACTGGAAAAAAAAAAGACTGGGCTCATTATAGTGATTATTAATGAGAACCAATTATATAAACATAAGGTTGAAAATGGGTGAAGTGCTCCTTCTTTAAGTATATCTACAAGGTCACAACATGTCACACATTGCAAAGTGGTGTGGGCTTGTAGATCGGCTACTTTCGGCGAGTGACACCATCGTGCAGTTGAGTCAAAATTGAGCTTTATGTACATAGCGGACACGGTGCATGACTCTGCTTTCAAGTGTATCCCATGTATCACCAGATGTTTCATTACATTTGACATGTTCCTCTTTGTTACAAGTTGTATGTCCCAGTGTTGGAATCCCTTCAGTTGAAAATTTCAACGCAGCCACACAGTTTATACAGTTTAACTTTAAACATATTTGAACAGTGTTTAAGCTAACAAGCTAACGGTAGCCTACATGCTGCTGTCAGAGCAGTAGTGTTGTTGAACAGTGTTTAAGCTAACACATAAAAGACCATAGATAGAACACTAGCCCCTTAAATGAAATTAGCATCAACGACGTCAAACGATGGTAGATAAAGTGTTATACAGTAGGTGATCTACAAACATCTGCTCTATTGCAGTGGTTCTCAACCATTTCAGGCTGTGACCCCCCCAAAATAATCATATTTGAACTGACAAGCACTTGGAATATAAGAGTTGAGGCATTCAATTTAGTTTGACCAGGTTCCACAGATAAATGTTTTGAAAATACTGCAGATCTACAAGCTCACAACGACTCGCGTTGCGAGGCATTGTGAGTTTGTAGATCGGCAATTTACTTTTATTTTCTGCCTCTTTCTTATTATTTGACAATTTGGCCAATGTTTGACCCGTTTTTATAGTGCAGTTAGTTGATTACTATTGGTGCAGTGATGGTCTTTTTTAATCTTATTTTTGAGGTATTAAAAAGGTCTTAAAAGTCCTTAAATTGTTCTCTCCTCTGTGTCATCAGCACCCATACCCTAGGTGGGGTTGGCGAAAGGGCCTCTCTGTGTGGAGTTTGCATGTTCTCCCCGTGTTCCCTAGGGTAGGTACCCTCACAAAAACATGCAGTAATCCTGGTCACTATACTGCCTCCCCCTGGCCAGCTGGGGCGCCTGATGGATGGGAAAGGAACTGGTTGGAATTACGTGTTCCTTCCACGCGCTACGTCCTACCGGGGAAACTCCCCCCTGTCAGGTGATAAGAAGGTCAGTTGGCTCTCATGCATTGAAGGAGGCATGAGCTCGGCCCTGGCCTCCCTAGGTTGGCAGAGGGAAGGTAGTGCCCAGGATTACATAGACATTTGGCACTGGGTGTAAGAAAATCGGGTTACAAAATCGTGGGATAAGAATTTAAAGTAAAAAAAAAAGTCTTTAAATTGTCACTTCACTGTTATCTGGGGACCCACCCCCCAAAATCATGTGGGGGCCCCAACCCTCATGTTGAGAACTACTGCTCTATTGCACAATAATTTGACCTGTGGTGGTGTGGCCTGCAGCATGTCTGGAGTGTTAAGCCCCATTCATACTCCATCGTGCGACAAGGATAGCAGACCTACAATCTTGTTGGTCTGATATTACATAAATTAGGCTTCAAGTCAATATGGTTCCAACACTTCAGGCCACGACCCCCCAAATAATCATATTTGAACTGTGGACCCCAAACCCTGACAAGCACTTGGAATTGTAGGAGTTGAGGGCTCCCTGCTCTCAGATGTTCAACATTTTAGCGGCCAAGAAGATTTTACCGAAGGGTTCAAACAAGCGTTTATCATTTATTAGAGAGTTACGCCACCTCCGTTCACTTCATCAGTCCAGGTCTTCTACATAGCCTTCTATTGGAGAATAGTGACAAAGCCCTGAAACTGAAGTTTACAGAATGAAATATATTATGGAATAAATACATGAATTAATATACTGTATGTGTTTATATATATATATATATATATATATATATATATATATATATATATATATATATATATATATATATATATATATATATATACAGTATATATATATACATATGAAAGACAATTCACTGATTTCTAAGTAACAAACTTAACTATCACATCATATTTATATGCTATAATATGCTTATTACAGAATTATTTGAATCGTTGTATAACACAACCATATGTGGCCTATGAAACTAAGATCATTGAATCTCATTTGTTATCAATGTTATTCATATCGTCTGTTGCCTGAATTAATTAGCCTCTACTCTAAACAATGCATTCCCCCTTAGCTCTCCCAATCACAATTTCTTGGAGCCACTACTGTGTGTGAAATACAAACTAAGCTAACCATAAATACAGTCAAATCGACAGGAAGTGATGCCCACAACGCTCTAGGAAACTTGTGGATAGGGGTGTCATGATACACACATTTCACGATACGATACACGATATCGAGCTCACGATATCGATACGATATTATTAATATATATATTTTTTCAATTATCATCAACATTGGCCATCATCTTCAGTTTAAAAGTGCTTTATTTTTAAAACACATACAAAAAGAATATCTGAAAAGATTTTAAAAAGTGTGTAAAAAAATATTTAAAAATAGCAGATCTACAAGCTAAAACGTGGCACAAGCTAATAGCCAAATTGAAGATAATAATCGGTTAAATTGATTTTGATGCTGTATTAACTCATTTAGCTGGGGATAAATGAGTTAATATAGTTCTCCGGAACTAGAGGACCACTGCAGAGGGGGCGGGGGCTGTGTGGCATGACGAGAAAGACAAAAGAATATATTGTAAATACACTTCCTGTCAAACACTGTTCGTCTCTGGTAGGACAGACAGACAGGCAATCAGACAGACAGACAGGCAGGCAGGCAGGATCAGATAAAACTGTAGTAGTGAGGTGAACACATTGCTGCATATGACAACATTTAACTTGGAAACCGGTTGTTACATAACACTACCCCTCCTCTCTCTCTGTGTGTGTGTGTGTGTGTGTGTGTGTGTGTGTGTGTGTGTGTGTGTGTGTGTGTGTGTGTGTGTGTGTGTGTGTGTGTGTGCGTGCGTGCGTGCGTGCGTGCGTGCGTGCGTGCGTGCGTGCGTGCGTGCGTGCGTGCGTGCGTGCGCACGCACATGTGTGCTGCATGCATGTGTGTGTGAGAGCGAGAGGCAGGAGCAAGCGAGTGAGAGAGGGGGGGAGAGAGAGAGATAGAGAGAGGAACACTAGACACAACTACAACACAATGTAAAACACACTGATACAGTATGTTCATGAAACATCAATGTAAAGTACATGAATACACTGTAACAACATGTTTCCTCTCTCTCTCTCTCTCTCTGTCCTCACATAACCTCACTTCACCAGGCTTTCTGTCCTCACAGGGTTAAATACTCAGTGACTCCTCCTATGATAGAACTTTATGTGTTTATTCACAGTCCACCATTTTAACAGACAACACAGAGAACTGAACAGCATGGACTCCATTTTGCCACGTTCGATTAAAGCATAAAGGTTAATAAGTAAGTGTTTTTAATCACTTATCTAGAACTAATGTCTAGTGGTACATAGTTGATGGTGTTTATAAAATGACTCAGTCATAAAAGTTGAATATCCAAACAATGAAGTATTGCTTCTTAATGATTATTCTGCCGTCATGACATAGTATGAGTGAATAGGGGAAAGGGAGCAATGTCGCCTGATTCCCTTGTTTGACCCTTTGAAGGTGTAAACAAAGGTGCTTATTGGTCAAAAACCTGGATGTGTGTCCCCCTCCCTCGCCCCTCGCTCTCATTCTGACTTTCTCTCCCTCTGGCAGCCCCCCATCCCCCACATCTAGCTCTCTCTCTCTCACACACGCACGCACACACACACACACACGTAGCAGACAGAGCAGAACATACAGGGATTAACTGTTTATGGAGCTGCAGGGCTGTGACTCGTTGTGTGAGAACACAGAGAGCCTTGTAAAAAGAATGTGAGTTAGATAAGGAATAAGTTATGACTCTGACATTAACACAGTGTGAGTCACTCAGAGTCTCCACTAGCCTGACGCAGTTCACTCAGAGGAGTGGGCGGGGCCTATGGTCTGGAGACAGACAGGCTCCACAGCAGTTTACTGTAAACCATGTGACCACAGAGCAGTGTTCCTCTCTCTCTCTCCTTGACAGTGTTGGGCAAGTTACTTTTAAAAAGTAACTAGTTATAGTTACTGCTCTCAAAAATAAATATATATTACATACATAGAGCAGTAACTATAACTATAACAAGTTACTTTTTATTTACATTTAACTTGGAGACCAGCTGTAACAGTACACCACCCCTGCTGTGTGTGTGTGTGTGTGTGTGTGTGTGTGTGTGTGTGTGTGTGTGTGTGTGTGTGTGTGTGTGTGTGTGTGTGTGTGTGTGTGTGTGTGTGTGTGTGTGTGCGCGCGTGCGTGTGCGCGCGCCCATGTGATCTAAAAAGGGCCGCTTTTGAGTAAAAGTCTGGTTTCATTGTTTAAAGTAAATAACTTAATTAAATACACTAATAATAAACAAGCTCCACACAGTGTGATCTGGACAGTGTGTGACAGGTGACTCTAATACAGCATTCATTTAAAGGTAGACATTTGTTTCTGTTTAAGCTTCATCATGATGGCTGCTCAGATGTCACTTGGGGGTTAAGTGTCTTACTCAAGGATATGTTGACACTCATACTGCAGTACTGTAGGTGAACTGGGGTTTGAACCTGTGACCTTCTGATTACCAGACAGGTGTCTCTGTAGACACTCAGCTATCTGCTCACATGTCTTTGTCTCTGCTGTCACTTGTTGTAAAATGTTGCTGCTATTCTGTACAAATACAATATGAGTCTCTGTAAGAATGTAAAGTACATGTTATAATGAACCTTAAATACTAACAGACCTTATTTATTATTTATGTTATAATTTAATGTACATGTTGTAATGAACCTTAAATACTAACAGACCTTATTTATTATTTATTTTATAATTTAATGTACATGTAATAATGAACCTTAAATACTAACAGACCTTATTTATTATTTATTTTATAATGTAATGTACATGTTGCAATGAACCTTAAATACTAACAGGCCGTATTTATTATTTCTTTTATAATTTAATGTACATGTAATAATGAACCTTAAATACTAGCAGGCCTTATTTATTATTTCTTTTATAATTTAATGTACATGTAATAATGAACCTTAAATACTAACAGGCCTTATTTATTATTTATTTTATAATTTAATGTACATGTAATAATGAACCTTAAATACTAACAGGCCTTATTTATTATTTCTTTTAAAATTTAATGTACATGTAATAATGAACCTTAAATACTAACAGGCCTTATTTATTATTTATTTTAGAATGTAATGTACATGTAATAATGAACCTTAAATACTAACAGGCCTTATTTATTATTTATTTTATAATTTAATGTACATGTAATAATGAACCTTAAATACTAACAGGCCTTATTTATTATTTATTTTAGAATGTAATGTACATGTAATAATGAACCTTAAATACTAACAGGCCTTATTTATTATTTATTTTAGAATGTAATGTACATGTTGTAATGAACCTAAAACACAATGGGTCTTAAATACCACGCAGACCTTATTTAGCTCTGATTATATGTGCTGGTAGAAAGGAGTTGGCCGTGAAAAGTAATTCCTGAAAAGCCAGTAACAGTGTGTGCGTGCACACGTGTGTTTGTCTCATTACATTCCAGTTTAAATGCTCAACTGAGGAGAGCATGAGAGGTGCGAACAAGAACAAGTTAACATGGAGTCATATCAGTTGAACCAGTTTACACATAATGTGGTGAAACATTTACCTGCACAGTTCAGTAAAAGCGCTCTCTCTCTCTGTGTGTGTGTGTGTGTGTGTGTGTGTGTGTGTGTGTGTGTGTGTGTGTGTGTGTGTGTGTGTGTGTGTGTGTGTGTGTGTGTGTGTGTGTGTGTGTGTGTGTGTGTGTGTGTGTGTGTGTGTGTGTGTGCAGGACCTGTTGCAGCAACACTCCACCTGGTTGAGAACAACACCTCCAGTATGACAGAGCTGTCAGTGTGTTGATTCAACTGAACCGTCTGGACTCCATTTTGTTTTGCCTCGTCAGATCAAAGCATAAAGATTATTGCAGGGTAAGAGATTTTAAACAATACACTGTAGCAATAATCTCTCTAGTCTGGTGTTAAGAATGTTAACCACTTGAACCACACAGACCCTATTGTGGGGATGAACGTGACCCATTGTGAGCTTGTAGATCGTCTATTTTTGGCAAAGAGATTTGGTGTAGAGGGAAACAGGTACAGAGCCAGGTGTGTTTTACTAAGAATAGAGGGGTTGAGGGGTTAATGTTGAAGTGTTTTATACCATATACCAGAACCACTTGGTATTTAATATACTTGTGTGCGTGTGTGCGTGTGTGCGTGTGTGCGTGTGTGCGTGCGTGCGTGCGTGCGTGCGTGCGTGCGTGCATGCGTGCGTGTGAGAGAGAGAGACACACAGAGAGGAGTGAGGTTTCCTGCGTATGTTTTCAATAGGGGGACAAAGGAAAGCCCCGCCCAGCTCTGCCTCAGATTGTCTTACCATGATATCTGATCCTATACCTTAACCAATCATCACTCCTCTTGTGTAAACCTAAACCAATCAGAGGCACCTGATCTGAGACCGCAGTGCTCTGTGGATTCCTCTATAGGAAGCATTTCTTCAAATCACTCTGTTTAGTTCTGCCTGGAATATAGACGGAGATACAAAGATCATGCTTGAACTCGTCAGTTTGTGTGTGTGTGTGTGTGTGTGTGTGTGTGTGTGTGTGTGTGTGTGTGTGTGTGTGTGTGTGTGTGTGTGTGTGTGTGTGTGGAGGGGGTGGGGTGGGGGGGGGTGGGGTGGGGGGGGGGGGGGGGGGGGCTGCACACACGCCTGCTAGAGTACCTGCAGAGACGAGTGTTCCCTGTGTGTATGTTTGCACCAGGGAGACAAAGGCAAGAAAGACCCGCCCAGCTCTGCCTCAGATTGGCTTACCATGATATCTGACCCTATACCTTAACCAATCATCATCACTCTAGTCTAAACCTAAACCAATCAGAAGCAGAATAGGGCGGTTCATGTCTCTTGCTGTGCTGAGGTTAGAGTGACAGTAGATCACTGGATGATAATAAACATTATAATCCTCTGAAGACTATTTTAATCTCAGTCATTGTAACACATGTTGTTGAATTGCAAAAGTAATTAGTTACTAGTAAGTAAAAAGGTAGTGGAGTTCAACACTGGTCAGCAACATATTTAGAAGAGCAGAGCAGAACAGAAGTCCATGTGAGTTATATAGATCAGTGGTTCTGAAACATCTTCATGTCAAGGAAACTGATTTGTATTTATAATTAATGTGTATTTGGTGGTGGACCCCCATCTGAAAATAAATAAAAAATCACACCCTGTGTGAAGGAAGCGGTGCCTTTGGGGCGGGCCTTAACTAATTTCAGTTCGTCCCTATTGGTGGTCTGAGTCCACTTACCAAATTTGTACTTGGTAGCATGCTGCAGACTGGAATGATGGCTGTTTAAAGCCCAGCCAATGGGCAGACAGAGGGGGTGGGGCTTAAGTAATGACAGTTAGTCCCTATTGCTGGCTTTAGTCCATGTACAAAATTTGTACTCCATAGCATGCTGCGAACTTGAGTTATGGCTGTTTGAAGGCCAGCCAATGGGAAGACAGAGGGGGCGGGGCTTCAGCAATTCATGCTGGTCCCTATTGGTGGTCTAAGTCCACATACCAAATGTGGACTTGGTGGCATGCTGCAAACTGGAGTTATAGCTGTTTAAAATCCCGTGCTCATACGGGCGCTGGGGGTCCCTGGACCCCTCTTTGATAACGTCATCAATTCATGCTCGTCCCTATTGGTGGTCTAAGTCCACATACCAAATTTGGACTTGGTGGCATGCTGCAAACTGAAGTTATAGCTGTTTGCTTCTTTGCCGTGCTCATCCCGTGCTCAAACAAACGGCCCGTGCTCAAACAAACGGACACGCAGACAGAGTCAAACGTAGAGCGGTTGGCACCGCTAAAAATAAAAAAATGTGCCAGTGGCCCCAAATTAAGAGAAGACAGTCAACGTCATTCAAACATAGCAGATCTACAAGCTCACAACGAGTCACAATATGATGCGTTGTGAGCTTGTGGATCTGCTATTTTAAAAAAGCTGTTAGAAGTTGTAAGTTGTTAAACACTAACAACTGTTAGAAGTTGTTAGTGTTGTAATTAGAATCACATCACCTCTACAGTTGACAGTAATAGGCCGTGTGGTGACCCTCCAAAAAGTGCCTAGAAAATGAATTTCGTTCCCACGTCTTGGATCTACTTTTTAAATGCATTTTTGCATAGACAATACCCTTGTGGACTTTGGGTTAAGATACCTCTGCACAAAATCCTGCAGTATGTTTTCACCAGCCAAAAATGTATATTAAAGGGAATAACCAAAAAACGAAAATCTTGTGCTGCTATTTTTGCTTGTAAAATATTGAAAATTGATTTTGGCAACACAAAATCTTTCTCAAATGTCATAAATACATGTACCTAACCTCTGAAACAAGTATTGGTGCCTTAGTTATGAATTTTGATCATGACATGTAGAAAGAAAACGCTTCTACTGAAGTGATTGGTGCCCAGCACAATGAAACATACACATAGTACATTTAGCTAAAAGCTTATATTTCATACATAGAAAATGTCACAACCTACTGTGTACTGAAAGGTAGGAGAAAAAAAGCAGCACTCCTTGGCCCAAAATGGCTGAAAATCAGCCCCCTAGATTGGAATAATGCCAAAAATGGACTAGAGTAAAATAAATACACTAAAGCTCCAAATTATTACAACATATGGTATGAAACATTTATTAAAATACCACAGTGTGTCACAGCATGTGTCATTTGTACATCAACCTTCCTACCCACCCCCCAGATCAGGCCTTCTGTGTCACTCACAGGTATGAACAGAGAAATGTTGGTTGACAGTGCAACGGCAGCAAAATAGTATACAAATATTACAAAATATGAAAGTGCAGACTGCATCTCCTGTGGATGACCACTGATCACACCATTGATGGATTTGGGGCACCAACTTTACTCAATGAGTATGTCTTGCAGCCCTGCATCACCAAACCTTTTTCCTAAAATACCTAGTAAGGACATGTATGTATGTTCAGAGATGTTGCACTTGGTAGGGCAGTGAAAAAACAGCTGGAGGAAATCAGGGGTCAACCTCCGCTTCAATTTATCCTGCCTGCAACATAAAATGTTAGGGAAAGATGAGCACAAGTGTATAAATAAAGATGTATTAACAATGATAGCCAATTTAGTTTAAATATACTCTTTTTTATACTAGTTTTTGTGAGGGAATACATGCATCTAAAATATACTTTTCAGCATAAAGGTTTTTGTTTTGTTTCCCAGAACTGTCAAAGACACACATGGTATTTGAGTTACCTGTAGTTTGAAGCATCAAGATCCTCATGCTTCTTCACTGTGTTTACCAACATCCTTCGTAGCTGGTTTATTTTCAGCACCTCTTGGTCAACTATAAGCCATGGCGGATGACTCTCACAGAAGTAGTAGTGGTCAGCGAAGGGTGGTTCATCCCCACGCTTTTTGCCTCCTTTTTGGGCATCCAAAGTTGTTGAAACCCTCTAACAGCTAGTATGTGGGTATGTCCTATAGGCTGCCAAATATAAAAACAAATATTCTGCACCTAATAGCCCAGCTCTGAGATGATATGTAGGAGTGGTTGGTATTTAATGACCTTTGTCATAAAGGCTTCCTCTAGGCTAGAGTCAAAGGTGCAGGCTATCTAATACAGACACTTCCCTGGACTCTTTATCAATCACAACATCTGGTGTATTAGCTGTTAATGATGTAAAGATGTCTGAGTTATCACAGAGATGGAACATGGATGAAATGACACACAAATGTTTAAAATACAGTAATAGCACCCATACAATCATAAAATGACAAATCAATATTTGACAGTCCAACATTGACATGCATGTTTACAAGTTACATGATGCTTCTGTTGGCTGTAATGTCCATCATGGAACATCGGGGGCAAACTGACAGCTCAGGAATTTAAGTGTTTTCTTAAGTATAGTTGCCTGGCACAAGTGGAAGATGTGTTCTGCCGGCCCAGAGGGTCTTCCAGGGCTGTGGGTCATTTATGATGTTGATCCCAAGTATTCATATGTCTGTGCTACTGTTATTGTACTGTGTCTTATTACTATTGATTTACTGTATTTCTGTAAGGCTGTGTGTGTGTGTGTGTGTGTGTGTGTGTGTGTGTGTGTGTGTGTGTGTGTGTGTGTGTGTGTGTGTGTGTGTGTGTGTGTGTGTGTGTGTGTGTGTGTGTGTGTGTGTGTGTGTGTGTGTGTGTGTGTGTGTGTGTGTGTTTGTGTGTGTGCATCGAACACTTATTGTTTTCATGTCTATTTTGACTGTTATCTTGACAGGTTTAATAAAGACCAAAGATGAGTCATTGTGAGGAGAGAGAGGAGGAGGGAACTGACAAACAGCTCATCCACAGACCAGAGCCTCCATCTGTGTCTATGAAGAGTGATGAACCTGGACCTCCACATACAAAGTAAGTCAATCCTCCTATACATAAAAGTGAATCTTCTGATCTCAGACACTATGGAACGCACCTCATGCCATGCAGGCACAACCTACCTTCTTTAAGGTGATGGAACCAGATACTCTGATTGTTTTTTTTATTAATGCAACGTCCAAAACACAACCATGACTGAAGGTGTTGTGCCTGTCTGGCACTACAGGCCCTTTAGAGTCCTCTAGATAGATCTGTCTATCTATCTATCTATCTATGCAATTGGTATTGTACTTTATTTTTAGGTCATTTTAGTTTTTTTTTTCTTGTTGCTCTAATTTTGTGAAGTGAAACCCAAATACTTGACTCTCTTATACTTGTGTAACCGGATGTAACAATAAGGAATCTTGAACAGAACAACGTTTTCATTCACATGATAATTGTAGAATAATTTGTATAATTCCAGAAGTCTTTATCACAGACCAGAGTCTCCAACACCCAGCTGTATGTCGATGAAGAGTGACAAGTCTAAAGGAATGCCTCCTGTCTTCAGTAATGAACCTGGACATCCAGACACACAGTATGTGAATCCTCCTATACAATACACAACATGATACGACTTCTCAATATCATGCTATTTACTCAAGTACAAGATAACATTTCATAATATATATGTATATATATATATATATATATATATATATATATATATATATATATATATACACACACACACACACACACACACACACACACACACACACACACACACACACACACACACACACACACACATATACATGTGCGCGCATGTATTCATCTTACAATACTATAACAGGACATAATGAAGAATCTTCAACAAGCAGACTTTTTCATTCACATTTTTTATTATAATTCCAGAAGTCTTCACCACAGACCAGAGTCTCCAACACCCAGCTGTGTGTCTATGAAGAGTGACAAGTCTAAAGGAATGCCTCCTGTCTTCAGTAATGAACCTGGACCTCCAGACACACAGTATGTGAATCCTCCTATACAATACACAACATGATACGACTTCTCAATATTATGCTATTTACTAAAGTACACGATAACATTTCATAATGGTGTAGCATCCCTGCCCACTATTAAGCAATATGTATAAGTTACTACGTGTGCAGTTTGTGAATGAAGTGGTACAAATCACTATGTGGTGTTCAGTGGTGAAACTGCACTATACAGACTGGCTGCTTGTGTGCATGATGTCTTATCTATTAACCAACATATGGAATATCTATGTATGCAACAGCTATTGTACTGCATTTTACTGTTTCTATTGCTGTTTTATTGCTCTTTCTTGTTGCTGCAACTTTGAGGAGCTGGACAAAAATTAATAAATATATATCTAACTATATAAATGGCGACCAACTTCCGCACCCTCGGTGTCCACACCCCACAGCTCTGTTATCGACTAAACAACGCACCGCCAGACCACATGTCGCCAACTGACTCGCCACGCCGGCCGCGCTGAATTTACGCCTCGCGTAGGGGACATCTCACTGCTCAATACACCTTTTCCACCGCGCAACATAATTAATTCTACTCACCAAATGTCGGACAAAACGGAAGGGGAGGCAGCTTCGTACCGTTTACCGTGCGCACGACCTCATCACCACAACAGCACGCAGCCGCTGCGGGTTTTTTTTCCTTTTTTTCCAAACTTTTTTTTTGGTCACCATTTTCTCCAGGCACCATTTCTGGTGTAACGTCGGGTGTTTCTTTTCACCAGCCAATCACCTTTCACGTTGCCACGTCCGTTGCCACGTCGCGCTGACGTACGCTAAACAAGCGCTGCCGTGCGCACAATGCAAACGAGCCCAAAGGCGCGCCAAAATCAGCCGACCATTGCTTAGACACAAAGTCAGACCTGGCAACGCAGCCTACGCCAATCATGTGTGAGAGATCTACAAGCTATGGGGCAGAGACGCCACCGTATCTTAGCAACAACTACAGCGCTCACTCTCATTGGTCGTGTCACGCTAAGAGCAGTCTCCAGACAATGGCATCGCAGACAGCTTGCTGTTACTGCTGTAGCCATCACAGGCAGTTGCAGCACGACGGACAGGGCGCTGTGATAGCTGCCATGTCGCTAACGCTAACCTGGTTGTCATGCCTGCAGCGGCTGTGCAATCACTTTGTCAACAATGCACGTTCGTGTGGTGAATGTCTATATTGCTGCTCAGTTCGTCCATTGTAGATGGTGTATGTTTGTGTGTGTCTTCTGGAGAACTATGTCGCTCCACAGCAACTACAGTAACTAACGTCATGGCAGGACCGCCCCGTGCAACAGATGTTAGGCTGCATTATGCTCATGTAGTAATTTCAGATAATTTCGCTCCGATTAGAGCAGTGTTTATCAACCCTTTCACGCCGCCCCCCCCCCCCCCCCCAAATACACGTACTTGATCTGGGACCCCCCCATTCTGTTTGACTCCGTTCCACAAGTAAATATTGTGAAAATAGCCGATCTACAAGCTCGAAACGCCTCACGTTCAGAGGCTTTGTAAGCTTGGAGATCGGCTATTTTATACATGATTGCCTCTTTCTTACATTCTTTGCCAATGTGGCCCATGTTTTCATAGCATAGTTTATTGACTACTTCTGTTGCAGAAATGGCCATTTCCTTTACTTTCGGTTTTTTATTGTCTCCGCCAGGCCGAAAGGCATGGCGCAACACTATGTTTCACCCCCTGTCCGTCCGTCTGTGATAGCTAATCTCTCACATCGTTGACTTGATCGCAGCAAAATAACAGCCCGATGAGTCAGTGAGAGCTGGATAAACGACGTAAAATGTGTCAAAAGGAGTCTGTACGGCTGTCGATAAATGAACACATGACGTTGGTGGGAGAGCAGATATTGTGTCTTTTGGACAAACAGCAGCGTGGTGCTGATGTTTGTTGTGTGAAGCAGCTTAATGTCAGAGTGTTTGTGTTGGAGCGCCTCAGTGCGGCTGCAGAGTTCATGTGCAACCTCTTCCAGAGAGACACAGAGACACTAGAAACTCTGCTGGGGAAAAAAAACACTGCTGGGCATTGACTTTCCTATGGACATTGATCTACACACTGCAGGTATATCTGCTACACACACAACATCAAACTACACACTGCAGGTATGATGCAGCGTTTGCATTACAGCCAGCATGCCAGCGTAGTTCCCATATGGTTTCAAGGTGGGCTAAACCATATGGACCCCATGTCAGCAATGTCAGCGGCATCCACTTCAGTCCCAACTGCGATGCCCATGCAGGCTATAAGTAGCTTCTACCTGGCCCTTAGGTGGGCCCCAACTAGCCATGTTTATGTGGGACCAAGGCGGGTCCTAACTGGGTTTGCCCATGCAGGCTTTAACTGGGTTCTACCTGGGCCCTAGGTGTACCCTAACCAACCACAGTGCAGTGCCCATCGCTCCAATTGTTGTGACGTCAGGGCTCTCAATACTGCACATTGGTGGAGGAGGAGGGGCCGCAGGGCGACCGCACACATCGCTGAACCAATGGTAGCCCACGGATGTTTCCTCTGTGGATTTACAATCTGCCCCTCTATGCCACATATCATCCGCACTACAGGGTCTTCACTGACCGAGCCACGGCCCCACTGACCCTCATGACGCTACGCCACTTAAACGTGCGGCAGCATGCGCTGGGTTGCCAGGTTTGCACAGCCTGCGCCAGAAACAAGCAACCACCTTCATGAAAAAAAAAAAAACACCGAAATGGTCCGCAATGTTCCAGGGGTGTCCCCGCGCGTCCCAACACTCCACAGGGGGTCAGTGGACCATCAGGGGGTCCGCGGACCCCCTGTGGACCCCCTGAAACATAACAAATATTATTTCTTCAAATTTTTTCCTTTTTCAAAAAAAAAATTCCACAGTTTCACTCCGGCGATTTGGCTCCCCCAATATACACACGGCTGGGCCCCGTGCGCGGCTGGGGTTGAGGGGGGCGTAGCCCCCCGAAACTCTAGTATATATATATATATATATATATATATATACACACACACACACACACACACACACACACACACACACACACACACACACACACACACACACACACACACAAATATACATATGTGCGCATGTATTCACCTTACAATACTATAACAGGACATAATGAAGAATCTTCAACAAGCAGACTTTTTCATTCACATTTTTTATTATAATTCCAGAAGTCTTCACCACAGACCAGAGTCTCCAACACCCAGCTGTCTGTCTTTGAAGAGTGACAAGTCTAAAGGAATGCCTCCTGTCTTCAGTAATGAACCTGGACCTACAGACACACAGTATGTGAATCCTCCTATACAATACACAACATGAACAAAAAAACATGGTTCACAAAATGCACGCGCAAAGATTTTCGCTTCGCGGCTTTGTTCGGTTCGGTTTGCGGTTATTCCCCTTTTATTTCTGTTTTGTATTACTTTAATTCGGTACAAAAATGTACTCCATGAAGTGTAGATGTGTGGCAAAAAGGAAACGTTGCAGGGGGGGGGGCCTATTTATTTTGTATCAATCAATTATCATCAACATTGGCCATCATCTTCACTTTCAAAGTGCTTTATTTATAAAGCAGCTTAAGTAAGTTTTCACTTTAAACCCCTTTGTTTCAGAAGACATATAGACACTAATAACAAATATAATGCAGCTGAGAAACTTTGGTCAACCTCATTATGTACTTGCATAATACATGGTCTTTTGGTCGCAAAAAAACTTTGTATCTGATGGATAGGGTTCTGTGCAGACTGCAGTCCACTTGGAAACACTTGGACCTAGCCCTGGTCCAGAACATTAGTGAGTTCTCTCTCTAACTCACTAACGCTCTGGACCAGGACTAACATGGACCCTACCTGGTCGTAGTGTTGTCTGGTTGCTCCTGACATTATCAGAATGGCAGCAGCTAAATCCTTTGATCTCTGATGACCACAACATCCTCTGTGTCCTCCTCTTCAATACCTTCGGTTTTGGTCAAACTTTGGACGACTCAAACTAGCGACTCCCGTGGTCGCTAGTTTGAGTCGTCCAAACACTTTCCGTTTCTTTTTCCTCGGTAGCTTTCACTGTTTTAAAATACTTCCTTAAATCTGTACACTTTGCAGCTTTTGCACAGATAGCTCTTGTAACCTCTCATTATGTTTGTGAGCTCATGATTATTTTATTTCCCCAAATTCGACTTGTAAACAAGCCAGTGAATGGGTGTGATGGAATGCAAGACCGCCTCGTCCCAAAACACGCTCGCCCCAGGTATATCCGGCGGGCTCGGTCGGCAAAAAAAATGGGGCAGTGTGTTTTAGGACGATCGTTCCGTTTTCCATCCGGTTGCTGTTTTATTTTATTTTTTTGCTGTGAGAGGGGAAAAAGCGTGTGAAATGGCAAGTGTGGCGTGAGGCGTGTTAAGAGGTTAAATTGTGTGACTCTCAATCTCAAAGGGTGAAACCTGGCAGCTCTGCTTTTGCCATCCCGGTTATAATTAACTGGAAACCCAAAGTGGCTCCAAACGCCAGATCTGCTGGATAGTGGAGGGTCTTCTATTTCTGGTCTATCGGCATTAGCCATTATTGCAACAGTTTAACTTTACAGTGTAGTATTCAGCGAGTCTTCTCTTAAGGCAGCTTTCCACCGCACGGAGTGACTTTTTTTTGTTTACTCTGTGGGGGAGCGGGGGGGGGAGGAGCAGGCAACTGTGGCTCTAGGTTGCACTGTTGAGCGCAGATCCATTGAGACTAGCAGGGTAGGTTAGTAGGTTGAGCACAGAGCGCATCGTCTGAAGTCGTCTGGGGAAAAAAAAGTATATTATATCGTTCGGTTCGTAGCGCGTACCGAACCAAGACCCTCGTAAGGAACGGTTCAATACGAATACATGTATCATTGCAGGCTTAATATATATATATATATATATATATATATATATATATATGTATATATATATTATATATATATATGTATGTATGTATGTATGTATGTATGTATGTATGTATGTATGTATGTATGTATGTATGCATGTATGTATGTATATATATATACACACACACACACACAGACACACACACATATATATATATATATATATATATATATATATATATATATATATATATATATATATATATATATATATATATATATATATATATATATATATATATATATATATATGCACGCATGTATTCATCTTACATTACTATAACAGGACATAAGGAAGAATCTTCAACAAGCAGACTTTTTCATTCACTTTTTTAATTATAATTCCAGAAGTCTTCACCACAGACCAGAGTCTCCAACACCCAGCTGTCTGTCTATGAAGAGTGACTGGTCTAGAGATATACCTCCTGTCTTCAGTAATGAACCCGGACCTCCAGACACACAGTATGTGAATCCTCCTATACGATATAAACAACACTATGATATGACAACACAATATCATGCTAAGTTCTGTACATGCTAATTCAGTGGTGGAACAACTGAAAGCCGGGCCGGTAGTCACGGCACACTGATCAGGCCCCCACTACGCACGTGTTACAGTTGCAGATTTTGTTCATTTTTTTGTTACTTTATTTGGCTTTTAGGGTTAGGGTGAGCTTCCAACAGTGTATTGGGGTGAATTGCCTCGAATATATTTGCAGTTCCGTGTAAGCTGGTGAATCTCTGGGAAAGTTGCTGAGAGGAGGAGAGGCAGAGAGGCAGAGCACGCAAAGTGCGTCTAATTCTAATAAAATAAAGGTCCATGTGATCTGACTGCCGGGCCCCCGCAGTCCCGGGCCCGTAGGCGGCCGCTCCGCCACTGTGCTAATTACTAAAGCACAAGACAACATAATGGTGTAACCTCCCTGCCCAATATTAACCAATATTTGTTAGTTACTATGTGTGCAGTTTGTGAATGAAGTCGTACACATCACTATTATATATTGTGTTCAGTGTAGACTGACTGATTGTGTCTTATCTCTGTCTTAACTATGGACTATACAGTATATCGATGCAACTGTTATTGTAGTAGTGTATGCTAGTTTGAGGAGCTTAAAAACCAAACAAGAAATGTAGTGTTATAATAATATAATAGAACAAGCAGATGTTTTCATTCACATAATAATTGTAGAAACTTTTTTTATGATTTCAATAGTCTTCACCACAGACCAGAGTCTCCAACACCCAGCTGTGTGTCTATGAAGAGTGACTGGTCTAAGGATGTCCCTTTGAACTTCAGTAATGAACCTGGACCTTCTAACACAAAGTAAGATCATTGATCTCTGTGAACTTTAACTGGAAAGACAAAAATAATTAATCCATAAAGACATAATTTAATACTGTATATAAACTATTTTTTTATTTGGTTGTACTAATAAATAGAAGGGGACAACAAGTGTGGATATGAAACCCTTCAGTAATTTGCTAGATAGACAGGTTTTTGCTTCAAATAGATGTTTAAAAGCTAATCAAGGTTCTGTACTACAAAGACCCTGTCACCTTTGCCCTTTAAAAAAGTCGGGGACATATTTGTCCATGCTTTTATGTCATCTTGTTGGGGTAACAGTCTCCTGCCTGTCAGAAATCACTCTCATGTCTCCATCTTGTTGATAATACAGCAGCTAGGATTTGAACTGGTGCCAAGTCAAGAATAAATAGGAAAACCCACCACTCCCAATAGAAGTTGTTTATTAAAGCAAACAATACTATTACGCCTAGTTAGAGTTTAAATTGCACAGCAAATTAGCACAATTTGATTTTTTCAGAGTAGCCAGTTCTTTTCTTTACTGATGTTGTATCCTACTGACTCATCTGCCAGTGAGGACAGAAATTGATTTCTGAATCAGAAAAAAAATAGACAAATGCACAATTTATATCTTTATAATTTATGAATGAAAGATTTATGAATATCCCATATAGTTCCATGACAGTGGAGAATATTATTTTACATCAACACAATGCAGTGTGAACATATCAATTATGTTATATGTCATATGATAATATATGTACATATTAAAGCATATTATAGTAATAAAATATCTTCATCTCCACAGAGAGAGGAAGAGGAGTGGTTGTGTTGTGACAGAGCAGGCGTCCAGGTGTTCAGTGTGTGAGGAGGTTCTGACAGATCCAGTCTCTACCAGCTGTGGACACTGGTTCTGCAGACAGTGCATCACCTCATACTGGGACCAGTCTGCTCCAACAGGACACTGTGGCTGTCCCCAGTGTGGACAGACATTCAGAAACACTCCTGGACTGAAGACACTCAAGCAAACCACACCAGGACAAAGTAAGACTGGACAGAATTTGCACTAATTAAAACATATATATATAATAAATTGAATGCTTAAATTGCAGAAATCATACTCAGACTAAATAATCAAATTATTGTCTATAATATATAAATGCAGATAATGAAGCTAAACGACTATCAACTCTGGACAAAAACAACTGATATTGTGTTCTTACTAGGGCCGGGACTTTATCGCGTTAATTTCGATCAATTAATTACCAAAAAATTATCGCGTTAAAAAAATTAACGCATTTTAATCGCGCCTATTTTTTCACCGCGGAACGTTTCTCACTGGACGAGTTTCACACGGACCTATTATCCAGCGCACCAGGTTGGTGCGCTGGTATTATCGGTCCGCCTGAGAAGCTGTCTGAGAAGTGAGAACGACGTGGTTCTCACAACAACAGAGCAGCCACTGAATGAAGACGTGCCGCATAGCCTGCTTGATAATGTTGGCTGGGCAAATCAGAATCTGTAATGGATGCCGCCCCCCACGCGCGCGTTTGTCCCGTTTGGGGGGGGGGGGGGGGCTTGCACGATGCGGTGCGGGTCACATGCGCGCGATTTTTTAAAATAATTAATTAAACGACTATAAAACAACTAACAACAACACACTCTACCTGCCTCCAATGGTGGAAAATAGCAGATCTACAAGCTCACAATGCCTTGTGCTTGTAGATCTGCTATTTTCACATGGTTACTGTATGTTTTATAATATTAATCAAAATCTACAAAGTAACTTGTAACTAAAGTTTTAAAATAAGTAAAATATTTGCCTCTGAGATCTAGTGGAGTTACTGGAGTAGAAGTAAAAGTATTACAAAATTGGAAATAGGCGTATTCGAGAGTCAAGTGCAAATACCTCAAAATTGTACTTAAGTACAGTTCTTGAGTACATGTACTTAAAGACATTTACCAAAATCCATTTGAAAACAATTTTTTTCATTGATCTCAGGTCAAATATTGATGTGCGATTAAAATGCGATTAATTTAGATTAATTAATTACAAAGCCTCTAATTAATTAGATTAATTTTTTTAATCGAGTCCCAGCCCTAGTTCTTACTTTTAGCTGTTTTTCTTAACTAATTGTGTGCTGAATTTTTAAAACATACATTTTCTTCTCATTTCAGGTGTCAGTTTGCTGGTTGATTTGAACGATTATAAGAGCAGTTTGAACAGTCTTGATGATGTGAAAGACCACATGACAGAAGAGTCTGGAACCTCCCTCACCAGCACCTACACAGAGCTCTACATCACAGAGGGAGAGAGTGAAGGGGTTAATAGCCAACATGAGGTGATACAGCTTGAGACAGCTTCCAAGATGAAGACCTTCCATGACACACCAATCAACTGCTGTGACATCTTTAAACCCCTCCCTGGCAGAATGACACCCATCAGAAGAGTTCTGACCAAGGGCATCGCTGGCATTGGAAAAACATTCTCTGTGCGTAAGTTCACTCTGGACTGGGCAAAGGGTTTGGAAAATCAAGATATAAATCTCCTAGTTCCCTTTTCATTCCGGGAGCTGAACTTGGTCAGAGATGAGCAGTACAGTCTTCTCACGCTGATCCATGAATTCCACCCAAAATTAAAGAAGGTCACAGCAGAGCAGCTCGCTGTCTGGAAAGTTGGCTTCATCTTTGATGGTCTGGATGAAAAAAGATTTCCATTGTTCCAAAAAACAAAACAAAAAAACAAAATAATTGACATTGTTTCTGATGTCACAGTGACATCATCAGTGGATGCTCTGTTAACAAAACTCATCGAGGGGAATCTGCTCCCCTCAGCTCTCCTCTGGATAACCACCAGACCTGCAGCAGCCAATCAGATCCCTCCTGCATGTGTTGACATGGTGACAGAAGTGCGAGGGTTCACAGACCCACAGAAGGAGAAGTACTTTAGGAACAGATTCAGTGATGAGAAACAGGCCAGCACAGTCATCTCACACATGAAGACATCAAGGAGCCTCCACATCCTGTGTCACATCCCACTATTATGTTGGATCATTGCTACCGTTCTGCTGGACATGTTGATGACACACACGATAGGACAGCTGCCCAAGACCCTGACTGAGATGTGCTGCCACTTCCTGTTGGTTCAGACAAAGAGGAAGAAGAAGAAGTATGATGAGACACATGAGGTGAATCAACAGCAGCTCATGGAGACTGACAGGGAAGTTCTACTGAAGCTGGGTAGGCTGGCATTTGAACATCTGGAGAAAGGTAGCATCCTGTTCTACCAAGAAGACCTGGAAGAGTGTGGTCTTGATGTGAAAGATGCCTCACTGTACTCAGGAGTGTGCACAGAGATCTTCAAAAGAGAGGGTGTGCTCTTCCAGAAAACGGTCTACAGCTTTGTTCATCTGAGCATCCAGGAGTTTCTAGCCGCAGTCTACCTGTTCCATTGTTTCTCAAAGAAGAACATGAAGGTACTGGCGACATTCCTGGGATATGAGTATTACCCCATCTCCCTCTCCCTCTCCAACTTCCTGGAAGCTGCTATGAAAAAAGCCCTGAAGAGTAAAAATGGCCACCTGGACTTACTTGTTCGGTTCCTTCATGGCCTCTCACTGAAGTCCAACACAAGTCTGTTAGGAGGCCTACTGGGTCAGACAGAGTACAGTCCAAAGAGCATCCAGAAAGCCATCAAGAAACTAAAGAGCATGATAAAGACTCATGATATCTCTCCTGACAGATGTATCAACATCTTCCACTGTTTGATGGAGATGAACGACCACTCATTACATCAGGAGATCAAACAGTACCTGAACGGATCAAAGAAGAAACTGTCTGACAGACAGTGTTCAGCTCTGGCCGTCATGCTGCTGATGTCTGAGGAGGTTCTGGAAGAGTTGGACCTGGACAAATACAACACATCAGAGGGGGGGCGAAGGAGACTGATCCCAGCTGTGAGGAACTGCAGAAAGGCTCGGTTAGTAGTCAAGTGAATAGAAACATCCTAGAGTCAATCTGACATTACAGTTAACACTATAATTAGAAATTAAGGTTGACTTAAAAGTTCCAATAAAACTTTGTCTCAAATAGTGACTAGTGGTATTGTGCAAATAAAGGCCGGACCACAATAAAGCAGGGTAAAAACTAAACTAAGAGTCTAAAAGCCCTGCTGGTTACCCCCACCAGACCAGTTGTTTGAACCTACTGACATTGCCGTCCTCTCAGTAGTTAAAATAATAAGTAAATACATTTTTAATGGTCCTCATTCTCGCAGCTCTTAACATTTCTGCTATATTATTTAGGTGTAGGTTTAGGTTTGCTTGTAAATAAAGAGCCACGTCTGATTCATGAAAGGCTGTGTAAAGCCTTGATTTGTGTGTGACTCAGGTGTATCAGATGATGAATTCCACCAAATAGTAAATATGCCATGTATTTGCTCATTCTCACTTTATTCATTTCACACCTTCAACTGATGGTTGAACATTGCTCTCTTCCTCTGTTCAGTCTTTCTTGGACGTCTAGTGGTGTTGACCGTTCCACACTCCACTCTGCCCCTCCCCCCTCCTCAGACCTTTTTTCTTTTGGGTTGCATTCCTGATCCAAAATAGAATATTTGCGGTGTCTGCTGTGGTAGAAAACCAATGCAAAACTATATTAAAGAAAAGTATATAAACTCCAAAAGAACTCTCACAGTGTAATCACTATGAGCCTACTGATGATCCAGGTTTAAAGAGAATGTTTTAAATATAGTTTTGCTCTTGTTAAGATTGGTTTCCTATTAATGTCATTTAGTCAAACTAGAGGTTCGGGCCGCTTCGTGGCCCTCACATCTACGGTGCACCAGTGATCCAACTGATATGACCATATATGGAGATCTCTATCTGTCAGTCCTTGTCCTTTTTGTGGGACACTGCGCCCATGTCACACATGCGCAGTACGGTGGGCCTAGCGGCCAAAAAAAAGTGGCTAAAATGTGCCTGAATAAAAAGAACGTAGTTTTATATTAACTGTACAATATGTAAGTACATGGGGAAAGAAGCCTAGGCACTGATCAATAGTCTGTGGCAAGTTTGGAGGCAAGTGGAGACATCGTGTGCTGACCAACCCGGGACGTACACCACAGCGTGGGCATTTTAATTAAAGTAGTAGGATATTGGATTTAGGTTCAGGAATGTCACAAATACTAAAAAACTCAAATCTCCATGAATTCAAGTTTTAATTGATAGGGAAAAAGTATTTATTTGGGTGAAATATTCCTTTAATGGAAGACAAAACTATATCAGTATACTCACTCAGCATACTGTAGGTGAAGTGCACACATGTAACATGAAGGTAACCAACATTAATTGGACTCATCCAATCGCCGACAGACGACCCCAACCTTAGTACACACAGAACAACAGGAGAACTCAAGTCCTCTAACTATTCATATGTGTCCTCTTTATGAGTTATTCTACCATGAAAACAGACCATACCATATGAGAAATGGACCATACCATTAGTGAAGGGGTGTACAGAGGATGGCTTTTTAAACAGTGAGCTTGGTTACTCAGATTGACTTGCATTACATTAACTTTTCATCTGTTGTTTACTTCCCTGTTCTCTGATCATACTTAAACTGTTTATGTCTGTATAACTAGATACAGTAGGAGATCTCTTAGTTAACTTCCATGACAGTGAACTAGGTATAATTTGTTTTGATAGTCTCTTATTTAATCTGTATTTACAGACTTGTTGGCTGTAACCTCAGACAGATAGAGGTTGAAGTTGTGGCTTCAGCTCTCAGCTCTAATCCTTCACATTTGAGAGAATTGGACCTCAGCCAAAACAACCTGCAGGAAGCAGGGCTACTGCTCTTAGCTGGACTGAAGAGTCTGCACTGTAGACTGGAGATTCTAAGGTAAGATACATTTACCCGATTTATTTTGATTAGGGGTGTGATTGTGCACAGATATTCGGTTAACCTGCTAAACGGGGCTGCCCCTACTTATCGTTTATAAAATAATATTTGGTTATTGCATTTAATATATGTTTAATTGAGATATATACGTTTTTCCCCATATTGCTGTAATGTTTTAATAAAATGATGCTTTTAAGAAGGAAAATAAACAGGGGCCGTTCACCTAGGGCTCGGGCACCCACAGGAGAAAGCGAGCACCCACTGGGAATGCGCTGGTCGGACAGATCTACAAGTTCCCATTGCGTTGCTGACACAACGGATTGTGAGCTTGTAGATCTACTATTTTCACCGCACGACCCCGTCGTACGACAGTATACATTGGGCTGTAACGTGTGCAGTGTCTGGTTACTATAGTAACATGACTGAACGCTGTCAATGAACAAACCAAGATGAGACGACATGCATTTCTGTTGACATGCACCTGTCTCACTCTCTCACTGCCATGCACCTGTCTCACTCTCTCACTGCCATGCACCTGTCTCACTCTCTCACTGCCATGCACCTGAAGTATTACCAAGACAAGGGTGATTATCGGGGCCTGTCACTCTGATCTGCACAGTGCTGGTCACCTGCAGCTGGCATCGTTCACTTCCCAGTGCAGTGAGTGAATCTAGCTACTCAAGCTACAGACACACACTGTCTGTTTGCAAAAAGAGCAAAGTTTGGATGACTTTGTTTAATGGGAAAGCGTTGATAGAGAAATCACATCCAATATAAACACCTGTATCAGATTACAGTCATTTTTTTTTAGCAGACGCTTTTATCCAAAGCGACTTAGAGTAAGTGCATTCAACATAGGTAGGCAACGAAACTACTAATCACCAGAAGTCTTAAGTGCATTTCCTGCAAAAACAAGCAACCAAGAGTATACCTAGCACTTGGGTAAAAGTGCGATATATCAGCTACCTACTTTCTTAAACAGATGAGACAAAATAGCAAAATCAAATGAGCACAAGCTAAAACAAATAAGTGTATCGACTAAACGAGATCCAATAAAACAATACAACAATAAAACAAGAGTTCGTACAACTAGTTAACAACAAGTAGGCCAGGCAAAGAGGAAGGGTAGTGTTTCCTGAAGAGGTGGTTTTTCAACCTGCGGCGAAAGATGGGCAGTGACTCTGCTGTCCTGACATCAGTGGGAAGTTCATTCCACCACTGTGGGGCCAGAACAGAAAAAAGGTTGTGACCGTGTCGATCGACCAGAAGGACCCTTGAGTGACGAGGCAATCAGTTGCCCCGAGGTGGCAGACCGAAGTGGTCGGGCAGGGGTGTAAGCATCGACCATAGCCCAGAGGTAAGAAGGAGCTGTTCCTTTCACTGTCCTATAGGCTAGCACCAGGGTTTTAAACTGAATGCGTGCCTTCACTTGTGTGTCAGAGGGGGGGAATGAGAGGATCAGCTGGGTGTCATCGGCATAGCAGTGGTAGGAAAAGCCAAGAGATGTAGTGTAGAGAGAGAAAAGAAGAGGACCCAGAACCGAGCCTTGGGGAACCCCAGTAGTGAGCCTGTGTGGTTCTGACACAGACCCTCTCAGCATCACCTGGTAGGAGCGACCTGTCGGGTAGGATGCAAACAGGGAGAGTGCAGAGCCTGAGACACCCATCCCCTCGAGGGTGGAGAGGAGGATCTGATGGTTCACTGTGTCGAACGCTGCAGACAGGTCCAGGAGTATCAGGACAGAGGAGAGAGAGTTCGCTCTAGCGGCATGGAGCGACTTCGTTACTGCCAGGAGGGCAGTCTCTGTCGAGTGACCCACTTTGAACCCAGACTGGTTGGAGTCCAGGAGGTTGTTCTGGTGGAGGTACGAGGACAGTTGTTTGAAGACAGCACGTTCGAGAGTTTTAGATAGGAAGGATAGAAGGGAAACCGGTCTGTAGTTCTTGACTTCAGAGGGGTCAAGTGTCGGTTTCTTCAGGAGAGGGGTGACTCTGGCAGTCTTGAAAGCAGAGGGAAAGTAACCAGACATCAGAGAGGTGTTAATAAGGTGGGTTAAGAAGGGAAGGAGTTCAGGTGCAGTGGACTGCAGCAGAGTGGATGGGACCGGGTCCAGAGAGCATGAGGTGGGACGACTCATCTTCTAGTTTTGATTATTTATATTGATATTAACACATTAAACGCCAAGAACTTAGTCCTACAGTCCATTAAATCCAACTGTTAAGCGCCGAGACCGTAGTGCTACGGTCCGGGTGCTTTTTCCTTTTTTTCGATTTTCTTTTTTTTTTTTCAATTTTCTACACGGACCATTTTCATTGTAACACCACCGGAACGGAACTATTTGCGATCCGGTTTTGCCGTTCCCGTCGGCCTCCATTCTAAAGCGCACACTAAAACCCCTTTTTCTCCCTTGTAGTTTTTTCTCCTCGGTCATCACTGTTTAACATAAACCGTTCTAACTACAACATGGATGCCCCTTTTGACACGTGGTCTGCACTGGGAGACACAGGGACATGTGCACGATGTTTACAAACAGTGCATCGCACATTCTTAAGGATTTTAACAGGGTTTATGGCGACTGGAAAAAACAAAAAACAATAATAAAACCTTGGCACTGGTGAGTACATTATGAGATTAACCTCTGGCGGTGGATGTGTTAATGGGTGCAAGCGTCCATTGCAGTAATAGGGATTTCACTAGATGACCACCATTAAAAAGTTACCATATGAGAAATGGACCAAACCGTTAGTGAAGGGGTGTACAGAGGATGGCTTTTTAAACAGTGAGCTTGGTTACTCAGATTTACTTACATTAACTTTTCATCTGTTGTTTACTTCTCTGTTCATACTTAAACTGTTTATGTGGATAAGAACTAGGTATAATTTGTTTTGATTGTCTCTTATTTAATCTGTATTTACAGACTTGTTGGCTGTAACCTCAGACAGACAGAGGTTGAAGTTGTGGCTTCAGCTCTCAGCTCTAATCCTTCTCATTTGAGAGAATTGGACCTCAGCGAAAACAACCTGCAGGACTCAGGACTACTGGAGCTGCTCTTAGCTGGACTGAAGAGTCTGCACTGTAGACTGGAAATTCTAAGGTAAGATACTTCACCCGATTTATTTTAATTAGGGGTGTGCGCAGATATTCGGTTAACCTACTAAACGGGGCTGCCCCAACTTTTAAAAAGTTGTGCAGGTACAAAGGTGATCTCGATGAGCATGTGGTATTTTTCTCCTTCCTATGAAACATCTTTCTGAACTCTGTAGATCTAAATTCCTAATATTCACCATTGTGATGGAGAAAACATTTGGGGTTGATGAACTTCTCATTGATATAGTTTATTATTTGGTCTAAAGTTTAAAAAGAATCAAATAACTCAAGCAAGACCTGACAAAGACCTATGAGACACAGAGAGCAGGAACATCCTCAAACATTTAAAATGACATTCATGAGAAACATTAGGATAGCCTTGTTCATTTGTAGCAATTTTCAGATGATCTTGCAATGTACTTAAAGACATTTCTCATTTTATTTTAAAGGATCAGTCTGAAACGGAAGCCTATTTGTGTCTCAACTAATCATACAGAATTGTACTTAAGTACAGTACTTGAGTAAATGTATTTAGTTACTTTACACCACTGGAAGCCTGTTCATGTAACTACATTTCTTATTTCTAAACTAAAATGTTTTCAGATACATATTTTAGTGTACTCTTTAAGTTTAAAATGAGTAATACACTGTCTGGACGTCATCTTGAATGAGATCCAAAATGGCGTAGCTCTGTATAATTTAAATCAGGTGTGTTTGGAGGAACATGCAGCTATGGGGATCACACGGGTGAATGAAATCAAGATTCATATGTATGCACAAGTTTTTGATTATGTCAGGAAGTAATTCAAATTGGCCTTTTAGGGACTTTTGACATAAAAATACACTCAGGTCATTTGCCAAGTTTGACGTTGGTCTGTCAGACAGTTCTCAAGATATCTCAACTACAGACGTACTTAAAATAAATACATACATACGTACAGAGATTTTGTACCCTGACAGTCCATCACGGCCAGGTCCAAGTTCTCAATCCAGGAATAATGTATATTGTAACGTGTTTCATTTATTCTTTCTTTTTTTCATCTGGTGTTTCATTCTTCATTCAGACTGGCTCACTGCTGCTTGTCAGAGAGATGCTGTGAAGTTCTGTCCTCAGCTGTAAACTCTCATCCCTCCCTAAGAGAGTTGGACCTGAGCCTCAGCATGGTGTATGATTCAGTAGGCCTACTGGAGAACTCCATGTGAGTAGACTTGGGAGATACAGGAGAGTGGAGTGCTAGGGGTTAAGGTGGAGTCTGAGGAGGTGATGAGATCCAAACTGGGCAGCAGTGAGTATGTCTGGATGGGCTGCAGGGCCAAGATAATGATAGGAGAAACACTGTAGTGTCAGGTAGTGGAGACGTTGTGTTAGACAGTTAGACATTGATGCATTGTTGTTCTATTTCCTACAGAGTGAAACATGGAGGAGAAGATTGGCTTAAACCTCAACTCATTACAAAGTGTGAGTATCTGTCTGTCTGTGTCAATATCACACATTAACATTTTATACACTGTTTTATACTAGGTTGGCCCCTCCCCAGATACTGTCCTGAAAACTCTTCAGTAGAGCTTCCAGGGAATTCAGGAGGTTTCTCTGCTCTTGGCCCGGTCCTTAACCCATTAAGACCTGGAAAGCCTATACGTTGTTATACCTTTAAAACCAGGAAAGCATCTGTGTCATTTTAGATGTTGTTATGTATATAGCAACATGAATCTTTTTAATTATTTTTGACATTTAAGTTTTTCAGTAAACTAAGGTCATGTGGGTTGACAGAAACAATGGACCTCATTCACTAACCTGGTCATAAATAAGTTGTATATCCTGGTCATAAATAAGGTGTATATCCTGGTCATAAATAACATATGTATATTGGCATAAGTCAATTCTGACGTGTGATTCATGAAAGAGGGTTCAGAGCCATGATTTGTGCGTATCACAGGTGTATCTCATTTGTGTTCTAAAGTCACTAGTGTGCTCCCGTGTAGATCCTTTGTATTGTTCCACGCCCCATTTAACACCATAAAAGGAAACCAGAAATAACCCACGTGAAGAAAAAAAAACAGATCTGCCAAATTACAACGTGTCAAGTCGCACCACATTGACAACTTGTACATCTGTTCTGTCTGGAAGTGAGTCCCTCGATCGCACGATGGATAAGCTGAACGTTAATAAAGTAATGCTCTCATAATGAGAATAAGAAGTTATAAAGTTTAACCCCACCACCAAATAATAGGTTAACACTCTACCCGCCGGGCCCGTAGCCTACGGGCCGATAAATCCAACTGTAATTTTCTACACGGACCATTTCATTGTAACACCACCGGAAACAGAATCATTCGGGATTCCGGTTTTGCCGATGCCGTCAGCCCTCGTTCTAATGACGAAACTGAAACTCATTTCTCCTCGGCGATCACTGTTTAACATAAACCGTTCTAACTACAACATGGAGGCACCGTTTGACACGCGCTCTTCAGTGGTAGAAGCAGGCAGATTTCTGCGATGTTTACAAACAGTGCACGGCTCAATTTTAAGGATTTTAACAAGGTCTATGGCGATGTAAAAAAAACATAGAACAACAATAAAACGTTGCCACTGGTGAGTACATTATGAGATTAACCTCTGGCGGTCAATGTGTTAATAAAACGTGGAAAGGATATTATAGAAGCCTTTTCTATTAAATAATGCTCACATTTGACTGAGGTAACATTTTGACGCTGGAATCCAGGAACACCGAGATCCGATTATGGACCAGATCACACTTTATTGATTACTGAGGACAAACCTGTCCTTAGGATTAACAACATATCCTGTCGTACGTCAGAATGGTGAATGGATATTATGGACACAGATTTCATCCATACTGTATCCTCATCAGATGATAAGATATACGTTTGATGTGATGTGGTCAATATTATAAATCAATAGTGCAACATATGTTGTTGGCATGAAAGTCCAATATGTGAAACTGTGGCCACATTTGCAGAAATGGAAAACACGCAGAGGGACCTAATAATTCAGCTCTAAATGCGTCAACTGAAAATAAATACTTGGTTGAATTTGCATCATGTCTATATATGCATCTAAGCAATAGATCTCTTTTTTTTTTACACATTTTGGGCACATAAAAACATTATTTGAGGTTTGGCACTATTGTCATTGATTTTTCATGAAGAATAAGGCATTCTAATAACATATATGAAAGGTTTGAGGTATATAAGTCTGTTCCTGAGCAGACGTGAGTTTGAGTGTCCGCCCAAATTCACCGTCAAAAAAAGATGAATGAATACTGAACGTGAGAAGTCACGTATATGCACATATATGTACAAAATATGTGAGGACCTGAGCTTAGTGAATTAAACCCAATGCCTCGCAACTCCTCACAACGCCTCTCATTGTGACACGTTGTGAGCTTGTAGTTCAGCTATATTTGAAACAAAAATTGCCTATCTAACAATTCACAACAAGTCACATTGAGACAGGTTGTAAGCTTGTAGATCAGCTGTATTTCAAACATAAAATGAGCCAATCTACAAACTCACAATACGTTTCATCATGACCAGGGTTTCCACAAGGCACTTTTTGTGCCGGCCACCTTGACCGACAGGATCATATTTTACCGGCCAAAGAATGAAGTGAGCTAGTAATATCTATCTACTCTATCATGCAGAGGTGTGGCTTTCCAAAAAATAACTGAATAAAGTGGGCGTTATGAACAGCTTGCGTGACTACGTCACACAGTATAAACACATTAATATATGTTTTGGGCCCTACATCTCATTCAACCTTAATATGTAAAACCTACAGCTTTTGTTTTGTTTTGTTAATGTTAATTATGTCATCATGAATCATGGCACAAGGAAGTTTCATTACTTGCCTGCAATGTATGTGTGTCACCACTTTGTCCATTGCAGACAGACAGACATAAAATAGTCTAATAACAGCATTTTCCCAATCGGCCACGGTGGCCTGTGATCTCTATAATTAACGGCCAATTAAATATTACATTTAATTGGTAAATACCGGCTAACGGAAACCCTGATCATGACGTGTGGTGAGCTTTTAGATAGACCATTACAGATAAATTAAAATTGCTGATCACAACTTGTCGCATTGTGACAGGTTGTGAGCCGATCTACAAGCTCACATCATGTTGTGTTGTGAGCTTTAATTTACATCAGCTATATTACAAGAAATAGCAGATCTACAAGCTTGCAAAGCCTCGCATTATGATGTGCTATGAGTTTTCGCTATATTTCAAAAATAGACGATCTAAAAGCTCACATCATGTTGCAATGTGACAGGTAGTAAGTTATTTCAAACATCAACAAGTAGAAGATCACGCTCATCCAAAGTCATTTAAAAAGCCAGATGCAGAGCAGAACTCTGCACTGGAATAATTATGATCCATAAGTTAAATGGTTTATTACCATCATGAATGTGATGTTTAAAGCCTGCTGGATCTTCCTCAGACCTCAATATATCAAACATAACAAAGATAGCGATCTACAAGCTCAAAAGGATCACATTGTGACACGTTGTGAGCTTGTATAGTTTGGCTTTGTTTAAAACTCAAAAGTAGAAGATCTACAAACTCATGAGTTACATTGTGACAGGTTGTGAGCTTGTAGATCAGCTGTATTTCAAACATAAACTCACAATATGTTGTTTAACGTGTGATGAACTTTTATATGGACTTTTATGTTTTCTAAACAGTGGATCTACAAGCTCACAACTTGTCACATTGTGACAGGTTGTGAGCTTGCAGATTGGATTGTAGATTATCAATAATTGATATAAATAAAATAAGATCTACAATCTCACCATGCGTCACATCATGATTTGTTGTGAGCTTTTAGATCGGCTATATTAGAAAATAAGGTAAAAATAGCCGATCTACAAGCTCAAAATGGGTTGCATTGTGACGAGTTCTGAATTTGTATTTCAGCTATATTTGAAAAATACCACAAGCACACAACGTGTCACATTATAACGCGTTGTGAGCTTGAAGAAAGTAAAAAATAGCTGATCTACAAGCTCACAACACCCCATATTGTGTACTTTTTAATTAATTCATTAATTAGTATACAATATGGGGTATTATATTAGAAAAATAGCCGATCTACAAGCTCACAACGATTGCATATTATGCAATCGTTGTGAGCTTGTAGATCGGCTATTTTTCTAATACAAAACTATCCGATCTATCAATTTACAACGAGTTGCATTGTGACACATTGTGAGCTTGCAGATTGGGTTGGTGTAAAATAAAACAAATAGCCGATCTACGAGCTTACAATGCCTTGCATCATGACAGGCTGTGAGCTTGTAGATTGGCTAAATTTCAAAAACAGCGGATCTACAAGCTCACATGTTGCAATGTGACATGTTGTGAGCTTGTAGATCGGCTTGTAGATACTGCAGTACAGAAAAACATTAAAAAATAGAATGTACATAATAAATAGGAGATCTACAAGCTCACAACACCTCGCATCGTGACACGTTGTGAGCTTGTAAATCAGCTTGTAATTCCTCCATATTTAAAAAATAACTAAAATAGACGATCTACAAGTTAGCAACGCTTCACACCATGGTGTGAGGTGTTGCTAACTTATAGATGCTGAATGTTTTCTATGTAACACAGTGGTTTACAAACTGGGACCCAGGGGGGTCCCCACATTATTGTGGGGGGTCCCCAGATGATTATCTTAATGTGTAACATTGTTTTCTCACTCAACAGTAAACACACCAACATACAGTATAAGTGTATACAGGGTATCTGCACATTTATAAAGTTACAATTTAAGGACTTTTAAGACCTTTTTAATACCAAATTGGCCAAATTGTCAAATATTACGCAAAAAATAGGCAAATATTGTGAAAATAGACGATCTACAAAATAGCCGATCTATAAGTGGTAGATCGGCTATAAATATACTATAAAATACATCTACAAGCTCACAACGCCTTGTAGATCGGCTATTTTGAACCGAGTCAAACTAAATGTAATGCCTCAACTCCTACAACTACCCCACCCTGACAAGTGCTTGTCAGAGTGGGGGGTCCCCAAATATGATTATTTTGGGGGGTCCCCAGTTCAAGTATTTTCAGAGGTGTAAAGTGACTAAGTACATTTACTCAAGTACTGTACTTAAATAACATTGTGTGGTATTTTTACTTTTTTAGTAAAAATATGACTAACTGTCACAGTTCGGCCTCCGGCCCCGCCCCCCCCCCTTTCTCTAAGCTGACTTTTTCCCTCTTGTGAGCCTGTTTGCCGGCGGTTCGCCCGGCTGCGGCCTATTGTGCCTAATGACTGCGTTCCCTAATTTAAGCCCGTCTCAGCCGGTGCTCCCTGCTCGGACATTGTACTAGTCTCGGTGTGATCCTGCCTGTACTCTGTCCTGTTTATGTTTTCCCTCTATGCCTGAGGGTTTTGTATTTGTTCCTGTATTTGGTTATTTCTAGTAAAGACCTTGTTTATTCGCCATCTTTGTGCCGTGTCCTGCTTTTGGGTCCACCCGTGCCAAAACCCTGTGCTCACCGTGACAGAATGTCCGAGCCACTTGGACCCAGCGGTCACATCTCCGTCGCCTGCCAGACCGAAGTTCAAGTGGATAAATTGGATCTGATTATGGACATGCTCACCCGGATGGATTCTCGCCTGCTCCACTTGGAGATTACGCTGGCCGGCGGCCAGCGGTCGATGCTTCATCGGACCCAGGATATCTGGGAGCGGGTGGTCCAAGGTGCCGCTCCGTCTCTGCGCTCCCGTACGGCGGCGTCGGTCCGCTCCAGCGCGCGCGCCACGTGCGGGGGTTCGTCCAGCGAGCCGAGCTCGGGCGTTCACCCCGAGTCCTCTTCCTCTTCTGGGGCGTCCTCCTCTTCCTCCTCTCCTGTACCACGGGAGTGGTCACCTCCTCGGACCCGCGAGAAGGCTCGCCGTCCGCGGTCCCTTTCCCGCGAGCGGGCGAGGGCTCCTCATCGGCGGGTCGTCTCGGCGTGCCACCGTCCGGCACCGCGCCCTGGTTCCGTTCCTGCCGTGCCATCCCGTCCGTGTCCTGTGCCTGCCGTGTCTTCCCGTCCGCCTGCGGTGTCTCCTCGCCCTGGCGCTGCCCCCGGGAAGCTGTCTGTTCCGCCGGTGCCACTCGTCGCCGGTTTCGAGGGCGAAACCGAGAAGGATCGGCGGATCCGTCTGGGCCTCTGTTTTTACTGTGGCGTGGGGGACCACCACATCAACAACTGCCCGGTGAGGCCCCCACGCCCGAAGAAGTGACTGAGTTAAGTCCTAGTTTTTGTTCTGTTTTTGGCGCTCTGTTAGAGTAGTTTTGTGTTGTTTTTTGGCGTTTTGTGCTCACCGCCTTTTCCCTGTTTTTTCCTCCTGTCTCTCTTTCTTCCTGTCCTGTCTACAGCTCCTGTTTCGCCCCGGGCGGGCGGCGACGAACGACGGGCGGTCTGCCGGGACGTCCGAACCTGGACGGGCGCCGCCAGTATTCGGTGCGGCGTCCGGTCCTTCTGATTGGTCCGCGGTCCCGGCAGGGCCGCTCGAGTCCCGTTCACCGGTCGTCGCTGTCCGGGGCCTTTTGTCTTCAGCCTTCTGCCTGTCTTCGGCTCTCGAGCCCCCCCCCCCCCCCCCCCCTGGTTCTTCGCCTGCCGCCCGGGCCTCCCCAGCCGTGTCCCGGCTGGTTCCCGGCGGTCCATCTGGCCTCGACCCCCCTGTCTCCGCCCCTGGACCTTCGCCCGCCGTCCGGGCCTCCCCAGCCGCGCTCCGGCTAGTGCCCGGCGGCCCTCTGGCCTCGTTCCAGTTGTCTCGGCTCTGGTCCTCGCCTGCCTTTCCGGACTCTCCTGCCGCAGTCCGGCCGGACCCGGTTGGCCTTCCCGGCCTCGACCCTCGCCTCGCCTTCCTGCCCTGCCTGTGCCCTCTGCGCCGATGTCCTCCGCGCAGAGCCCTGGCAGCCCCACCCCCCCCCCCCCCCCCCCCCCCTGCCTGTGCCCTCTGCGCCGATGTCCTCCGCGCAGAGCCCTGGCAGCCCCCCCCCCCCCTTCCCTCCTGGTCCTGTCTCTGCCCTCTCCCCCCCAGAGGTTCTGGCCCGCTTCTCTGCCCCCCCCCATTCCGGTTCTGGGACGCCTGGAAGTCGTCCCGTGGAGGGGAGGTACTGTCACAGTTCGGCCTCCGGCCCCGCCCCCCCCCTTTCTCTAAGCTGACTTTTTCCCTCTTGTGAGCCTGTTTGCCGGCGGTTCGCCCGGCTGCGGCCTATTGTGCCTAATGACTGCGTTCCCTAATTTAAGCCCGTCTCAGCCGGTGCTCCCTGCTCGGACATTGTACTAGTCTCGGTGTGATCCTGCCTGTACTCTGTCCTGTTTATGTTTTCCCTCTATGCCTGAGGGTTTTGTATTTGTTCCTGTATTTGGTTATTTCTAGTAAAGACCTTGTTTATTCGCCATCTTTGTGCCGTGTCCTGCTTTTGGGTCCACCCGTGCCAAAACCCTGTGCTCACCGTGACACTAATTATGTACTTACTTACTTTAGTAGTAAGTAAGTACTACTAAAGTAATAGTACTTTTATTTCTACTCCACTACATTTCAAAGGCATATTGTACTTTTACTCCACTACAATTATTTTAAAACTTTAGTTACTAGTTACTTGGAGGATTTTGATTATTCTTACAAAACATATACATTAACTACATTAACAGCCCTATATACATTTCAGCCATTTTAAAATAGTCGATCTATAAGCTCACAATGCGTCTCCATGCAATGCATTGTGAGCTTGTAGACCTGCTATTTTCAAAAGATTTGTATACAATTTATACATTTGAAAACTTGTGAAATGGGACATTCTGCATAATGAGTACTTTGTTACTTTAAGTATATTTTAATACCGATACTTTTGTACTTTTACACAAGTACATTTTGAATTCCAGACTTTTACTTGTAACAGAGTATTTATACATTACAGTATTGATACTTTTACTTAAGTAAAACATGTGAGTACTTTTCCACATTGATGTCATTTCACATAAACTTAATGTAAACATTTTCTCACAGAAAGTCACTTCTCACCTGGAGGCTTTAAGACATTCTGACTCACATTTTACTGTGTTGTCGTCGGGCAGAAACCTTGTATCTCTGACACGTTGTGAGCTTGTAGATCTGCTATTTACACTATTTTAATGTTTTAAAATGATATTAAGAAAATAAATGAAATGTTTTGGACATACAAGGTTTCCAGCCGACAGCGACGCAGACGATACATTGTGTGTGTGTGTGTGTGTGTGTGTGTGTGTGTGTGTGTGTGTGTGTGTGTGTGTGTGTGTGTGTGTGTGTGTGTGTGTGTGTGTGTGTGTGTGTGTGTGTGTGTGTGTGTGTGTGTGTGTGTGTGTGTCAGTCAGTGAATGATGTATGTAATGTTTACTGTGTTGTTTTTCTCATCAGATTTCCATCCTCTCACACTGGACACAAACACAGCACCCAGCCTCCTCTCTCTGTCTGAGAACAACAGAAAGGTGACACGGGGACAGGATCAATCATATCCTAAACATCCTGACAGGTTTAATGGAGTGGAACAGGTTCTGTGTACAGAGGGTCTGACTGGACGCTGTTACTGGGAGGTAGAGTGGAGTGAAGGGGTTTCTATAGCAGTGACTTACAGAGGGATCAGCAGGAAAGGAGGTGACTGTGGGCTTGGATACAATGACAAGTCCTGGAGTCTGGACTGTAGTGATGGTCGTAATGGTAACAGTTACACTGTCAGACACAATGGTAAGAAGACTGTCCTCCCTGTCAGTCCTTCTGGCTCCAAGAGAGTAGCAGTGTATCTGGACTGGCCTGCTGGGACTCTGTCCTTTTATAAAGGGTCCTCTGACTCACTGACACACCTGTACACCTTCCAGAACACATTCTCTGAACCTCTCTATGCTGGGTTCTGGTTATACTTCCTCTCCTCCTCAGTGTGTCTGTGTGAGCAGAGATAGTCTCTATGTGAGGATGACATCAGGTCACCATGGTTACTCAACATGTTTGAGTGAGTGCAGGTTGTCATGGTTACCACTGTTGCCAGGATACTTTGAGACTAGCTGAGTCTGACGTCATGGACTCCATATGACCCAAGGGGTCTGGCTTACATGAGGCTCTGTACCTGTTTTCTCCATACATGGGCATCCACCCTTTGTCCTTAGGTCCCAGCCAGAAAAGTCTGTCCCTCTTTTGTCCGTACATGGGCATGTTTTGTACCTGTTTTCTCCATACATGGGCAAAAAACTGTTTTTTTTCCCCTTTGTCCTTAGGTCCCAGCCAGAAAAGTCTGTCCCCCTTTCGTCCATACACAGGCTTAGCCTGGGTCTGGCAGAACCAGGTCTCCTGGTATTGTTCTAATACCAAAGTATGGATACAGTGGTTACAGTGAGTTTGATGCTATTAATGTATATTTAATAATTTGATTTGGACCCCCTGGAACCCCCTCAAGGACCCCCGGGGGCCCCTGGACCCTACTTTGAGAACCAGTCATCCCTAAATCAGTTTAAACACGTTAACCTCTGTATAGGCTATATTATATTTGAAAGTAACAGATCTACAAGCTCACAACGTGTCACATCGTGAAGCGTCGTGAGCTTGTAGCTATTTTTTTTTAAAGTCCGATTTTTTGGACACAAATTAAATTATGTTCAAATGGGGGTCCCTGGCACAAATGTGTTCAAATGGGGGTCCCTGGCACAAAAGTGTTCAAATGGGGGTCCCTGGCACAAATGTGTTCAAATGGGGGTCCCTGGAACACATATGTTCAAATGGGGGTCCCTGGTCAAATCCATATTAATGTCAAACTCTATGGTATAAAATGAGTCATCACCACAGGGAGCTTTAGATCTTAGATTAGATTAGATAGAAGTGAACAAACCTCCACTCCATACATTTATAAATATGTATCATAAATACTGTCCATCAACACAGATGATGATGATGATGATGATGATGATGATGTAAATATCAGTGTCATATTGTGTCTCTCATGAAACTCATATTTTATGTAATATTTTATTTTTGATAATTTTTACACAATATACAGAGGAAAACTGTATATTTGATCATGTAATTATGACAGTAATAATATTGTTTATTGTATATATAAACCTTTATACTTTAACCACTTGAACCCCATATACTTTATTGACTGGGGTCCCCCAGTGTTCTGTAATTGGTCCCCTGCTTTTTCCCCCTCTACACCAGATCTATTGGGTGAAAATAGCAGATCTACAAGCTATCTAATAGCTAAGATCAACATCACAAAGAGACACATTGTGAGCAGTGTTCATTTTGACAGCAAATTATAGTCATATCTTAGTCACTCGTTTTAGTTTTAGTCAAGTTTTAGTCGACTAAATATAAGATTTTAGTCGACTAAAATGTCTTTCTGAGGGCCATGATGGCGTCGTAATGCCTGATTTATACTTGGCTGGTGCCAAAAATAGCCGATCTACAAGCTCACAACGAGCCTGTGACACGTTGTGAGCTTGTAGATCGGTTATTTCCAGAGTGCATGGACTTGCATGGACAATCACTCTGGATTCAAACATCTACTAAATGTGTTAATGAACTCAAATCAATCATTGTTTATTCATTGATTCATTATTACATCATTGTTTCCTCACTCATTCCATGATTGTGTTTTCATTGAATATGAATGTGATTTTATTCTCATTCTTCACATGTTATTGTATGATCATGTGTAGAAGTATGAATAGTTTAATAAATGTATTCTTGACAGTCTGTCGTTGTTCCTGTGTATTGATATTCATAGTGTTGTCATGACAACATGGCCACAGCTCATTGGTCATGTATAATAACTACGTTGGATCCATTGGAACAAAGGTTATTATTTTTTCCAAATAAAGGGATTCTACCGTTGCACCTCAGCCTTAAAGGGCCAGTCCGGTGCGTCACAAGTGTAGGATAATAATAGCAGAAGAGACGAACGCTGGAGCAACACGGACAGTTTAGGCCTTTTATTTAATACGGTGCAGGTAACAAGTAGACTGACGTTTCCTCACAGTCATCATGACTCTGAGGAAGGTCGAGAGAGAGAACCTCCACTACATTTCATACATTTATACAACACTATCATTGTGTGTTGTGTTGCATTCATGTTAAAGTGCATTTTCAGAAAGTTAACCTCTTAAATTCCCCCATTTTTTTTACTTTTACTGAAAATAGCAGATCTACAAGCTCACAACACTGCGAGCCGTTGTGAGCTTGTAGATCTGCTATTTTCGGGCTAATGTTCCCCTCAGAATAGGGATGCTAGAGTTCAAGTGTCCAGAATATATTACTTTTTAATGCTGTTTTTAGGTCAAATGTGTCACCACAATAAGCATGGCTCTGTGTTAAGGACTGTTGTATCTCCATTCTCCTTGAGGTGTTTGGTTTGATATAAAACCATTACTGTGTAAACATTTATCAACAAACTATACTACCAACAATGGTTAAACATTGTCCAAATTGTCAAATATTACAGGCAACAATTTTGAAAATAGCCGATCTACATGCTCACAACGCCTCGCAACTGTAGATTGGCTATTTTAATAGAACTCGTTAGTTCTATTAGTAGATTGGCTATTTAGTAGATTGTAGATTGTACATTGTATTTAGATTGTACATTGTATTTTAGTAGATTGTAGATTGTATTGTTGATAGTAGATTGGCTATTTTAATAGAACTCGGTTCTATTTTCACTATGGAACCGAGTTCAACTAAATGTAATGCCTCAATTCCTACTATTTTAAGAGCTTATCAGGGTGGGGGGTCCCCAGTTCAAAGATGAATATTTTGGGGGGGTCCCCAGTACAAATATGATTATTTTGGGAGGTCCCCAGTTCAAAGATAATTATTTTGGGGGGTCCCCAGTACAAATAGGATTATTTTGGGGGTCCCCAGTTCAGATATGATTGTTTGGGGGGTCCCCAGTTCAAATAGGATTATTTGGGGGGTCCCCAGTACAAATAGGATATTTTTGGGGGGTCCCCAGTTCAAATAGGATTATTTGGGGGGTCTCACCCTGAACAGATTGAGAACCACTGCTATAATGGAGCGTCCATCAAGCTGTCTTTTAGCAACTGGAGATGTGAGTCTAGAACAGAGGGTGTGGCTTATTGTTTAGAAACATGTGACATTAATGTGACATAAAACACAAATGTCACATGTGTGTTTTATTATGCATGTTTCTTTGTGTGTCTTGGAATGAGCAGGAACTTACATTTTAGGAAAAGACCCCTATCCCACATGTCGCCACAAGGGGGCAAATCAGGTGGTTTTAGGAGGTCATGTGACATCTTTCTTCAAGGAAGAGAGAAAGAACAACATCAGTTTGTCCCTGTTTGTTCAGGTAAATAAAGTATTAGAACATAAAACATGTTCAAAATAAGCTCTGTGATGTAAAACAAAGCTTGTCTTGAGGGTTTTACCAGAAATGTGGTGATTGTGTTTTAGTTTATTGTGTGTAGTTGAATCTAAAGGTCTAAGCAGTCAGATTGATGGCAGCCATTACTGCTGCTCACTCACACACACACACACACACACACACACACACACACACACACACACACACACACACACACACACACACACACACACACACACACAGAGCTGTGTTTTGGTTTGTTTCACTTTTACAGTATTTGTGTTTCTGCCTTTAGTGTTTAAAGCTCCTGTTGTGTGTTTAATATGTTAGTCTACCTTTTGTGTTGATAAATGTTTATTTTTGGTGTTGATAAATGAGTTAATTCTCTCCAGTAGGGTCTTGTAAAGTGTCTTTCTAGTAAGTCAATACAGTATTAACTGTTGTCAGAGCAGTAGTATGGAATAATGTTAATTCATGTTACATAAATGCATAAATAATAAGTTGATGTTGATAAAAACATGTAATACTGAAGGATATGAAACATTGTCTTCTCCAGATAGACAGACTGTCTATGAGAGCTGAGATAGAACAATATGTCAGCCTCTTGTTTTGCATTATTTGTCTTTTTTCAATCTTCCCAGAATGTCAGTCCACAGAAAACTAGTCAGTGAACGTGGCCCAGACTCCTCAACACATTAAAGCCGGGTAAGCACCTGTGTCATTTTTACATTACTTTGGCTATCAAAAAAATAGCAGATCTACAAGTTCACAGCGCGTCACTTCGTGCCGCGCTGTGAACTTGTAGATCTGCTATTTTTGAAAAATCTTGGAAATTTGTGCAAACCCTTTTTTCTTTTTTCTTTGCAAGCTGGGGGTCCCTGGAACAATATATTGTGAGATGGGGGTCCATTGTGGGGGTCCTTGACATGAAAATGTTTTGAGCACCAATGATATAGAAACAGATTTTTTCATAAAACTAGGATTTAGAAGTCATTAAAGGGTTTTAAAGGGTTAACTAATACAAGGACAATAAGTTGATAGAATCCTAAGACCATAATATGTTCTATCAAAGGATGATATTTTTATGTAACACAAGTGTCCATATACAGTAGAGCCTAACACACACACACACACACACACACACACACACACACACACACACACACACACACACACACACACACACTTTGGCTATTCAAAAATAGCAGATCTACATTATATATATATATATATATATATATATATATATATATATATATATATATATATATATATATATATATATATATATATATATGTATACATATATATATATATGTATTTTTATATATATATATATATATATATATATATATATATATATATATATATATATATATATGTCCCTTGATGACCCTTGCTAACATTTGCCCTTGTCCACCTCTTGTTTGATGTGGTCGTTCAAATAGAGAAGGCATGAGTCAGTGGAGTGGGATTTTCTGAAGCCAGATTGGAGTTTGTAAATTAGATTTTTTTTCAACCTGTTCATAAACCATTTTTTCCATGACTTTCGAGATGGAGCTAAGAATAGAAATAGGGCGTTATAGTTGCCGGGGTCTAATTTGCTTCCTTTTTTTTGTACAGGGGGGTTACTCTTGCTATTTTGAAATCATGGGGGACCCGTCCCTGTTTGATGGAGAGGTTTACCATGTGGGTGATGATTGGAGCAATGGAGGCGGCTCAGTCTTTTAGACATTTGGAGTGAATATTGTGGAGGCCTGTTGCCCTGTGTTGTTGTAGTGCGCTCAATGTGTTAAACACCTCATCTGTTGACATCATGGTGAGTTTAAAATCATCTTTGCGTACACCTAGATTTGTGTAGAACGCTTGGATGTTCACTCACCGTGTTAAGACCAAGGGCCCAGCATACGCCTTTGAAATTGAGTCTATATGTGAAGTAAGTTCATATGAAGGGCCTGTAGTATCGCTAATGACTTTGTAGGTTTTGATTATTATTACGAAAACATACATTAACCACTTCAGCCCTATATACATTTCGTCCATTTGAAAATAGCCGATCTACAAGCTCACAATGCGTCGCATTGTGCGTCGGCATTGTGAGCTTGTAGATCGGCTATTTTCAAAAGGTTTTTATAAATTTGAAACCTTGTGAAACAGGACATTCCGCATAATGAGTTTCTACTTTAAGTACATTTTCATACCGACACTTTTGTATTTTTACTCAAGTACATTTTGAATCCCGGACTTTTACTTGTAACAGAGTATATTTTTTACATTGCAGTATTGATACTTTTACTTAAGTAAAACATGCGAGTACTTTTCCCACCACTGGCCACAGATGGTTGACAACATGAGAGAGATACAGGCTCAAACTGATCAAGGACATCAGGCCACAGAGAAGAAACATGAACAAATAATAAAACACATATTAATAGATGTATTTACAGACTATAGACTCTCATCCCCAACAAGCCCTTTGATGTTCAGGTAGTTTAATTGATGATGTAACCTCTTTGTCTCTGTCTTTTGTGTCTTAAGGCTCCCCTGCTCAACCGCTGTCTGAAACTGTTTGCTATGGTTATGATTTGACCATTTACAGGTCTGACCTTAAGTTGGGAACCCTCAGAAGTTTTCTAGAGTGCTTTACAGAACAACTTAAAAGCAGCAAACAAAGCTAAATCTAAATACAGCTATTAATATTAATATTAATATAAAAGTCTGGAGCGTGTCTACAGTATGTGTTCCCTCAGCCCTTTGTCCCCTCAAAACTAACAATAATCCTAACCTTAATCCTAACCCTAACCTAACCCCAAGCTTAATCCTAACCCTAACCTAACCCCAAACCTAATCCTAACCTGAGGGAACATAGGGCAGAGGGAACAGAAAACAGATTTAAAATAGGACAATCATCAGCAAAGACACTGAGGAAAAACACCTGACATAGAGGTATGTCTTCAGAAGTGATTACTAATGGCCTCTCATCTGTGAATAAATGCTAAATAAATGTTGTCCACACAAATGTTGGACCCACACTATGAGCTTTCTTATACTTTCTCTATGATGGAGGCGACGGACAAAGATACGGGAGCTTTCTCTGCTGGGGACGATTCCACCTCACTCACCACCGTCCTGCTTCTGAAGGTTTTAGGTGAGTACAACAGTCACATGTCAACATCTTCATTAAGGCCTTAAAGGTTGTAAACTTTCTAGGGTGTGGATCCAAAAGAACTGAACAGGGAGGCATTTTTGTAGTTTTTGGTATAGTTTTTATGATTGATAGATTGAATGCTCAAACATGTAAACAGCGTGGAGGTTCAGTCAGACATTTAGGCTAAAGGATAACAAAGAAAGACCTGGGGACTTGTTTCCATTGTGGTCTTATGAGACAGACATATAGTGTTGTTTGTTTCTATAGGACAGACAGACAGACAGACAGACAGACAGACAGATAGACATGAACAATGTTTAACTTATTTCAGCAGCAGGTCAGGTAACAACATGTTGTGAAGATCAGATACCAAAACACAGGTGTGTGTGTGTGTGTGTGTGTGTGTGTGTGTGTGTGTGTGTGTGTGTGTGTGTGTGTGTGTGTGTGTGTGTGTGTGTGTGTGTGTGTGTGTGTGTGTGTGTGTGTGTGTGTGTGTGTGTGTGTGTGTGTGTGTGTGTGTGTGTGTGTGTGTGTGCGTGCGAGCGCCAGAGTCCACATGTGTGCAGCATGCATGTGTGTGTGTGTGTGAGAGAGAGCGAGAGACAGGAGCAAGTGAGAGATAAAGAGGGGAAGACTAGAGACAACTACAACACAATGTAAACACACTGATACAGTATGTTCATGAAACATCAATGTAAAGTACATGAATACACTGTAACAACATGTTTCCTCTCTCTCTCTCTCTCTGTCCTCACATAACCTCACTTCACCAGGCTTTCTGCCCTCACAGGGTTAAATACTCAGTGACTCCTCCTCAGCTCTGTAGACACTCCTTACTGTATGATAGAACTTTATGTGTTTATTCACAGTCCACCATTTTAACACACAACACTCTGTAGACACTCCTTACTGTATGATAGAACTTTATGTGTTTATACACAGTCCACCATTTTAACACACAACACACTGTAGACACTCCTTACTGTATGATAGAACTTTATGTGTTTATTCACAGTCACCATTTTAACACACAACACACTGTAGACACTCCTTACTGTATGATAGAACTTTATGTGTTTATTCACAGTCACCATTTTAACACACAACACACTGTAGACACTCCTTACTGTATGATACAACTTTATGTGTTTATTCACAGTCACCATTTTAACAGACAACACAGAGAACTGAACAGCATGGACACGGTGTATTAAAGCATAAAGATTAATATAGGGTAAGTGTTTTAATCACTTTACTAGAACTAATGTCTCTAGTCTGGTAATATATAGTTGATGGATACAATGAATAGGATATAAACGTTGAATATACAAACAATGAAGTGTTGCTTCTTTTCTTTTTCTGGTATTTTTGGGATCTTTGTGGCCTTTATTTATAGTTGTCAGTAGAGACAGACAGACAGACAGACAGACAGACAGACAGACAGACAGACAGACAGACAGACAGACAGACAGACAGACAGACAGACAGACAGACAGACAGACAGACAGACAGGACACAGGGAGACAGAGAGATGCAGCAGAGATCGTCGGGAACGGGACTCGAACCCACGATGCGCTGTCAGGCTAAATTGGAGCCTAGGTGCCCGGACCGCTGTGCCAGCCGTCCGGGCCGAAGCATTGCTTCTTAATGATTCTTCTGCCTAAACATACTGTATGTCATGACATAGTATGAGCCAATGGAGGAAGGGGATCAACGTCATGTGATTCTCTTGTTTGACCCTGCAAACAAAGGTGCTTACAAAAACCCAGATGTTTGTCTCAAAGAATTACCCCTCCCTCGCCTATCGCTCTCATTCTGACTTTCTCTCCCTCTGGCAGTAACCCCCCCCTACCTCTCTCTCGTTGGACAAGTTACTTTTAAAAAGTAACTAGTTACTAAATTATAAAAGTAAAACGTGTGTGTGTGTGTGTGTGTGTGTGTGTGTGTGTGTGTGTGTGTGTGTGTGTGTGTGTGTGTGTGTGTGTGTGTGTGTGTGTGTGTGTGTGTGTGTGTGTGTGTGTGTGTGTGTGTGTGTGTGTGTGTGTGTGTGTGTGCGCGCGCGTGCGTGCGTGCGTGCGTGTGTGATAGCGAGTTGTTTTTTTGTTCCCTGAAGAAAAAAACAACATGTTTGAGATCTACTGGTTGAAACATTATGAAGCAATCCCAAATAAGCAACGACACTTTAGAAAACAAGCCCCAAACACCAATCGTAGGGGGGGGCGTTGATTTTGAAAATCTTGTCCCCCCATCCAAGAATCCTGTCAGACAACCAATATTAACGAGTGACTTTATGGAAAAACAAGCCCAACGTCGTTTATAATAAGCAAACACTGATTCAAGATAATAATGAATGTATTTGTTATTTTCTCAATGTTTTCTAAAGTGCTTTACAGAACAACTTAAAACTTGTATCCTAACCCTAACCTAACCCCAAGCCTTATCCTAACCATAAACCTAATCCTAAACTGAGGGAACATAGGGCAGAGGGAACAGAAAACAGATTTAAAATAGGACAATCATCAGCAAAGACACTGAGGAAAAACACCTGACATAGAGGTATGTCTTCAGAAGTGATTACTAATGGCCTCTCATCTGTGAATAAATGCTAAATAAATGTTGTCCACACATTTGCAGTCGTTGGACCCACACTATGAGCTTTCTTATACTTTCTCTGTGATGGAGGCGACGGACAAAGATACGGAGCTTTCTCTGCTGGGGACGATTCTATGGGCTTAAATTAGTGCCAATAATATTTTGTACTTGTAAAAATAATTTGTATTTGTAAATACATTTTGCATTTGTAAAAAAAATATTTGTACTCGTAAAAATAATATGTACTCGTAAAAATATTTTTTGCATTTGTAAAAAAAATATTTGTACTCGTAAAAATAATATGTACTCGTAAATAAAATATTTGTCTTCGTAAATAAAATATTTGTATTCGTAAAAAAGATATTTGTATTCGTAAATAAAATATTTGTCTTCGTAAAACAAAGTTTTGTATTTGTAAGATAAAAATGTGTGTTGCAAATGTAGAATTACATTTACAATGAACATTGTGACCAGAAAAAAACAACAGCTTGCTCGCTCGAAGATCAGTTCTACGGATTGCAAAACTTTATTTTTGGCACTCTGCACTTCCGGGTCTGAGCCAATCACGTGAGGCCTTTTCCACTACCCAATCATAAAGCTCCATAGGTCTCCATGGCAACATGTCAAACGGGGTTGCCATGTTGCAACCCCAAGAGTTTTAACTGCAACATAATTCCATTGCTCAGGAAATAAACAATGGATTACAATAATATAACATTCCCTTTAATCAGTAACATGTAGGTGATACCTATATCTATCAAATATGGTTTTATTGAAAGGCAATCAAAGGCTAGATCGAGTTTAGAAAGCAAACAGGTCATGTCTGGGGGCCTCAGTGCGGCTGCAGAGTTTGATTGAGTGTGAGACTAGGACCCACATGCCATATGTCAAAATTAGTGGCTTCATCGGGAATCGTGCGCATGTATTTTGCTAAGAGATTGGTTACATAGTTTAATTGATATTAATTTATTAGTGCATTCAATTTCCCCATCCACTTTGATGGGAAAATTAAAAAACTCGATTTCAAGCATTTTTTTTCCAGAAACTGTAAGGGCTAGAGTTACAAGACTTGGAGGGGAGGTTCATAATTTAATCCGAAATTATCAAAAAAAGAAATACACCAGTCGGCCTCATGGTGGCGCTATAAAAGCCCCCTTTACGTTTTGGCCTATAACTTTTGAACCGTAGGTCGTAAAATAAAAATCTAACTCCCCATATAGGCCACGCCCATTTGTGTCAGGATAATTTTCCGCCATTTTGAATTTTCTTCAAAACACACTTTTAGCTCCTCCTCCCACATATTTTGTCCAAATATCACAAAAATCGGTACACATGATCTCTGGGCCCATGCGATAAACATATCCAAACAGCATTTTGATAATCCTTACTGTTCGTCCGTAAATGGCTTCCAAACTTAGTGGGAGGGGCCTGTTTTACCAAAAATGCCAGAAATCACGAACGAAACGTCCGGTCAATCCCAAATTTAAATCACATGTCGAGGGTGGTTTACTCAACGAATACCCAAAAGCATTTCCACTTTGACCCATAGGGGGCCTCACAAATGCACAAAACGTAACTGTTTGATGCAAAAACATGATTTTTGGGGGGAACAATCTTTTCAAAATGTAATAAAAGCGATATCAGTAGTGACGTAACAATATGATTGGCCCGTTACATTTGTGGGAGGGGCCTATTTATTTAGTGGGAGGGGCCTATTTCTTCAAATCAAAACAGCACGTATCACGAAGGCGGCCGAGACCCGCGACAGGCGTCGGCGCAACCACACTTTGCAATTTCCCAGAATTGCTACGCGTCTAGTTTTTATTAAAGTTGGAGACCTCGCACGGTAGTGGAATGTTCGGTCTATGAGCAGAGCAGCCTGCGTGTCAAATCGTTAGAGAGGGGAAAAAAAGTCACTTAACACTCTGGACCACCCTATAGTTGCATTACCTAGTTACTTTTAGTTAGCAGAAACAAAATAGCAGTTTCATGTTTTTGGTAAAAATGTACCTTTGAGAAAATGACGTGAACAAACACGGCTGTATTTGGGTAGGTTCTTGAACGTTAAACCTTTGTGTGGGACAGCTGAGATCCAAGCCATACTACGTCTCTTGAATAGCCTACATTGTTAGCCTCAAACTGTATTCAATCTTGAAGAGGAGAGCTGCGACAGCTTTCTCATAGACCAGCCACACATGTGCAGTGTGCAATGATCACTATGTAGTCGGCAAAGAAGTTAATGTTTACAAACACAAACCACCGTCACTCTCTAGTCTTAAGCGTGTCTCTATGTACAGTCTGACCCCTCAAGGGCTGTAGCATCGAAAAAGTGGGCGTGGCAAACTTTTGGTGACGGGACGTTGGGCTTTTTTGTAAAACAGGCCCCTCCCGCAAATTTTGGAAGCCATTTATGGAAGAACCGTATGGACTATCAAAATTCGGTTTGGAGATGTTTATCGCATGGGTCCAGAGATCATGTGTACCGATTTTTGTGAAATGTGGACAAAATATGTGGGAGGAGGAGCTAAAAGTGTGTTTTGAAGAAAATTCAAAATGGCGGAAAATCTATCCTGGCGCAAATGGGCGTGGCCTATATGGGGAGTTGCGTCATGACCCAAGGAATCTAGGGAAAACAAACATTTTATATTACGACCTACGGTTCAAGAGTTATAGGCCAAAACGTAAAGGGGGCTTTTATAGCGCCACCATGGGGCCGACTGGTGTATTTCTTTTTTTGATAATTTCGAAATAAATTATGAACCTCCCCTCCAAGTCTTGTAACTCTAGCCCTTACAGTTTCTGGAAAAAAAATATTTGAAATCGAGTTTTTTAATTTTCCCATTAAAGTGGATGGGGAAATTTAATGCACTAATAAATTAATATCAATTAAACCATGTAACCAATCTCTTAGCAAAATACACGTGCACGATTCCCGATGAAGCCGCTCATTTTGACATATGGCATGTGGGTCCTAGTCTCACACTCAACCAAACTCTGCAGCCGCACTGAGGCCCCCAGACATGACCTGTTTGCTTTCTAAACTCGATATAGCCTTTGATTGCCTTTCAATAAAACCATATTTGATAGACATAGGTATCACCTACATGTTACTGATTATAGGGATTGCCATGTTGCCATGGAGACCTATGGAGCTTTATGATTGGGTAGTGGAAAAGGCCTCACGTGATTGGCTCAGACCCGGAAGTGCAGAGTGCCAAAAATAAAGTTTTGCAATCTGTAGAACAGATCTTCGAGCGAGCAAGCTGTTGTTTTTTTCTGGTCACAATGTTCATTGTAAATGTAATTCTACAATTACAACACACATTTTTATCTTACGAATACAAAACTTTGTTTTACGAAGACAAATATTTTATTTACGAATACAAATATTTTATTTACGAATGCAAATATTTTATTTACGAAGACAAATATTACTTTTTTTTACGAATGCAAAAAATATTTTTACGAGTACATATTATTTTTACGAGTACAAATATTTTTTTTACAAATGCAAAATGTGTTTACAAATACAAATTATTTTTACAAGTACAAAATATTATTGGCACTCATTTAAGCCCATACGATTCCACCTCACTCACCACCGTCCTGCTTCTGAAGGTTTTAGGTGAGTACAACAGTCACATGTCAACATCTTCATTAAGGCCTTAAAGGTTGTAAACTTTCTAGGGTGTGGATCCAAAAGAGCTCTCTCTCTCTCTGGCATAATAATAATGTTCACTGTTCTTTAGGTGAGACTGTGTGACATTTAAATCTAGTCTGTTCCAGTTCTGTTCTATAGGCTTCATGTAAATATAAACAGACATACATTTTGACCACATTATTTCACTGTCCTGTCAGTTGATCCATGGCACATCCATCCTCAATAAATCGTGTGTGTGTGTGTGTGTGTGTGTGTGTGTGTGTGTGTGTGTGTGTGTGTGTGTGTGTGTGTGAGTGTGAGTGTGAGTGTGAGTGTGTGTGTGTGTGTGTGTGTCTGAACAGGGAGGCATTTTTGTAGTTTTTGGTATAGTTTTTATGATTGATAGATTGAATGCTCAAACATGTAAACAGCGTGGAGGTTCTGTCAGCCATTTAGGCTAAAGGATAACAAAGAAAGACCTGGGGACTTGTTTCCATTGTGGTCTTATGAGACAGACATATAGTGTTGTTTGTTTCTATAGGACAGACAGACAGACAGACAGACAGACAGACAGACAGACAGACAGACGTCTCAGTATATAAACATTAAACATGAACAATGTTTAACTTATTTCAGCAGCAGGTCAGGTAACAACATGTTGTGAAGATCAGATAAAACTGTAGTAGTGAGGTGAACACAATGCTGCATATGACATCATTTAACTTGGAAACCAGTTGTAACATAACACCACCCCTCCTCTGTGTGTGTGTGTGTGTGTGTGTGTGTGTGTGTGTGTGTGTGTGTGTGTGTGTGTGTGTGTGTGTGTGTGTGTGTGTGTGTGTGTGTGTGTGTGTGTGTGTGTGTGTGTGTGTGTGTGTGTGTGTGTGTGTGTGTGTGTGTGTGTGTGTGTGTGTGTGTGTGTGTGTGTGTGTGTGCGTGCGTGCGTGCGTGCGTGCGTGCGAGAGCGAGAGGCAGGAGCAAGAGAGATAGAGAGAGGAAGACTAGACACAACTACAACACAATGTAAACACACTGATACAGATATGTTCATGAAACATCAATGTAAAGTACATGAATACACTGTAACAACATGTTTCCTCTCTCTCTCTCTGTCCTCACATAACCTCGCTTCACCAGGCTTTCTGTCCTCACAGGGTTAAATACTCAGTGACTCCTCCTCAGCTCTGTAGACACTCCTTACTGTATGATAGAACTTTATGTGTTTATTCACAGTCCACCATTTTAACACACAACACACTGTAGACACTCCTTACTGTATGATAGAACTTTATGTGTTTATTCACAGTCCACCATTTTAACACACTGTAGACACTCCTTACTGTATGATAGAACTTTATGTGTTTATTCACAGTCACCATTTTAACACACAACACAGAGAACTGAACAGCATGGACACGGTGTATTAAAGCCTAAAGATTAATATAGGGTAAGTGTTTTAATCACTTTACTAGAACTAATGTCTCTAGTCTGGTATTATATAGTTGATGGTGTTTATACAATGACTCAGTCATACAAGTTTAATATACAAACAATTAAGTATTTTTTATTTTGTTTTGTTCTTTAAAGATATTTTCTTTGTGGCCTTTATTTATAGTTGTCAGTAGAGACAGACAGACAGACAGACAGACAGACAGACAGACAGACAGACAGGAAACAGGGAGAGAGAAAAATGCAGCAAAGATCATCTGGAACGGGACTCGAACGCACGATGCGCTGTCAGGCTATATTGGAGCTTGTAGGCGCCCGGACCGCTGCGCCAGCCGTCCGGGCCGAAGCATTGCTTCTTCTTAATGATTGTTCTGCCTAAACATACCAATAAGCACAAAGGTGCTTATTGGTCAAAAACCCAGATGTGTGTCTCAAAGAATTACCCCTCCCTCGCCCCTCGCCCCTCGCTCTCATTCTGACTTTCTCGCCATCTGGCAGTCACCCCCCCCCCCACCCCTCTCACCCCCACCCCTCTCTGTCTCTCTCTCTCTCTCTCTCTCTCTCTCTCTCTCTCTCTCTCTCTCTACTCTCTCTCTCTCTGCTCTCTCTCTCTCTCTCTCTCTCTCTGTATCCTCTCTTCTCTCTCTCTCTCTCTCCTCTCTCTCTCTCTCTCTCTGTATCTCTCTCTCTCTCTCTCTCTCTCTCTCTCTCCTCTCTCTCATCTCTCTCTCTCTCTCTCATCTCTTCTCTCTCTCTCTCTCTCTCTCTCTCTCTCTCTCTCTCTCTCTCTCTCTCTCTCTCTCCTCTCTCTCTCTCTCTCTAATGATATCAACACCTCATACGTAGCAGACAGAGCAGAACACACAGGGGCTGAATTAACTGTTTGTGGAGCACAGGGCTGTCAGTGTGTTGGGGAAAAGTAGAAAAGGTTTTCTTCCTCAGTGGGGATCAGGAGTTGAAGACAGGCCTGAGAACACAGAGAGACTTGTAAAAAGAATGGGAGTATATTAATAAGTATATATATATACTGTTATAAGTTATGAATGTGAGTTATTATAAGTATATACTGTCATAAAGTTATGACTCTGACGTTTCTCAGTGTCGACTGAGTGTCGAGAGTCACTCAGAGTCTCCGAGTCAAGCAGTTTACTGTAAACCATGTGACCACAGAGGAAGTTGGGCGTTGGCTGCTTTGTGTTCCTCTCTCTCCTCTCTCTCTCTCTCTCTCTCTCTCTCTCTCTCTCTCTCTCTCTCTCTCTCTCTCTTCTCTCTCTCTCTCTCCTCTCTCTCTCTCTCTCTCTCTCTCTCCCCCTCCCCCTCCCCCCCCCCCCTCTCTCTCTCTCTCTCTCCCTCCCCCTCCCCCCCCCCCCCCCTCTCTCTCTCTCTCTCTCTCTCTTCTCTCTCTCTCTCTCTCTCTCTCTCTCTCTTCCCTCTCCCTCTTTCCCTCTCTCTCTTTCCCCCTCTCCCTCTCTCTCTCCTCTCCCTCTCTCTCCCCCTCTCCCTCTCCCTCCCTCTCTCTCTCTCTCTCTCTCTCTCTCTCTCTCTCTCTCCCTCTCCTGGGCGAGCCCACAACAAGCTAATGGTAGCCTGCATGCTGCTCTCAAGAGCAGTAGTTGTTGTTGAACAGTGTTTAAGCTAACAAATAAAAGACCAAGAAACATCTGCTCTATTGCAGCTGGTTCTCAACAGAGAAGAGAAGTAAACCATGTTTTCACCAGAGCCAGTGCAGCAGATGTGACCCATCAGGCTTTTAAAAGTCAAGTTGGCAGAGAATCATTTACTCACATAGGAGCCACACAGTGGAACCACCTCCAATCTAGTGTCAAACTGACAACCAATCTGAGGACTTTTAAGCAGAAGACTAAAGCATGTCTATTAGAAAAGGTTCCCCTATAGAGGGTCATTAGTCTAGGGAAAGATAGGGGAGCACTTGTTTGTATGTATGTACTGTGTATGTTACATGTGTTTTGTATTGTTGCGTAAGTTACATGTGTTTTTGTACGTAATGTATTTTTAACTTATTGTCTGTTATATGTGAGAGGACCTCAACGGAAATATGACTCAGGACTTTCTTGGGTAATCGGATGCAGATACAGTATGTTCATGAAACATCAATGTAAAGTACATTGATACACTGTAACAACATGTTTCCTCTCTCTCTCTGTCCTCACATAACCTCACTTCACCAGGCTTTCTGTCCTCACAGGGTTAAATACTCAGTGACTCCTCCTCCACTCTGTAGACACTCCTTACTGTATGATAGAACTTTATGTGTTTATTCACAGTCCACCATTTTAACACACAACACACTGTAGACACTCCTTACTGTATGATAGAACTTTATGTGTTTATTCACAGTCCACCATTTTAACACACAACACACTGTAGACACTCCTTACTGTATGATAGAACTTTATGTGTTTATTCACAGTCACCATTTTAACAGACAACACAGAGAGCTGAACAGCATGGACTCCATTTTGACACGTTGGATTAAAGCCTAAAGATTAATATAGGGTAAGTGTTTTAATCACTTTACTAGAACTAATGTCTCTAGTCTGGTATTATATAGTTGATGGTGTTTATACAATGACTCAGTCATAAACGTTGAATATACAAACAATGAAGTATTGCTTCTTTTTTGTTAGTTCTTTAAAGACATTTTCTTTGTGGCCTTTATTTATAGTTGTCAGTAGAGACAGACAGACAGACAGACAGACAGACAGACAGACAGACAGACAGGAAACAGGGAGACAGAGACATGCAGCAAAGATCGTCGGGAACGGGACTGGAACCCACAATGCGCTGTCAGGCTAAATTGGAGCCTATAGGTGCCCGGACCGCTGTGCCAGTCGTCCGGGCTGAAGCATTGCTTCTTAATGATTCTTCTGCCTAAACATACTGTATGTCATGACATAGTATGAGCGAATGGAGGAAGGGGATCAACGTCATGTGATTCTCTTTTTTGACCCTTTGAAGGTGCAAACAAAGGTGCTTATTGGTCAAAAACCCAGATGTGTGTCTCAAAGAATTACCCCTCCCTCGCCCATCGCTCTCATTTTGACTTTCTCTCCCTCTGGCAGCCCCCACCCCTGTGTGTCTCTCTAATGTAAACAATGCTGTCCAGATTCTCTCTCTCTCTCTCTCTCTCTCTCTCTCTCTCTCTCTCTCTAATGATATCAACACCTCATACGTAGCAGACAGAGCAGAACATACAGGGCTGAATTAACTGTTTGTGGAGCACAGGGCTGTCAGTGTGTTGGGGAAAAGTTGAAAAGGTTTTCTTCCTCAGTGGGACAGGAGTTGAAGACAGGCCTGAGAACACAGAGAGACTTGTAAAAAGAATGTGAGTTAGATAAGGAATAAGTTATGACTCTGACATTAACACAGTGTGAGTCACTCAGAGTCTCCACTAGCCTGACACAGTTCACTCAGAGGAGTGGGCGGGGCCTATGGTCTGGAGACAGGCAGGCTCCACAGCAGTTTACTGTAAACCATGTGACCACAGGGGAAGTTGGCTGTTTGCTGCTTTGTGTTCCCCCCCCCCCTCTCTCTCTCTCTCTCTCTCTCTCTCTCTCTCTCTCTCTCTCTCTCTCTCTCTCTCTCTCTCTCTCTCTTTGACAGTGTTGGACAAGTTACTTTTTAAAAGTAAAAACTAGTTATAGTTACTGCTCTCAAAAAGTAACTAGTTACTTACTTACTAAATTATAAAAGTAAAACGTGTGTGTGTGTGTGTGTGTGTGTGTGTGTGTGTGTGTGTGTGTGTGTGTGTGTGTGTGTGTGTGTGTGTGTGTGTGTGTGTGTGTGTGTGTGTGTGTGTGTGTGTGTGTGTGTGTGTGTGTGTGTGTGTGTGTGTGTGTGTGTGAGAGAGAGAGAGAGCAAGTTGTTTTTTTGTTCCCTGAAGAAAAGAGGGGAGATGTCATGTCATCATACGGTGGTGAATGTGTCTGCAGTAGACAGAATGTGTGTGTATTTTCCCCGAAAGGCAAGACCCGCCCAACTCTGTCTCTGATTGGCTTACCCTGAAGTTTTACCTTACGTTAACCAATCATCACTCCTCTCTGCCATGCAACTGTGTGACATGCTGCTTTGGCTCATGTTACTGTGAGAGTACATCGCCTGTAGGTTAGATGAGTGTTTCTCAACCTGTGGGGCCCACATTATTTTGGGGGTCCCCAGATGATTATCTTAATGTGTAACATTGTTTTCTCTCTCAACAGTAAACAAACCAACATACAGTATAAGTGTAAACAGGGTATCTGCACATTTATAAAGTTATAATTTAATGACTTTTTAATACCAAATTGGCCAAATTGTCAAATATTCGTATATTTGTATATTCCAGACGAAAGAGTCAAACATCAGCACACGTTGTGAAAATAGCAGATCTACAAGCTCACTACGCCTCGCAGTTTAGATTTAAACAATACACTGTAGCAATAATCTCTCTAGTCTGGTGTTAAGAATGTTAACCGCTTGAACCCTACAGACCCTATTCTGGAGGGGAACGTGTGATGTTGTGACACATTGTGAGCTTGTAGATCTGCTATTTTTGGCAAAGACATTTGGTGTAGAGGGAAAAAAACGATCCAAGTACAGAGCCATGTGTGTTTTACTAAGAATAGAGGGGTTAAATGGTAAATGGTGAATTTACATAGCGCTTTTATCCAAAGCGCTTTACATAGATTCACACATTCACACACACACACACACACACACACACACACACACACACACACACACACACACACACACACACACACACACACACACACACACCGTTTCACACACCGATGGAGGAGGAAACCATGCAAGGCACCAACCTGCTCATCAGGAGTAATTAGGGGTTCAGTGTCTTGCTCAAGGACACTTCAACACTAACTCTTCTGGGGGAGCCCGGGATCTAACTGGAAACCTCACTCATTAGAGTAGTGTGGCCGTATGGAAGCCGTGAGGTTTCCAGTTAGATGGATCTGGCAGCGGCAATGTCTTGCTGATGACGGCGAAATTTAGCGTCTTCTGGCCCTGGGTGCATCTCTTCTTTGCTGGTGGAGCTCTCATCATCTTGTAGTAATAATACTGAGTGCCAAAGCATGTACCCTGTGCCCCTTTTATACAGTAATATTAACAACATATTTGCATTCCTATGGGTGATGATCACAGTGATCACCCATAGGAATGCAAATATTCAGTGTAGCAGCTACTCTGAATGGACTCGGGCGTGGTTGAGTGTGAAACGGTCCGGATGACGGCCGTATCGATTGACGGACGTGCTATTGTTCTCGAGGGGCTGGTTTCACACTTTCTTCAAAGCTCGCGGTACACCTCGCAAGTACCCGCGGTACAAAAGTGTACCATTTACCGCGGTTGATAAACACTGCTCTAATGTGTGCACATTACCAGATACAGTAGTTCAGTGGAACTCAAAGTTTGTTGATGTTAAGGACTTCCAAATGGATGTATGTATTTGGCCACAGAACCCCATCTGAAAAGATTAAAACAATGTGTTTTAAAAAAGGTTTTGAAAATAGCAGATCTACAAGCTAAAACATAGCACAGGCTTGTAGATCTGCTATTTTCAAATAGCCAAATAACTGAATAAAACTGTAGTAGTGAGGTGAACACAATGCTGCATATGACAACATTTAACTTGGAAACCGGTTGTTACATAACACCACCTCTCCTCTGTCTGTTCCTGTTCTCGTGTGTGTGTGTGTGTGTGTGTGTGTGTGTGTGTGTGTGTGTGTGTGTGTGTGTGTGTGTGTGTGTGTGTGTGTGTGTGTGTGTGTGTGTTTGTGTGTCCACATGTGTGCTGCATGAATGTGTGTGAGAGCGAGAGGCAGGAGCAAGCCAGAGAGAAAGACTAAACACAACTACAACAATATAGCTGCAAGCAGCGATAATACGGGGCCAGTGAATAGAGAGAGAGAGAGACATGGAAACGGAATAGATTGAAGAGAGAGAGAGTGACATGGAAACAATAGATTGATGAGAGAGAGAGATGGAAACATAATGGTTTGATTGGATATCTCAACCTACTGCCATTAACAGGATTCGAACTCTCAACCTTCAGACTAATAGGCTGCAACACTACCTATAGTGCTATAGCTTTGTCCAGGCTGATATTGTCTGTTGAAGATCATAAACTCTTGCCTCCTTTCATGAACCAAGCCCCTGTTTCACTAACACTAAGATCACTCGTTCACAAACCATTTACCAATGAAGAAATTGTACATCTCCTCAGAACCAAAACTAGTGAAAGTAGCCGATCTACAAGCTCACAAACCATGAAAAGTTGTGAGATTGTAGATCAGCTATTTTCAGAATGAAGTATGTCATACGTTGAAAAAACGTATACTCTCAAATAAGCATTTCAGGTTATATTTACCATTTGCATATGTATTCATTGATACAGTCATGTTGTTTGCAATTCAACTTAAATTAAGTCAGCATCAAGTGAGGCTTGTACTGGCGACCTTGAGATTGTGAGGCATTCATTTAAGGGAGACGCCATTGGCCCAACAGACAAGTAACTGTGAAAAAGGAGATCACACAGATGATACAGTTTCACGCAAATAGCTGAAAAATCCTGGGTTTAAGTGTTTTTCAAACTGCTCAAAATTGCGGACAATCTAAGGGCGGAGCTTACTGGTCAAAGCGATAGATGTGTTCCTTATGAGTCAAGGCACAAGTGTAAGCAAGTTTCACGACTTTCGGCCAAACGAGGCATGACTTTTGCCTGTTTAAAGTTTGCATTTTCAAAAAATTGCTATAGCGCCCCCCTTTGGCCAATTGGAGTGAGATTGGTTTCAGTGATATTTGGAATGACCCTGTACATTTCTGCAAAGTTTCAAAGAAATATGAGTCTTGCATGTATGTGTTAGGGGCAGATGAATAATTTTCATAAAACTGCAATAGTTAAAATCTATTTCCTCCTGGGATTTTTGAGTAATCTGCACAAAGCATTTTACACATGAACTTAGGACCTTTGCCGACAAAACAAAAGCGGCGGATTTTCCATAAGTGAAAAAATGCAGAAATTATGAGCCAATGGCTGTTTTTCATATAATTCAAAATGGTGGGCGATCTAAAGGTCAGAGGTCAAAAGTCAGACCACGAAAGTTGTCGGGCATGAAGAGACGCATGTGTGTATCGAAGTTTCATGGTTGTAGGTCAAACAGGGCATGAGTTGTACCTGTTCAAAGTTGGCACTTTCAATTGAGTGCTATAGCGCCACCCTTTGACGAATGAGTGTGAGAATTATTTCTTGGTAGTTTTTCATGAGCATCTACCATATGGCCGAGTTTCGTAAAAAGCGTATGCACGGTTAAGCCAGAACTGGCAAAAACAAGTATTTTTCAAACTGCTCAAAATTGCGGAAAATCTAAGGGCGGAGCTTAATGGTCAAATCGATACGTGTGTTCCTCATGAGTCAAGGCACATGTGTAAGCAAGTTTCACGACTTTCGGCCAAACGAGGCATGACTTATGCCTGTTTAAAGTCTGCCTTTTCAAAAAATTGCTATAGCGCCCCCCTTTGGCCAATTGGAGTAAGATTGGTTTCAGTGTACCATCTACCATATGGCCGAGTTTCGTAAAAAGCGACTGCACGGTTCAGCCAGAACTGCGAAAAGTTAGCCTGGTTCCAGACGAATCTGCCTTTGCAAAATTGCATGCACTTTAGCCCTCGGCAGATTAGGTCTGGCCCCCCTCCATAGAGATTTCAATTCTCTCCCTCCGCAGTTGTGCGGAGCCAACCAGGGCCCAGTATCCAAATTTGGGCGGGCTTATCACCTTATCTGGGGCAATGACGTACAAGGAAGCACTGCTCTGATTGGTTCGTTCAAGGAAGCACTGCTCTGATTGGTTTAGGTCTAACCAATAGAGTCCGTTTGGATCTTTTTGTAACCGCCCCTTGGAAGAAAATCTACCGTTGATAGGGACCAGACTAATATCCACGCAGTGTGTCGTGTGATATTGTCTGGCTACGCGAGGCTAGCGAAAAGTGTCAGAAGAAGTGACAGAATACTGCCAATAACAAAACAGGTCCAGAGCTGAGCTCTGGCCCCGTAACAATGTAAAACACACTGATACAGTATGTTCATGAAACATCAATGTAAAGTACATTAATACACTGTAACATGTTTCATGGACTCCATTTTGCCACGTTAGATTAAAGCATATGATTAATATAGGGTAAGTGTTTTAATCACTTAACTAGAACTAATGTCTCTGTTCTGGTATTATATAGTTGATGGTGTTTATACAATGACTCAGTCATAAAAGTTGAACATCCAAACAATGAAGCATTGCTTCTTAATGATTCTTCTGCCTAAACATACTGTATGTCATGACATAGTATGAGCGAATGAGGAAAGGGATCAACGTCATGTGATTCTCTTGTTTGACCCTTTGAAGGTGCAAACAAAGGTGCTTATGGGTCAAAAACCCAGATGTGTGTCTCAAAGAATTACCCCTCCCTCCCCCTCTCTCTCTCTCTCCCTCTCTCTCAGAACACAGAGAGCCTTGTAAAAAGAATGTGAGTTAGATAAGGAATAAGTTATAACTCTGACATTAACACAGTGTGAGTCACTCAGAGTCTCCACTAGCCTGACACAGTTTGTCTGTCTCACTCTATGGTCTGGAGACAGGCAGGCTCCACAGCAGTTTACTGTAAACCATGTGACTACAGGAGAAGTTGGTCATTTGCTGCTTTGAGTTCCTCTCTCTCTCTCCTTGACAGTGTTGGGCAAGTTACTTTTAAAAAGTAACTAGTTATAGTTACTGCTCTCAAAAATACTTTTTATTTACATTTAACTTGGAAACCAGTTGTAACCGTACACCTGTGTGTGTGTGTGTGTGTGTGTGTGTGTGTGTGTGTGTGTGTGTGTGTGTGTGTGTGTGTGTGTGTGTGTGTGTGTGTGTGTGTGTGTGTGTGCGTGTGCGTGCGTGCCCTGTCATTCTCTGTGTCTGTGCCCAGGGTCACATGGTGTCATAACAGGGCGGGGCACTAGGACCTGTTGCAGCAACACTCCACCTGGTTGAGAACAACACCTCCAGTATGACAGAGCTGTCAGTGTGTTGATTCAACTGAAGCGTCTGGACTCCATTTTGTTTTGCCTCGTCAGATCGAAGCATAAAGATTATTGCAGGGTAAGAGATTTTAAACAATACACTGTAGCAATAATCTGTCTAGTCTGGAGTTAAGAATGTTAACCACTTGAACCCCACACAGCCTATTCTGGGGATGAACGTGACACATTGTGAGCTTGTAGATCGGCTATTTTTGGCAAAGATATTTGGTGTAGAGGGAAACAAGTACAGAGCCAACTCAGGTGTGTTTTAATAAGAATGGAGGGGTTGAGGGGTTAATGTTGCTGAAGTTGTTTTATACCATATACTAGAACCACTTGGTATTTAATATACTTAAATTAACCTACGTGTGTGCGTGTGTGCACGTGCATGCCTGCATGTGTGCGTGAGTTTGCACACACACACACACACACACACACTCACACACACACACACACACACACACACACACACACACACACACACACACACACACACACACACACACACACACACACACACACACACACACACACACACAGAGAGGAGTGTTCCCCGTGTATGTTTGCACCAGGGAGACAAAGGCAAGCCCCGCCCAGCTCTGCCTCAGATTGTCTTACCATGATAACTGACCCTATACCTTAACCAATCATCACTCCTCTAGTCTAAACCTAAACCAATCAGAGGCACCTGATCTGACACCGCAGTGCTCTGTGGATTCCTATATAGGAAGCATGTCTTCACATCACTGTTTAGTTCTGCCTGGAGTATAGACGGAGACGGTGATCGAAAGATCATGCTGGAACTTGTCAGCGTGTGTGTGAGTGTGGGGGGGGGGAGTGCGCACACGCCTGCTACCTGCAGAGACGAGCCTCTGAACTGAAGTCTCTTGACCAATCATCACTCCTCTAAACCTAAACCAATCAGAGGCAGAATAGGGCGGGTCATATCTCTTGCTGTGCTGAGGTTAGAGTGACAGTAGATCACTGGATGATAATAAACATTATAATCCTCTGAAGACTATTTTAATCTCAGTCATTGTAACACATGTTGTTGAATTGATAAAGTAATTAGTTACAATACTAGTTAGTAAAAAGGTAGTGGAGTTCAACACTGGTCAGCAACATGTTTAGAAGAGCAGAGCAGAACAGAGTCCATGTGAGTTAGATAGATCAGTGGTTCTGAAACATCTTCATGTCAAGGAGACATAAACTGATTTGTATTTATAATTGATATGTATTTGGTGGTGGACCCCCATCTGAAAATAAATAAATACATAAATAATAAAAAGAAATTGAGCCAGTGGCCCCCATAAGAGAAGACAGTCAACATTCTTCAAAAATAGCAGATCTACAAGCTCACAACAAGTCACAATATGATGCGTTGGGAGTTTGTGGATCTGCTATGTTCAATAAGTTGTTATAGAAGTAACGTGTTGTAATTAGAATCACATCACCTCCACAGTTGACAGTAAGTCATGTGACCTCAGGGGAGTTTGGTCATGAGTGAGGTTGTTATCGCAGTGCGAGGCGTTGTGAGCTTGTAGATCTGCTATTTTCACAATAACAACAAGTGTCATTTGGTAGCGACGGACATCTTTGTGGGGTATTAAACAGGTTGACTTAACATTGCCCCCCTGCTGCATGCTATCAGAGCAGTAGGCTAGTGTTGGCTGTAATGTCTATGTTGGAACCCCGGGGGCAAAGTGACAGCTCAGGAATTGAAGTGGCATTCTTAAAATATTTCTGTTGTGATTTCTTAAATATATGTATCTGTGCTGTTATTGTACTGTATTTTAGTAATACTTCTTTACTGTGTTTCTGTAAGGCTATGAAAAGATAATAATCATTTACAAATCAATCTCACATTGGTGCGATTCAGCGTAATGTTATCACAAACAACTGTTAGACTTGCTGAAATGTTAGAATTTTCGTTAAGTTAAGTTTTACCATGGGACCAGTAAGCAGAGTAGCTTTGTAACTGTGTGTGTGTGTGTGTGTGTGTGTGTGTGTGTGTGTGTGTGTGTGTGTGTGTGTGTGTGTGTGTGTGTGTGTGTGTGTGTGCAAACAATCATAGCACCTAGTTAACTGCATTGACCTGGTATCCCAGCTCTATGTTCATTGCTGGTCAGACGACTACAATAAAAATCATCAGTACCCGCCCCGCACCACAGACCAATCAGAAGCCACGTCTCTAATCCAGCCGTATGGCATGTCCCGCCTCCCTTGGAGATAGGAGGCTTTCCAGACTGAGAAACCAAGTGAGAAAAAAAATCCGCCGTTTTTCCGAACGTAGTGAAGCAGACTGGATCCCAGGCTACCTTTCTCCATTACTGTACCAGAAGGCTAGCCTGGCATTGCCAGACTGATGCCTGAAGGCAGCATTCAAGAGGCCTTTTCTGAACTCTCATGAACTTTAATGCAGCGTTTTATTCAATTAAATTGTTTGCCCTCAGTGTAGAAATCAACGCTGTGCACTGCATCTCCATGCAGTAAAGTCTTGATTATACTTAGTTGAGAGCGGTGTGTCGCAAACCAAAAATAGCCGATCTACAAGCTCACAACGCGTCGCAGTGTGACACGTTGTGAGCTTGTAGATTGGCTATTTTCACCACAAGTGCCCTTTTAGAAATGTCAGCCCCTGTCCCTCTAACATCTCTGCACTTCCCTGTATAGCAGTGTCTGTGTGTGCATGCACTCTGTGTATATGAAGCAAACATTTACTGTTTTCTGGTCTATTTTTACTGTAATCTTGACAGGTTTAATCAAGACCAAAGATGAGCCATTGTGAGGAGAGAGAGGAGGAGGGAACTGACAAACAGCTCATCCACAGACCAGAGTCTCTATCTGTGTCTAAGAGTGATGAACCTGGACCTACAGACACAAAGTATGTCAATCCTCCTTTACAATATATGTCGCAAGACTTCAGTTTGCGAATGAAGTATAACTCATAACTAACTAGAAAAAGTGCTCCTCGGAGCACAGGTCTCCGCCAGGTCAGGTAGGTTAGTGTGGGCCAGCAATGTTCAGAATTCGCCAATCAAGCTGGAATGTGAAAAATCAGGCGAATCGGACGGATCCGTCTTGATCACTTAACTAAAGAGATCATTTGTACTGATTTGTGTGATGTTTGGACAACATTTGTAGGAGTGATAACTCTCTCTCTATAAAGACTATAAAGAAATGGGCCTCCAGGTGGCGCTCTATAATAGGGCAATGTTGAAAGGGTGGCATTTGTGGCCTCAACATAGTGCAAATGTGCGTGCAAAGTTTCACCGCAATCGGACGCTGCGTTCATAATTTGCAACATTTTGTTGCAAATCAAACGGGCCACTCCTGCAAACTTTAGATGTCAATCTTAGCCAATGAGGATGGAATATGACAAATCTAACAGATCCGTCTTGATCACATGACTATAGAGATCATGTCTTCTGATTTGCGTGAAATTTGGATCAAATCTGAAGGAGCATTATCGTAAAATGTGTTTTATATAAGTCGGCCTCCTGGAGGCGCTACAATAGGCATATGTGAAAAATGCAGTGCAAAGGTTTTTCCTTGGCCTCTATTGAGTGCACATACAAAGTTTTACACAGATTGGTGCAGGTAAAAACACGAATTCGCCTTTTATAGCGCCACCATGAGGCTGATTAGATTTTTTTCAAGTGGTATTTCTTCCTCGGCCTAGTGAGAATGTGTGTGCAAAATTTCACGGAAATTACATGCTGTGTTCATGATTTGAGGCATTTTGTTCAAAACGGAGCACTCCTGCAAACTTTGGATGCCATTTTTAGCCAATCAAGATGGAATATGAAAAATATGAAATACCCGTTTCGTTTAATGACTATAGAGATACTGTGTACCGATTCGCGTGACGTTTGGACAAAATCTGTAGGAGTACTGTCAAAAAATGTGTTTTGCAAAAAGCGACCTCCTGGTGGCGCTATAACAGGCCCATGTGAAATATTTGGGGCAGAGGTTCTGAATTGGCATCCAGGGAGTGTGTGTGCACAGTTTCACTGCGATCAAGCCAACGGTGCCAGAGATTAGCTGTCCACAGACGGACGGACAGACAGACAGACGGACGGACGGACGGACGGACGGGGTGCAAAACATACTCTCTCGCCATGCCTTACGGCCTGGCGGAGACAATAACTGGAAATAGCTGATCTACAGGCTCACAACACATCGCGCTTTGACATGTTGTTGAGCTTGTAGATCAGCTATTTTCAGTGCACGACATGCTTACACATGACTGAAATCAGTTGTGGCGACTTAGAACTTTAATCCATGTAGATGTAAAATGGGACTAACAATAACAAATATTGAAAAAATTGAATTCACATGATAATTATGGAAACATTTATATGATTCCAGAAGGCTGTACCACAGACCAGAGTCTCCAACACCCAGCTGTGTGTCTATGAAGAGTGACTGGTCTAAACATGAACCTCTTAACTTCAGTAATGAACCTGGACCTCCACACACAAAGTATGTGAATCTTCCTGTACAATATACACAATATAAAGCTGCACACTACAGGGTTTTTTAATTAAAAAGCAATTTGGAATTATGGGATTACCTTGAACATGCACATACTACAAGATTTTAAAACAATGACCATAGCCGTGGGAACTAGGGGTGCTGGGTGGGTGGACACCCCCCTCACGTCCCCACCCAGGAGGTTGAAAATGAATGAATATTGATTGGTTTGTTCCACACCTTGCCCTGCAGCATTTTATTAAGAGATGTTCAAAGTGTATCTATAGATTATAAGTTACTGTGTGAAGTTTGTGAATTAAGCCGTACAAATCACAATGTGGTGTTCAGTGGTGAAGCTGCTAATATCTATGTAACAAACTATGTAAACTATGTATAGACTACTGTGTCTATAAACCGTTATTGTACGTATTGTTTGTCAAATGTTACAGTTTCTATTATTAATGATATTATCATTTTGTTATTTTGTTCTGTTTTCTTGTTGCTGCAAAGAAGAAACTCAAAACATTTTCCCTTTAAGATGTAAAATGGGACGTAACTTTAACAAATCTTGAACAAATTGACGTCTTCATTCACATGATAATTATAGAAACATTTATATGATTTGCGTGCGACTCCCGTGCAATTCTTATAAATGTTTCTATAATTATAACAAATATTGAATCAATTTACTTCTTCATTTACATGATAATTATAGAAACATTTTCATGATTCCAGATGGCCGTACCACAGACCAGAGTCTCCAACACCCAGCCATGTGTCTATGAAGAGTGACTGGTCTAAAGGATGGGTTCCTCACTTCAGTAATGAACCTGGACCTCAACACACAGAGTATGTGAATCCTCCTATACAATATACACAACAATATAAAGCATAACGGACAGTAGCGATCCAGATAAATATAAACCATGTTTGAAAATTGTCTTGACGGTCTCGAATGACTGAGAGCAAACTGGGAGGCTTAAGATTGGATCTTTGAACCGCTCACACTAGAGGATAATCATGCCTGACATTTGCTCTGGATGTAGGCTGGAGTATGGAATGTCCCCCCTCTGTGGATCTCAATGCCAATGCAAATTCAAGAAGTAGACATAGCATCTATTAACGTTATATCCTACCTGGTCAAAGTGTATCTATATATTGTAAGTTACTATGTTTGTTCAGTTTGTAAATGAAGTCGTACAAATCATAACTAATAACCGGAAATGGCTAATCTACAGGCTCACAACACATTGCGCTGTGACGTGTTGTTGAGCTTGTAGATCAGCTATTTTCGGTGTGCGACATGCTTCCAAATGACTGAAATCAGTTGTGGCGACTGAGAACTTTAATCCATGTAGATGTAAAATGGGACTAACAATAACAAATATTGAACACATTGAATTCACATGATAATTATGGAAACATTTATATGATTCCAGAAGGCTGTACCACAGACCAGAGTCTCCAACACCCAGCTGTGTGTCTTTGAAGAGTGACTGGTCTAGACATGAACCTCTTAACTTCAGTAATGAACCTGGACCTCCACACACAACGTATGTGAATCCTCTTATACAATATACACAACACTATAAAGCTGCACTCACACTACAGGGTTTTTTAAAATCTTAAACAATTTGGAATTCTGGTAGCATCACACAGTACAGGAGGATATTGTAAGATTCTCTTATGGGATTATCTTGAACATGCACTACGAGATTTTAAAACAATGACAATAGAATGGGACGTAACAAATCTTCAACAAATGGACCTTTATTCACCTGATAATTATAGAAACATTTATATGATTTGCATGTGACCCCCTTGTGACGCGGGAGTCGCACACAAATAATATAAATGTTTCTCTAAGTATAACAAATATTGAATACATTGACATCTTCATTCACATGATAATTATAGAAACATTTATATATGATTCCAGAAGTCTGTACCACAGACCAGAGTCTCCAACACCCAGCTGTGTGTCTTTGAAGAGTGACTGGTCTAAACATGACCCTCCTAACTTCAGTAATGAACCTGGACCTCCACACACGCAGTATGTGAATCCTCTTATACAATATACACAACACTATAAAGCTGCACTTACACTACAGGGTTTTTAAAATCTTAAACAATTTGGAATTCTGGTAGCATCACACACTACAGGAGAATTTTATAAGATTATCTTATGGGATTAGCTTGACCATGCACACACTACGAGATTTTAAAACAATAACCATAGCCGTGGGAACTAGGGGTGCTGGGGGGGCAGACACCCCCCTCAAGTCCCCACCCAGGAGGTTGTAAATGAATGAATATTTATTGGTTGGTTCTGCACCTCACCCTGCAGCATTTTATTAAGAGATGTTCAAAGTTTATCTATAGATTATAAGTTACTGTTTGTGCAGTTTGTGAATGAAGTCGTACAAATCACAATATGGAGTTCAGTGGTGAAGTTGAACTATACAGACTGGCTGCTTGTGTGCATGTGCTATCTATGTAACAAACTATGTAAACTATGTATAGACTGCTGTGTCTATCAACTATAATTGTACGCTATTGTTTGTGAAATGTTAGTGTTTCTATTATTAATAATATTATCATTTTGCTGTTTTGTTCTGTTGTCTTGTTGCTGCGAAACTCAAAACATTTTCCTTTTTAGATGTAAAATGGGATATAACAATAACAAATCTTGAACAAATTGACCTCTTCATCCACATGATAATTATGGAATTAGGAATGTCGTAGTAGCAAACTGTATCTGAACTTGTCCAGGTATTTGGACAAACTAAAATGACCTATAAACACACAACACTTTAAAACATATAGGCTATACAGTTAAAGATAGATACAAATTGCGTGCGTGCGTGCGTGCGTGCGTGCGTGCGTGCTTGTGTGCGTGCGTGCGTGCGTAGACTCTTGATAAATCCATCTCATGTAATTAAATGTAGATAAGACCTTGTAAAACATTGTTCAACCATAAGAGATGAATAACATCATTGTAATTGGAGGTAAAGTAAAGACACATTACAGACCCCCCTTTAGTCCAAACAAATATAGGTAAACCAGGCATATAGGTAGATTAGGTACATGTAGATTTAACTATAATAACAGGAATTAACCAAGCAATCAACCAAAATAGCGTCAGTCCACAGAGGTAGAACAGCACATCAAACAGTGGCACAAAATTACCCCAAGCAGAATACACCAGCCATAATAACGTTGAAACATATAGCAGACATAAAGCACAACTTACAGTTGTTCAATGACGCACACAGGTTAAAGGATGGAAGGTAGAAAGGAGTATAATATTAACAGAAATAGTCCGTCGCGGTGAACAAACTCCTCTGGGCACGGTGACACAGCTCGTCTTCAGAGAGTCAGTAATGATTGACAGGTGCGTCCTCACTCCCGTTACGTGCCTGCGGGGGGGTGCACTCATGCACACGCTTTGGGAGCATGTCTCATGGTGTCTCTGAGACTTTATAACAAACAGTAACCTACTCAAGCCAAAACATGTTGGCCAGTGTTTGTATATCAAAACGATTACCAAGTCTTGCACTGTAACAGAACAGTTTGTCATTTTCCTCCCAGATGCTGGTCATGTTGACAATGTATTTACACTGCATTGGTTTACCTCTGTGCTGCCATATGGTTGTAAATAAATATAATGTGATTTTTCAATCAATCAATGTGTTTCTACCTTTTCTAACTTTTCCTAGAATAGCATTCTTGTTAAAGTGACAGGTTAGAATGGTTGATGCTATTCTATGCTATTCTAGGCCAAGTTAGAAAAGGTAGAAACACATTGATGGGAAGAAAAATCATATTAAAATGTGTTTTATTTACAATCGTCAGCACCCAGGTAAACCCAATGCAGTAGAAATGAATGGTCAACATGAATAGCATCTGGGAGGAAAATGACAAACCGTTCTGTCATAGACAACATATTCTAAAACTCTAAAACTTTTGTGAGCTTGTAGATTAATATGAACATTTTCATGAAAATATAAAATACAACAAGTAATATTACAACAAATTACATTGTCTTGCACCACAGCTATAGTGCATGGAAAGAAGAAATACGTTATAAGGAAAAGCATGAACTGTGATTGGACTACTTTTGAGGGGACAGACATATTTTACAGAAAACCCTGTTCTGCAGCCGTACATTATTGCTAGGAATATCTGTGCTGCAAAGTGAGCAAATTGTATTTCAATTCAATGGAAATTATAATTTTCATAAACATTTGTGTGGTTCCTCCACACACAAAGTATGTGAATCTTCCTGTACAATATACACAATATAAAGCTGCACACTACAGGGTTTTTTAATTAAAAAGCAATTTGGAATTATGGGATTACCTTGAACATGCACATACTACTAGATTTTAAAACAATGACCATAGCCGTGGGAACTAGGGGTGCTGGGTGGGTGGACACCCCCCTCACGTCCCCACCCAGGAGGTTGAAAATGAATGAATATTGATTGGTTTGTTCCACACCTTGCCCTGCAGCATTTTATTAAGAGATGTTCAAAGTGTATCTATAGATTATAAGTTACTGTGTGAAGTTTGTGAATTAAGCCGTACAAATCACAATGTGGTGTTCAGTGGTGAAGCTGCTAATATCTATGTAACAAACTATGTAAACTATGTATAGACTACTGTGTCTATAAACCGTTATTGTACGTATTGTTTGTCAAATGTTACAGTTTCTATTATTAATGATATTATCATTTTGTTATTTTGTTCTGTTTTCTTGTTGCTGCAAAGAAGAAACTCAAAACATTTTCCCTTTAAGATGTAAAATGGGACGTAACTTTAACAAATCTTGAACAAATTGACGTCTTCATTCACATGATAATTATAGAAACATTTATATGATTTGCGTGCGACTCCCGTGCAATTCTTATAAATGTTTCTATAATTATAACAAATATTGAATCAATTTACTTCTTCATTTACATGATAATTATAGAAACATTTTCATGATTCCAGATGGCCGTACCACAGACCAGAGTCTCCAACACCCAGCTGTGTGTCTATGAAGAGTGACTGGTCTAAAGGATGGGTTCCTCACTTCAGTAATGAACCTGGACCTCCACACACAGAGTATGTGAATCCTTCTATACAATATACACAACAATATAAAGCATAACGGACAGTAGCGATCCAGATAAAGATAAACCATGTTTGAAAATTGTCTTGACGGTCTCGAATGACTGAGAGCAAACTGGGAGGCTTAAGATTGGATCTTTGAACCGCTCTCACTAGAGGATAATCATGCCTGACATTTGCTCTGGATGTAGGCTGGAGTATGGAATGTCCCCCCTCTGTGGATCTCAATGCCAATGCAAATTCAAGAAGTAGACATAGCATCTATTAACGTTATATCCTACCTGGTCAAAGTGTATCTATATATTGTAAGTTACTATGTTTGTTCAGTTTGTAAATGAAGTCGTACAAATCATAACTAATAACCGGAAATGGCTAATCTACAGGCTCGCAACACATTGCGCTGTGACGTGTTGTTGAGCTTGTAGATCAGCTATTTTCGGTGTGCGACATGCTTCCAAATGACTGAAATCAGTTGTGGCGACTGAGAACTTTAATCCATGTAGATGTAAAATGGGACTAACAATAACAAATATTGAACACATTGAATTCACATGATAATTATGGAAACATTTATATGATTCCAGAAGGCTGTACCACAGACCAGAGTCTCCAACACCCAGCTGTGTGTCTTTGAAGAGTGACTGGTCTAGACATGAACCTCTTAACTTCAGTAATGAACCTGGACCTCCACACACAACGTATGTGAATCCTCTTATACGATATACACAACACTATAAAGCTGCACTCACACTACAGGGTTTTTTAAAATCTTAAACAATTTGGAATTCTGGTAGCATCACACAGTACAGGAGGATATTGTAAGATTCTCTTATGGGATTATCTTGAACATGCACTACGAGATTTTAAAACAATGACAATAGAATGGGACGTAACAAATCTTCAACAAATGGACCTTTATTCACCTGATAATTATAGAAACATTTATATGATTTGCATGTGACCCCCTTGTGACGCGGGAGTCGCACACAAATAATATAAATGTTTCTCTAAGTATAACAAATATTGAATACATTGACATCTTCATTCACATGATAATTATAGAAACATTTATATATGATTCCAGAAGTCTGTACCACAGACCAGAGTCTCCAACACCCAGCTGTGTGTCTTTGAAGAGTGACTGGTCTAAACATGACCCTCCTAACTTCAGTAATGAACCTGGACCTCCACACACGCAGTATGTGAATCCTCTTATACAATTTACACAACACTATAAAGCTGCACTTACACTACAGGGTTTTTAAAATCTTAAACAATTTGGAATTCTGGTAGCATCACACACTACAGGAGAATTTTATAAGATTATCTTATGGGATTAGCTTGACCATGCACACACTACGAGATTTTAAAACAATAACCATAGCCGTGGGAACTAGGGGTGCTGGGGGGGCAGACACCCCCCTCAAGTCCCCACCCAGGAGGTTGTAAATGAATGAATATTTATTGGTTGGTTCTGCACCTCACCCTGCAGCATTTTATTAAGAGATGTTCAAAGTTTATCTATAGATTATAAGTTACTGTTTGTGCAGTTTGTGAATGAAGTCGTACAAATCACAATATGGAGTTCAGTGGTGAAGTTGAACTATACAGACTGGCTGCTTGTGTGCATGTGCTATCTATGTAACAAACTATGTAAACTATGTATAGACTGCTGTGTCTATCAACTATAATTGTACGCTATTGTTTGTGAAATGTTAGTGTTTCTATTATTAATAATATTATCATTTTGCTGTTTTGTTCTGTTGTCTTGTTGCTGCGAAACTCAAAACATTTTCCTTTTTAGATGTAAAATGGGATATAACAATAACAAATCTTGAACAAATTGACCTCTTCATCCACATGATAATTATGGAATTAGGAATGTCGTAGTAGCAAACTGTATCTGAACTTGTCCAGGTATTTGGACAAACTAAAATGACCTATAAACACACAACACTTTAAAACATATAGGCTATACAGTTAAAGATAGATACAAATTGCGTGCGTGCGTGCGTGCATGCGTGCGTGTGTGCTTGCGTGCGTAGACTCTTGATAAATCCATCTCATGTAATTAAATGTAGATAAGACCTTGTAAAACATTGTTCAACCATAAGAGATGAATAACATCATTGTAATTGGAGGTAAAGTAAAGACACATTACAGACTCCCCTTTAGTCCAAACAAATATAGGTAAACCAGGCATATAGGTAGATTAGGTACATGTAGATTTAACTATAATAACAGGAATTAACCAAGCAATCAACCAAAATAGCGTCAGTCCACAGAGGTAGAACAGCACATCAAACAGTGGCACAAAATTACCCCAAGCAGAATACACCAGCCATAATAACGTTGAAACATATAGCAGACATAAAGCACAACTTACAGTTGTTCAATGACGCACACAGGTTAAAGGATGGAAGGTAGAAAGGAGTATAATATTAACAGAAATAGTCCGTCGCGGTGAACAAACTCCTCTGGGCACGGTGACACAGCTCGTCTTCAGAGAGTCAGTAATGATTGACAGGTGCGTCCTCACTCCCGTTACGTGCCTGCGGGGGGGTGCACTCATGCACACGCTTTGGGAGCATGTCTCATGGTGTCTCTGAGACTTTATAACAAACAGTAACCTACTCAAGCCAAAACATGTTGGCCAGTGTTTGTATATCAAAACGATTACCAAGTCTTGCACTGTAACAGAACAGTTTGTCATTTTCCTCCCAGATGCTGGTCATGTTGACAATGTATTTACACTGCATTGGTTTACCTCTGTGCTGCCATATGGTTGTAAATAAATATAATGTGATTTTTCAATCAATCAATGTGTTTCTACCTTTTCTAACTTTTCCTAGAATAGCATTCTTGTTAAAGTGACAGGTTAGAATGGTTGATGCTATTCTATGCTATTCTAGGCCAAGTTAGAAAAGGTAGAAACACATTGATGGGAAGAAAAATCATATTAAAATGTGTTTTATTTACAATCGTCAGCACCCAGGTAAACCCAATGCAGTAGAAATGAATGGTCAACATGAATAGCATCTGGGAGGAAAATGACAAACCTTTCTGTCATAGACAACATATTCTAAAACTCTAAAACTTTTGTGAGCTTGTAGATTAATATGAACATTTTCATGAAAATATAAAATACAACAAGTAATATTACAACAAATTACATTGTCTTGCACCACAGCTATAGTGCATGGAAAGAAGAAATACACAAAGTACACAAAGTAAGATCACTGATCTCTGCGTACTTTAACTGGAAACACAAATAATTCATCTGAATAATTTACATATGAACTGTAAAAGGTTTTGCTCTGTTTTACTAATGAACATACAGAAACCTTTAATATATATATACATGAAACAGTCAGTGATTTGATTTAGTGTCTTTCGAAAATATGTTCTGATGCTGTTCTGACTTTTGGTCTTACTGTATATATGTATATTTTTTAGGGTTTGTTTTGTCAACATCAAGCTTTTATGCAATCTTAGAAGTGACTGTAATGGCCTCTCCTGCCTGTCACTCTCATGTCTCTAACTTGTCTACACTACAGAAGATAGGAATTGAACTGGTGTTAAACCAATAAGATACAATAGAACCACATTTATCTGAACCCTTTCTCTGAATAGCATCTTGTAGGAAAATGACAAACTGTTGTCATAGACAACATATTCTAAAACTGTTAGAAGTTTTTTTTTCTTCTAAATAGACAATCTACAATCTTGTGTTAGCTTGTAGATTAATATGATTTTTTTTTAATGAAAATACAACAAGTAATATTACATCAAATTACATTGTCTTGCACCACAGCTATAGTGCATGGAAAGAAGAAATACGTTATAATGAAAAGCATGAACTGTGATTGGACTACTTTTGAGGGGACAGACATACTTTATAGAAAACCCTGTTCTGCAGCCGTACATTATTGCTAGGAATATCTGTGCAGCAAAGTGAGCAAATTGTATTTCAACTGAAATTATGATTTCATAAACATTTGTATGATTCCAGAAGTCTTCACCACAGACCAGAGTCTCCAACACCCAGCTGTGTGTCTATGAAGAGTGACTGGTCAATGGATTTACCTGCGACCTTCAGAAAAGAACCTGGACATTCAAACACAAAGTAAGATCACTGATCTCTGTCAACTACATAGAGATAAATGGACATATACATACAAATGGATCGACATAGAACTAATTTAAAATATAAAATAGTTCTACTGTTTTTACAAACAAACATACAGAACAATCAACATTAAAACTGGACATGAAACAGGCATAGATTTGATATATGTCTTTTAGAATACATGTTCTAATAGATTTACTCTCACGTCTCCAGCTTGTTGACAATACAGCAGCTAGGATTTGAACTGGTTTCTCTTTGAACATTAAACTACAATCTAGTTTATTGTCAGATCAGAAGTCATTGATAATAGAGGTTTTGTTTGTGAGAGATCTTAAACTGAGTAGAAACAACATGACACTGTGGCAGGATAGAGAAGATCCTTTATCAACAGACTGGTAAACCTACATTGTGATAAGGAGCGCTATAGGAGACATTTACTGCTTACTGCAATAAGATTGTACGGGGTCCGCTCATAATTCTGACCTCCCAGGAGTCTGACAAACGTTAGGTTAGTGTGAGGTTAGGGATAGGGTTAGTTATAATGAGGCCGGTTGGACCAACGGGACGTCGGAATAATGCGCTGTCGGGTGACATGGCACCGATTGTAAAACTCCTCCTCCTCGCTATCTAGATCAGGCTGATGAGGATGTTAAAATCAACACACTGGCTTTTACTTAGTAGTGTTGGGACTGTCTTTAAAATAGGCGTCTAAGAAAAGTCAACCTAAAATATTCAGATGTTATTATTCTAAAGGTTTTTATTGATGTCTCTTTTTCTTTGTCTGTCTGATGATGAAAGTTGCTGTAAATGCCTTAATTCCCCTTTGGGGATGAAAAAACGAAACTCTTACCTACGTAGAGGCATGAATTCTATGATAGGGTGATCTAACTGTGGTGATGTACGCCTACAGCATAGTAGGAATATAACAGGTCAGTCAGTTGGCTTTCGCTTCATTTCAGTTGCAGTGTGTAGTTTCTGAAGGAAGTCTCACAAATCTAAATGTGATTGGTGTTTAGTGGTGAAATCATATTGTGCAGCCACACTCTAAATAATTACCAGGAATATCGGCAACAAACGGTCTATTTAATTCAAATGATAATTGTAGAAATATTTGTATGATTCCAGAAGTCTTCACCACAGACCAGAGTCTCCAACACCCAGCTGTGTGTCTATGAAGAGTGACTGGTCAAAGGATTTCCCTCCTTTGAACTTCAGGAATGAACCTGGACCTTCAAACACAAAGTAAGATCACTGATCTCTGCGTACTTTAACTGGAAAGACAAAAGTAATGAATCCGTTTTTGTGTCAAATACATTTTTCAAAGCTGATCAAGGATATGTACTACAAAGACTGTCACCTTTGCCCTTACACATATTTGTCAAAGATATAATACCCATGCTTTTATGTCATCTTGTTGTGGTGACAGTCTCTCCTACCTGTCAGAAATCACTCTCATGTCTCCAACTTGTTGACAATACAGCAGCTAGGATTTGAACTGGTGCCACGTCAAGAGTACATAGGAGAACCCAGTGTCGTATATTAGCCCTTAGTTGCTATATTTTATATGACAGTATGCAAGTAAAAACAGATTATTATTAGAACAAATATACTAAAAGCTAAAGTAAGACTCATAGTGTGTGTTGACTCAGACACACTGGCGTCGGCTAATCAAGGACACTCTGCATAGCTGTGAAGTACATTTACATGCCTTTGTCTTATCATCCTGCTCACACCTCGAGTAGAGGAAGCAGATAGAGAGACAGTACCATTTGCCAATGTTCAAAGAGACAATGTTTGATCTTCGACTGATCAAAGGGGTGATCTCGTCACCTACAGGGTGACCCCACACCCCACCCGTTTGTTTGTCATGTGAACATACAGTGCATAAAAGGTGAATGTAATGTAACTCAGGACTAGTACTGTCTCACAAGCCGTCAGGCTGTGTGGGACAGGGGCTCTGCCCCTGGCTCTCTGGAAGTTGCTGTCTGTCTGTTTGATGCTGAATAAATGCTGAACGTGGAACCTTGGTCCTGACGTCTTCTCTCCTCTACTTTAATATCTCAAACCAGCCCGGTAACCCGCATCTTGGCACCTAAATTACACGACACCAGCAACCCTTGGAATTGCATGTACACATTGTTACATTTATGTTGTTTTTTTCGTCACAGCGGTACATTATGGTGAAGTATTGTAGTGCAGGTAATTGCAACAACCACCGATCTTGTGAAAAATGATAGCGGGATTGTGCCAATAATCTTTTTTTTTGCCGGGTCAAACAAGGGAATCACGTGACGTTGATCCCCTTCCCCTATTTGCTCGTACTAGGACGTGATGTATGTGTAGGCAGAATAATATGCACGCACGCACACACTCTCTCACACACACACACACACACACACACACACACACACACACACACACACACACACACACACACACACACACACACACACACACACACACACACGTTATATGGCATATTATATTATATGTACATATTATTACAATAACTATTATATGTAAATACATTGTCTTCATCTCCACAGAGAGAGGAAGAGGAGTGGTTGTGTTGTGACAGAGCAGGCGTCCAGGTGTTCAGTGTGTGAGGAGGTTCTGACAGATCCAGTCTCTACCAGCTGTGGACACTGGTTCTGCAGACAGTGCATCACCTCATACTGGGACCAGTCTGCTCCAACAGGACACTATGACTGTCCCCAATGTGGACAGACATTCAGAACCACACCTGGACTGAAGACACCCAGTCAAACCACACCTGGACAAAGTAAGACTGGACATAATTTGCACTAATTAAAATATCATGTTAATAAATGTAATGCTTAAACTGCAGAAATCGTAGTCAGACTAAATGTTCAAATTAGTGTCTATAACAATATCTAAGTGCAAATAATGAAGCTAAACAACTATCAACTCTGAACAAAAAACAACTGATATTGTGTTGTTACTTCTGGCTGTTTTTCTTAACAAGTTGTGTGCTGAATGTTTTAAAATATTATTCTTCATATTTCAGATGTCAGTCTGCAGGATGATTTGAATGATTATAAGATCAGTTTGAACAGTCTTGATGATGTGAAAGACCACATGACAGAAGAGTCTGGAACCTCCCTCACCAGCACCTACACAGAGCTCTACATCACAGAGGGAGAGAGTGAAGGGGTTAATAGCCAACATGAGGTGATACAGCTTGAGACGGCTTCCAAGATGAAGACCTTCCATGACACACCAATCAACTGCTGTGACATCTTTAAACCCCTCCCTGGCAGAAAGACACCCATCAGAAGAGTTCTGACCAAGGGCATCGCTGGCATTGGAAAAACATTCTCTGTGCGTAAGTTCACTCTGGACTGGGCAAAGGGTTTGGAAAATCAAGATATAAATCTCCTGGTTCCCTTTTCATTCCGGGAGCTGAACTTGGTCAGAGATGAGCAGTACAGTCTTCTCACACTGATCCATGAATTCCACCCAACATTAAAGAAGGTCACAGCAGAGCAGCTCGCTGACTGGAAAGTTGGCTTCATCTTTGATGGTCTAGATGAAAGCAGATTTCCATTGTTCCAAAAAAAACAAAAAAACAATGACATCGTTTCTGATGTCACAGTGACATCATCAGTGGATGCTCTGTTAACAAACCTCATCGAGGGGAATCTGCTCCCCTCAGCTCTCCTCTGGATAACCACCAGACCTGCAGCAGCCAATCAGATCCCTCCTGCCTGTGTTGACATGGTGACAGAAGTGCGAGGGTTCACAGACCCCCAGAAGGAGAAGTACTTTAGGAACAGATTCAGTGATGAGAAACAGGCCAGCACAGTCATCTCACACATGAGGACATCAAGGAGCCTCCACATCCTGTGTCACATCCCACTATTATGTTGGATCATTGCTACCGTTCTGCTGGACATGTTGATGACACACACGATAGGACAGCTGCCCAAGACCCTGACTGAGATGTGCTGCCACTTCCTGTTGGTTCAGACAAAGAGGAAGAAGAAGAAGTATGATGAGACACATGAGGTGAATCAACAGCACCTCATGGAGTCTGACAGGGAAGTTCTCCTGAAGCTGGGCAGACTGGCATTTGAACATCTGGAGAAAGGTAGCATCCTGTTCTACCAAGAAGACCTGGAAGAGTGTGGTCTTGATGTGAAAGATGCCTCACTGTACTCAGGAGTGTGCACAGAGATCTTCAAAAGAGAGGGTGTGCTCTTCCAGAAAACGGTCTACAGCTTTGTTCATCTGAGCATCCAGGAGTTTCTAGCCGCAGTCTACCTGTTCCATTGTTTCTCAAAGAAGAACATGAAGGTACTGGCGACATTCCTGGGATATGAGTATTACCCCATCTCCCTCTCCCTCTCCAACTTCCTGGAAGCTGCTATGAAAAAAGCCCTGAAGAGTAAAAATGGCCACCTGGACTTACTTGTTCGGTTCCTTCATGGCCTCTCACTGGAGTCCAACACAAGTCTGTTAGGAGGCCTACTGGGTCAGACAGAGTACAGTCCAAAGAGCATCCAGAAAGCCATCAAGAAACTAAAGAGCATGATAAAGACTCATGATATCTCTCCTGACAGATGTATCAATATCTTCCACTGTTTGATGGAGATGAACGACCACTCATTACATCAGGAGATCAAACAGTACCTGAACGGATCAAAGAAGAAACTGTCTGACAGACAGTGTTCAGCTCTGGCCGTCATGCTGCTGACGTCTGAGGAGGTTCTGGAAGAGTTGGACCTGGACAAATACAACACATCAGAGGGGGGGCGAAGGAGACTGATCCCAGCTGTGAGGAACTGCAGAAAGGCTCGGTTAGTAGTCAAGTGAATAGAAACATCCTAGTGACATTACAGTTAACACTATAATTAGAAATTAAGGTTGACTTAAAAGTTCCAATAAAACTGTGTCTCAAATAGTGACTAGTGGTATTGTGCAAATAAAGGCCGGACCACAATAAAGCAGGGTAAAAACTAAACTAAGAGTCTAAAAGCCCTGCTGGTTACCCCCACCAGACCAGTTGTTTGAACCTACTGACATTGCCGTCCTCTCAGTAGTTAAAATAATAAGTAAATACATTTTTAATGGTCCTCATTCTCGCAGCTCTTAACATTTCTGCTATATTATTTAGGTGTAGGTTTAGGTTTGCTTGTAAATAAAGAGCCACGTCTGATTCATGAAAGGCTGTGTAAAGCCTTGATTTGTGTGTGACTCAGGTGTATCAGATGATGAATTCCACCAAATAGTAAATATGCCATGTATTTGCTCATTCTCACTTTATTCATTTCACACCTTCAACTGATGGTTGAACATTGCTCTCTTCCTCTGTTCAATCTTTCTTGGACGTCTAGTGGTGTTGACCGTTCCACACTCCACTCTGCCCCTCCCCCCTCCTCAGACCTTTTTTCTTTTGGGTTGCATTCCTGATCCAAAATAGAATATTTGCAGTGTCTGCTGTGGTAGAAAACCAATGCAAAACTATATTAAAGAAAAGTATATACACTCCAAAAGAACTCTCACAGTGTAATCACTATGAGCCTACTGATGATCCAGGTTTAAAGAGAATGTTTTAAATATAGTTTTGCTCTTGTTAAGATTGGTTTCCTATTAATGTCATTTAGTCAAACTAGAGGTTCGGGCCGCTTCGTGGCCCTCACATCTACGGTGCACCAGTGATCCAACTGATATGACCATATATGGAGATCTCTATCTGTCAGTCCTTGTCCTTTTTGTGGGACACTGCGCCCATGTCACACATGCGCAGTACGGTGGGCCTAGCGGCCAAAAAAAAGTGGCTAAAATGTGCCTGAATAAAAAGAATGTAGTTTTATATTAACTGTACAATATGTAAGTACATGGGGAAAGAAGCCTAGGCACTGATCAATAGTCTGTGGCAAGTTTGGAGGCAAGTGGAGACCTCGTGTGCTGACCAACCCGGGACGTACACCACAGCGTGGGCATTTTAATTAAAGTAGTAGGATATTGGATTTAGGTTCAGGAATGTCACAAATACTAAAAAACTCAAATCTCCATGAATTCAAGTTTTAATTGATAGGGAAAAAGTATTTATTTGGGTGAAATATTCCTTTAATGGAAGACAAAACTATATCAGTATACTCAGCATACTGTAGGTGAAGTGCACACATGTAACATGAAGGTAACCAACATTAATTGGACTCATCCAATCGCCGACAGACGACCACAACCTTAGTACACACAGAACAACAGGAGAACTCAAGTCCTCTAACTATTCATATGTGTCCTCTTTATGAGTTATTCTACCATGAAAACAGACCATACCATATGAGAAATGGACCATACCATTAGTGAAGGGGTGTAGAGAGGATGGCTTTTTAAACAGTGAGCTTGGTTACTCAGATTGACTTACATTACATTAACTTTTCATCTGTTGTTTACTTCCCTGTTCTCTGATCATACTTAAACTGTTTATGTCTGTATAACTAGATACAGTAGGAGATCTCTTAGTTAACTTCCATGACAGTGAACTAGGTATAATTTGTTTTGATAGTCTCTTATTTAATCTGTATTTACAGACTTGTTGGCTGTAACCTCAGACAGACAGAGGTTGAAGTTGTGGCTTCAGCTCTCAGCTCTAATCCTTCACATTTGAGAGAATTGGACCTCAGCCAAAACAACCTACAGGAAGCAGGGCTACTGCTCTTAGCTGGACTGAAGAGTCTGCACTGTAGACTGGAGATTCTAAGGTAAGATACATTTACCCGATTTATTTTGATTAGGGGTGTGATTGTGCACAGATATTCGGTTAACCTGCTAAACGGGGCTGCCCCTACTTATCGTTTATAAAATAATATTTGGTTATTGTATTTAATATATGTTTAATTGAGATATATACGTTTTTCCCCATATTGCTGTAATGTCTTAATAAAATGATGCTTTTAAGAAGGAAAATAAACAGGGGCCGATCACCTAGGGCTCGGGCACCCACAGGAGAAAGCGAGCACCCACTGGGAATGCGCTGGTCGGACAGATCTACAAGTTCCCAATGTGTTGCTGACACAACGCATTGTGAGCTTGTAGATCTACTATTTTCACCGCACGACCCCGTCGTACGACAGAGTATACATTGGGCTGTAACGTGTGCAGTGTCTGGTTACTATAGTAACATGACTGAACGCTGTCAATGAACAAACCAAGATGAGACGACATGCATTTCTGTTGACATGCACCTGTCTCACTCTCTCACTGCCATGCACCTGTCTCACTCTCTCACTGCCATGCACCTGAAGTATTACCAAGACAAGGGTGATTATCGGGGCCTGTCACTCTGATCTGCACAGTGCTGGTCACCTGCAGCTGGCATCGTTCACTTCCCAGTGCAGTGAGTGAATCTAGCTACTCAAGCTACAGACACACACTGTCTGTTTGCAAAAAGAGCAAAGTTTGGATGACTTTGTTTAATGGGAAAGCGTTGATAGAGAAATCACATCCAATATAAACACCTGGATGTATCAGATTACAGTCATTTTTTTTTTAGCAGACGCTTTTATCCAAAGCGACTTAGAATAAGTGCATTCAACATAGGTAGGGAACAAAACTACTAATCACCAGAAGTCTTAAGTGCATTTCCTGCAAAAACAAGCAACCAAGAGTATACCTAGCACTAGGGTAAAAGTGCGATATATCAGCTACCTACTTTCTTAAACAGATGAGACAAAATAGCAAAATCAAATGAGCACAAGCTAAATCAAATAAGTGTATCGACTAAACGAGATCCAATAAAACAATACAACAATAAAACAAGAGTTCGTACAACTAGTTAACAACAAGTAGGCCAGGCAAAGAGGAAGGGTAGTGTTTCCTGAAGAGGCGGGTTTTCAACCTGCGGCGAAAGATGGGCAGTGACTCTGCTGTCCTGACATCAGTGGGAAGTTCATTCCACCACTGTGGGGCCAGAACAGAAAAAAGGTTGTGACCGTGTCGATCGACCAGAAGGACCCTTGAGTGACGAGGCAATCAGTTGCCCCGAGGTGGCAGACCGAAGTGGTCGGGCAGGGGTGTAAGCATCGACCATAGCCCAGAGGTAAGAAGGAGCTGTTCCTTTCACTGTCCTATAGGCTAGCACCAGGGTTTTAAACTGAATGCGTGCCTTCACTTGTGTGTCAGAGGGGGGGAATGAGAGGATCAGCTGGGTGTCATCGGCATAGCAGTGGTAGGAAAAGCCAAGAGATGTAGTGTAGAGAGAGAAAAGAAGAGGACCCAGAACCGAGCCTTGGGGAACCCCAGTAGTGAGCCTGTGTGGTTCTGACACAGACCCTCTCAGCATCACCTGGTAGGAGCGACCTGTCGGGTAGGATGCGAACAGGGAGAGTGCAGAGCCTGAGACACCCATCCCCTCGAGGGTGGAGAGGAGGATCTGATGGTTCACTGTGTCGAACGCTGCAGACAGGTCCAGGAGTATCAGGACAGAGGAGAGAGAGTTCGCTCTAGCGGCATGGAGCGACTTCGTTACTGCCAGGAGGGCAGTCTCTGTCGAGTGACCCACTTTGAACCCAGACTGGTTGGAGTCCAGGAGGTTGTTCTGGTGGAGGTACGAGGACAGTTGTTTGAAGACAGCACGTTCGAGAGTTTTAGATAGGAAGGATAGAAGGGAAACCGGTCTGTAGTTCTTGACTTCAGAGGGGTCAAGTGTCGGTTTCTTCAGGAGAGGGGTGACTCTGGCAGTCTTGAAAGCAGAGGGAAAGTAACCAGACATCAGAGAGGTGTTAATAAGGTGGGTTAAGAAGGGAAGGAGTTCAGGTGCAGTGGACTGCAGCAGAGTGGATGGGACCGGGTCCAGAGAGCATGAGGTGGGACGACTCATCTTCTAGTTTTGATTATTTATATTGATATTAACACATTAAACACCAAGAACTTAGTCCTACAGTCCATTAAATCCAACTGTTAAGCGCCGAGACCGTAGTGCTACGGTCCGGGTGCTTTTTTTTTTTTTTCGATTTTTTTTTTTTTTTTCAATTTTCTACACGGACCATTTTCATTGTAACACCACCGGAACGGAACTATTTGCGATCCGGTTTTGCCGTTCCCGTCGGCCTCCATTCTAAAGCGCACACTAAAACCCCTTTTTCTCCCTTGTAGTTTTTTCTCCTCGGTCATCACTGTTTAACATAAACCGTTCTAACTACAACATGGATGCCCCTTTTGACACGTGGTCTGCACTGGGAGACACAGGGACATGTGCACGATGTTTACAAACAGTGCATCGCACATTCTTAAGGATTTTAACGGGGTTTATGGCGACGTGAAAAAAACAAAAAACAATAATAAAACTTTGGCACTGGTGAGTACATTATGAGATTAACCTCTGGCGGTGGATGTGTTAATGGGTGCAAGCGTCCATTGCAGTAATAGGGATTTCACTAGATGACCACCATTAAAAAGTTACCATATGAGAAATGGACCAAACCGTTAGTGAAGGGGTGTACAGAGGATGGCTTTTTAAACAGTGAGATTGGTTACTCAGATTTACTTACATTAACTTTTCATCTGTTGTTTACTTCTCTGTTCATACTTAAACTGTTTATGTGGATAAGAACTAGGTATAATTTGTTTTGATTGTCTCTTATTTAATCTGTATTTACAGACTTGTTGGCTGTAACCTCAGACAGACAGAGGTTGAAGTTGTGGCTTCAGCTCTCACCTCTAATCCTTCTCATTTGAGAGAATTGGACCTCAGCGAAAACAACCTGCAGGACTCAGGACTACTGGAGCTGCTCTTAGCTGGACTGAAGAGTCTGCACTGTAGACTGGAAATTCTAAGGTAAGATACTTCACCCGATTTATTTTAATTAGGGGTGTGCGCAGATATTCGGTTAACCTACTAAACGGGGCTGCCCCTACTTTTAAAAAGTTGTGCAGGTACAAAGGTGATCTCGATGAGCATGTGGTATTTTTCTCCTTCCTATGAAACATCTTTCTGAACTCTGTAGATCTAAATTCCTAATATTCACCATTGTGGTGGAGAAAACATTTGGGGTTGATGAACTTCTCATTGATATAGTTTATTATTTGCTCTAAAGTTTAAAAAGAATCAAATAACTCAAGCAAGACCTGACAAAGACCTATGAGACACAGAGAGCAGGAAAATCCTCAAACATTTAAAATGACATTCATGAGAAACATTAGGATAGCCTTGTTCATTTGTAGCAATTTGCAGATGATCTTGCAATGTACTTAAAGACATTTCTCATTTTATTTTGAAGGATCAGTCTCAACTAATCACAAGTACAAAATTGTACTTAAAGGAGCACTTCACCCCTGGAAGAACTTACAGTCACTCAATGTTAATAATATTTGTAGTAGATAACAGTAGAAAAAATTGAAATTTGCACCCTATGGCCAGAAAAATATAGAAGTCTGTGTGTTTTACTGGGGTTTGACTGGACTGCTGCATTACTACAATGACCATAATGCTTTGGGCCACTGCCCTTCATTGTGGGAGGGGAGGCTGCGTGGGGGTGTGGTCTACATTGTAACTTCCCCTCCCAGTTCTCACTACAACAACATCAACACATGTTGATGTTGTCATCAACACATACACATTGACCACTGACCAGTGTTGCCATGTCTGCTTATTATAAGCGACTCTGGGACTTTGTAAATATTGGTAGTTGTGGGTGACGTTTTTTTGGGCTTGTTTTTAAATACATAAATAAAATAATTGTGTACTTGTCCACGGACCCTCATCTGAAATTATAATTTCTGCCAGGGACCCCTGTACCAGATTTGTGTTGTTAAAATGTTTCATACATTTAGCACTTTTTTTCCTCAAGATTTCTTAGAAAATAGTCACATCTCACAAGATGGCAACACTGAATAGACTTCATGAATGTTCCATTCCGACTTTGTTATTTACCCAATTTGGATCACAGAACACGACATGAAGCCATGTTCTTTCTTGGACCATGTGAAATCTGCCTCTTGTTGAACCAGTACACAGTTGGACCAGTAGACATTGCAAGTTAGCTATATATACAGAAGGATATAACAGTCCCCAATCCCCATCATCATCGTCTGACCAGTGGCACTACTGCGCCAGCCAGGTGAAAATATTCAATCTTTGCTGCTGTTGTATTGTGTTCTGTATTGATTGCATCTTTTAGCAAACTAAATATATCATGTGTAAATTAGCAGAGTAGCACTAAACGTGTGTTCAACATTCCTTCCCAGTTCCCACCATGAAGACAGTGCTGGTGACGTCCACCTGGGACTCGGGACATCCATGGCGATGAGGCATAGTCAACAATATAATAATAAAACAAAACGTTTCATACTCATGTCATGTGTGATTCCTTATTTCTGAGAACATAATGTTTCACTGTCATTTCCAGTTATATTCTTTGGACTAAACTTTTGAAAACATGATGGGCATTACTTTAGAATAGATGACATGCTAATGTTCAAATACCTTGTCATACACATCCTAATCGTTGTTGTTTTTTGTTCAACTGAGACCGTGATGATGATGATCATATGTAGAAGTAAATACTAATATATCATGAAATGGTTCAAAATAACCATTATAGAATTGTGGGTCATACATTTTGTCATTATGAATGCAATGTAAAATGTACCATGATCAATGAGAACAGCAAGCAGGGTATAAATGTAACCGTTTTATTTAGAAAAAGAATATATATGAATATGACTATCTCATAAGGTGAGTCTGAGGTCTTTCTTCATCAGCAGTTCCTCCATTCTGTCCTGTTGAAAATAACACATTAGATAATTAGACTTGTAGATTAGATATCATCCGAGGTGAAGCCTAATTTATACTAATATTGCATGTGAGCCGAAAATAGCAGACCCACAAGCTCACAAAGTGTCGAGTCTAACGCGTTGTGAGCTTGTAGATCTGCTATTTTCGGGACCCGCCCGGCGAGTCTATGGACGAAATAGCCGTGACACATGACTGTCATGGCGGCGCTTCAACCTGGTGTTTGCACTTTCTACATGTACAATCCGTACATCTACATAAACGTTCAGATTTCAAATATAAAGTGCTTATCCCATGACCACGGATGTTACAATTTGAATCGGGTGGGTCTAAGTACCAGTATCTTCCGTATTATTGAATAAAAAAGCATTTTAATCCGATCGGCAGGGCAGGAATTTCACGGCGGCCACGACGGCCATGGCCGTCGTTGCCCCTCTCATTGGCCGTGTGCCCCTCGAATAATGACATGCCTTGCCTGCCACAGTGGCCGTGGTGCCCCAGCTGCGCCCAGCAACTGATTTCACAGTTTTTCCTCTGCGCGATTTTCCTGTCAATACGTTTTTTTAGACACCAGTCCCTTTGGTTGAGCTGCGCAGCTACAACATACACAGTGGTAGGTAGGTTTGATTTTGAGCCTCCTATGAACCGTCGGAATCCCGCAACACAGTGTAATAGACACAAAAGCATTACCGGGCCAAACAGGAGATAAATCTAACGCAGCCTGAACTAATCAATGGTAGGTTTGATTTCTAGCCTGAGAGAGAGAGAGAGAGGATTCCGTAGTAGCCTAGTCCTACAGACCGATGTGCCCCGATGTTTTTTTCAACAGCAAAATATAGATGAATACATCAAATAAAATACAGCAAAATCCCCAAATTATGAGTCTTAATATAAAGCAAGCAACAGAATAACTGCAAATTAAAAGTTTAGGCTATCAATATCATACAAAAGAGTGACCTCACCGCTCTGATGGACAAGAAATAAATAATCCTTATGCAAACCACATCCATTATATATGTTCGTTTGTCAACAATGTTCTAATTGGGAAGTTTATTTCAGCATCTAGAATGTGACAGTTTTAGTTCGTTTTTGGTGCGCAACACACAGCCCTCATTAAATGAATTGCTTTCACCTGCTGCTGCAGTGTGCGGAGCTTGTGCGCAACAGGGCATATCTCCGCCAAGCCAGGGTGACCTACCCAGGGCCATGAAATTCATATGCAGGCATAGTAGCCAATTAGAATGAAATCTGCAAAAACAGACTACACTGATACAGAACCATATATTGGCTATATATTATGTCTGTTGGGTGGAAATCTTGTATGTTCCTTTTTTATCATTATTTAAAATCGTGAAAATAGCCAATCTACAAGCTGTAATCATTAATAATTAAGAAATACTATATTTTAAAGAGAGAGAAAATCAACTAAAGTCCTTATTAGTGAAAGTTCAATCACATTTCATTTGAATGAAAATAACTTGTGGGGAAAATACATAAAATCTCTAATCCAGAGGTCTTCAACAGGGGGTCCGCGAACCCTAGGGGGTCCGCGAAGGTACTGCAGGGGGTCCGCGAAGGTACTGCAGGGGGTCCGTGAAATTGTTGTTTGATTAAAAAAAAATGTTTTTAAAAACTTTAAAAACTTTTTTTTCTTTTTTTTTTCAAAAATGTAAATTTGTCTTTAAACATAACATGACATATTTTAATAGCTTAGTAATGAATGCACAATAACATCGTATGTTTATATATATTTTGTAGAGAAAGATCAGTGGTGTCAGTTCAGCAAAAGCTAAGGTATGGCAAGGTTAGGGTTGCCAACTCCCAGAGATTAAAATAAGGGACATCTATCCATTTTTTAGGGGGTCAACCCCCCCAAAACCCCTGAAATGCATAGAAACTATGCATTATACCTATAACACAATGCAAACACAATGGTCTTACACCTGCATTAGGCTACTATTCATGATTTTTTTTCCTCTTTTTTTTCTGGAGCCAAGGTATGGCACCTGCCATGCCTTGCCATACCCAATTGAATCCCCTGAGAAATGTCCTTTTGCACACCTACTGGGTCAACCTGTGCGTAGGAGCAGGCAATTCTTTTCATGTTTATTTATATAAAACACAATTTTATACATAAATATATGATATATATAGTAGCCTACCCCCTACCCTACGAGGTAGAGGGTCCCTGCTCCATCACCCCATCAGATTGGGGGTCCCTGGCCTGAAAAGGTTGAAGACCCCTAATTATTCTGTGAATCTAATGTGATTAATGATCAGTCAGTGAAGTCCAGGGCTGAATGTGACATATTGAGACCTATATAACTAAGTATTGGTCATTTGCCAACACATTATTTTGTGAAATAAATGGGTTATATTTCACAGATAGTTATACAATTCTTATAATATATTAAAATACAATCATCCTTAACCTTCAAGTTAAATGCATTATTTCCGGGGACTTAAAAATCTTTTTTTTTTTTTTTTTTTTGGATGGCCTTCCTGCCCTGGCATTTGGCCTTTGTGCCCTCCAAAAAATTACAAGACCAAAGGCCAAGTGGCCTTGCCCCTAAAATGACGAAATTCCAGGCCTGCCGATCGGCGGCCATTTATTATGCCGAACCTATCGGTGGGGAGGTGTATTGCACTTCACATACATTATATATCAATGAGAAAATGGCCACCGATCGGATAAAAATGCTTTTTTATTTAACAATACGACAGATACGGGTACACCCACCCGATTCAAATTGTAACATCTGTGGCCATGGCATAAGCACTTTATATTTGAAGTCTGACGAGAGACAAAGCATAAATTAGGCTTGTCACACAAGTGGTTTAGCTTAGCATTTGGCTAGCTATTGGAACGGTACGGTACAATGTAAACAAGAATCGGTTGCATGCATGCGTCTATCAGAAGTTACCTACACATCGTACACTACCCTAACTTTATTAATCTCTAACATTAAAGCAATCAAGTACAATTACACGTTGGATTATTATGTCAAGATGGCATAATGTTTACAGCAATCATACTTACTCTAAAGTAATCCATACAAGCTGTGTCCACTCCACTGTCCAGCATTATTTCAGCACGCAGCCTGTTGAATTCCTCTGCGGCGGAGCTGCTCTTCTGTATTTTATGGTTCAAATAAATATATTGTGTTAGCGTTTCTCCAGTGGATAATCTCCACTGAGTGTTTACCGACGCCATTGTACAATTGAGGAAGGGAAAAAAAGAAGGCTGGTCCCACTCTTTGGGAAACACCCCCTGGGGTGTGTGGGTTTGGTCTCACTGAAACACCATGTAGTGCGGACATAAGGTGAGCTGTTCCTTCAGCGTCATTTGATGCGTGAGTATCTCAAATGAGATACTCACGGATAAAAAATCTAAAAACACAGACACAACACAAAAAACACACCAGGATCATGTTTATGGGTCCTAGACCTCATAAAAATAGGATTTTTTATCAAAATCGGTGAAGTTTCCCTTTAAGTACAGTACTTGAGTAAATGTATTTAGTTACTGTACACCACTGGAAACCTGTTCATGTAACTACAGTTCTTATTTCTAAACTACAATGTTTTCAGATACATATTTTAGTGTACTCTTTAAGTTTAAAATGACTAATACACTGTCTGGACATCATCTTGAATGAGATTCAAAATGGCGTAGCGCTGTATAATTTAAATCAGGTGTGTTTGGAGGAACATGCAGCTATAGGGATCACACAGGTGAATGAAATCAAGATTCATATGTATGCACACGTTCTTGCTTATGTCAGGAAGTCATTCAAATTGGCCTTTTAGGGACTTTTGACATAAGAATACACTCAGGTCATTTGCCAAGTTTGACGTTGGTCTGTCGGACAGTTCTCAAGATACCTGAACTACAGACGTGCTTAAAATAGATACATACATACTTACAGAGATTCTGTGCATTTATTTTATGCCCATATATGGGGATCCCTAATGTCATCAGTATATTATGATCTATATTGATCTTTGAGAACATGGAGAATGCACCCTAGGCAAAGCCTGATTTTATTTTATTTGTCTCTGCCATATATTATAATTTATGGCATATATATGGTATATAATATATGATATAATTTGTTTTGATAATCTCTTATTTAATCTGTATTTACAGACTTGTTGGCTGTAACCTCAGACAGACAGAGGTTGAAGTTGTGGCTTCAGCTCTCAGCTCTAATCCTTCTCATTTGAGAGAATTGGACCTCAGCAAAAACAATCTGCAGGACTCAGGATTACTGGAGCTGCTCTTAGCTGGACTGAAGAGTCTGCGCTGTAGACTGGAAATTCTAAGGTAAGATACATTTATCAGATTTATTTTTGATCAATTCTGTATTATTATGTATTGTATTTTGTGAATATAATATGAATGATGTGGTGAGATTGTATTAACACATTGACCGCCATAGGTTAATCTCATAATGTACTCACCAGTGCCAACGTTTTATTGTTGTTTTTTGTTTTTTTCAGGTCGCCATAGACCTTGTTAAAATCCTTAAAATTGAGCCGTGCACTGTTTGTAAACATCGCAGACATCTGCTTGCTTCTACCACTGAAGAACGTGTGTCAAACAGTGCCTCCATGTTGTAGTTAGAACGGTTTATGTTAAACAATGATCGACGAGGAGAAGAAAACAACAAGGAGAAAATTGAGTTTCAGTTTCGTCATTAGAATGAGGGCTGCCGGCATCGGAAAAAACGGAATCCCAAATAAGGGCTTTCCGGTGGTGTTACAATGAAATGGTCCGTGTAGAAAATTGAAAAACGTTTTTTTTTTTCGAAAAAAAGGAAAAAGCACCACGGCCCGTAGGCTACGGGTTCGGCGCTTTACAGTTGGATTTATCGGCCCGTAGGCTACGGGACCGGCGGGTAGAGTGTTAATAAGATTGATATCATGGGAACCCTAGTCTGGGAGGGTTAGCGTCGGAGCTTGGACAGCAGGGGCGCGGCCACTGCGTTGTGATTCAAATCAACAGCCAATGAAGAAAAGGGGGCGGGATCCACATGCAGTGGGTGATGCATCTAAATAGGATCGACGGGAAGCAATTTCCCCTTGAGAAATTTCGGCCGCCATTGTTGTGTACTGCTGTTTGCCTCTCGTCGGACTTTTTAGACGAGTTGCACAGCTCTCAGACCGGTAAGAGGCGTGTCCGCTCAGATTCAGAGCGTGACGTACATCCCGCCCACAAATACCAGGGCTGTGGCCCAGAAGTTCCTCGCCAGAGCTGGCGAAAACTTCTGGGAACTCAGATTATGGGAACCCAAGCCTACCTCATGTCCTTCCATGCTGAGATACAAAATTACGCTATCGTTGTTGGATGTATTTTGTCAGATCTTCATCATCTTCTAAATTTGATTATTTAAATTGATATTAATGGGTGCAAGCGTCCATTTCAGGAATAGGGATTTCACTAGATGACCACCCTTAAAAAGTTGTGCAGGTACAAAGGTGATCTCGATTTCCTCCTTATAAGCATGTGGTATTTTTCTCCTTCCTATGAAACATCTTTCTGAACTCTGTAGATCTGAATTCCTAATACTTACCATATTGTGATGGAGAAAACATTTGGTGTTGATGAACTTCTCATTGATATAGTTTATCATTTGGTCTAAAGTTTAAAAAGGATCAAATAACTCAAGATCTGACAAAGACCTATGAGGCACAGAGAGCAGGAACATCCTCAAACATTTAAAATTACATTTGTGAGAAACATTAGGATAGCCTTGTTCATTTGTAGCAATGTAGATGATCTTGCAATGATTGTTTGATGGTAGTAACAGCCTTGTATTAAAATCTGCAATTATATTAACTCTCTCAGTGCCACGCCCCGAGATACCCCAAGTTTTTCCCGAGTACCCTCCCTGCCAGCACGAGAAATCCCGAGTTGTTACTTTTTACTGTGATCGCGCTATTCTGTTTATCTTTCATCAGCACTTTCGTTTTCCACTTACGTCACATTCACCCGGAGCCGGATGCATAGCGAAGATTCCGTTTCCGGGTCACATTGTTTTTCCTCGGTCATTTTCGGCCAGAATAGGTAAACAAACACGGTAAACAAAACGAACGGAGAGGTCCACGTCTATTCTCTTTGGTCTGGGTGACGATCAGTCATCGCAGTCGTGTATTACATCGTATTTTAACCCGATCACAGATAGTCGATCACGTCACATCCGGTTATGACCGGATGTGACGTGAGCCTGTTTGGGAGGGGGCGAGCGAGTCAACGAGGCGATCAATTTCTCGATTTGCTGCTCTCTACTGGTAGAACTGTCGTATAGGTTTAAAACTGCATATAGAGAAGCTATTTGAAAATTAAATTACAAAATAACAAAACTGGGGGAGTATTTTATGAAAATGTACTGAAAGAGTTAACTATAGTGGGACAAGTGAGCTGAACTTTATCTTAAGAATCTGTCTTTATTTTCTTTCTTGTTTTGTTGTATTGTTGTTGTATTTTTTTTTCCATTTCTTTATTTTTTTTCCTTTCCACCTCTTGGGTCACTAGTCCAAAACCCTGACAGTCCATCACAGCCAAGTCCAGGTTCTCAATCCAGGAATAATGTATATATAACATGTTTCTTGTATTATTATTTTTTTGCCAGACCCGAAGGGTATGGGTATGGGTATGGGTAAGGGTATGAGGCTCTGTCCCTGTTTCGTCCATACATGGCATGTCCATTTGTCCTTAGGTCCCAGCCAGAAAAGTCCCAGTCAGAAAAGACCCCTTTCGTCCATACATGGGCATGTTTTGTAACTGTTTTCTCCATACATCGGCAAAAAACATGGCCCTGTCCGTTTGTCCTTAGGTCCCAGCCAGAAAAGTCCCAGTCAGAAAAGACCCCTTTCGTCCATACATGGGCATGTTTTGTAACTGTTTTCTCCATACATCGGCAAAAAACATGGCCCTGTCCGTTTGTCCTTAGGTCCCAGCCAGAAAAGTCTGCCACCCTTTCGTCCATACATGAGCATAGACACAAGCTGACACGTCATGTGAAGTCCGGCTTAGCCTGTGTCTGGCAGAACCAGGGGCCTGTTCCTCAAAAGGTGAATAAACTAAGCCTGCACTTAAGCCAAATCCAGACTTGACAAAGTCGGGTCCATATAAGCCTCGTTTATTCCGTTCCTCAAAGCAAAGCCAGGCTGAAAAGGAGCGACTTTGTCGAGCTAGGCCTTGTCAAGCCAGGCTGTGTCGAGCCAGGATAATGAAGCCAAGCTTCACATATTTCTATAAAAGACCATGAAAGTCGATAGCAGAATCCTTGAACTTGACCAATCATGGAGTCCAAAACCAGAGGAACACGCAGTAACCCCACATTTGCAAGACCACTTTGGTAGAGGTTTGGGTTGTGTAGTTCATGATGTAACTCCAAAGGTGGACAAGAAATTTAAATTAATTTCTCCATTGACTAGAAATTGATAATTTAAAATATGCTCCTCATTGACTTACATTCAGTGAAGAGGCTCTTTTAAACTCGTAATATATATATATATATATATATATATATATATATATATATATATATATATATATATATATACATATATATATATATATATATATATATATATATATATATATATATATATATATATATATATATATATATATACATATATATATATATATATATATATATATATATATATACATATATATATATATATAATATATATAGACATTTTTTTATAATATTAAAAAAAAATCTGTAATATATGATCAAACATCAAACAACAATATGAACTATAGTGTTAACAGAGTGACAATGACATATCACGAGTCATTGTGAAACAATTATGATTCATGGTCACACTATTTCAGTAATATAATTAATTTGATTATATCTTATTGTATTTATTTCAATTTATTTGAATGCAAGGTCATTAAAATGAGTCCATATTCAAACACATGTGTTGAATTAACTGTGGAAAAACTTGAAGAACAATTGGCACTGGATTAAGTAAGCTTGGCTGTTAGCCTGCTCCTGACCAGGCTAACTTCACAGCTAAATTGCCATGGTAACTAAGGTAGGCTTGCTTCAATTCTCTTTTGAGGAATCGGCTCATGGCTAAACTTAGCCCGGGTGAACTGGCTAAACTAATCTTCAAGCTAATTCAGCTTTTGAGGAACCGATTCAGCCCTAATCCTGGCTAAATTAAGCCAGGATATGTGTTAAAGCCAGGCTTAAGCTTTAATTCTGTTTTGAGGAACAGGCCTCAGGTCTCCTGGTCGTGTTTAAATGTATCTGGTGTTTCATTCTTCATTCAGACTGGCTCAGTGCTGCTTGTCAGAGAGATGCTGTGAAGTTCTGTCCTCAGCTGTAAACTCTCATCCCTCCCTAAGAGAGTTGGACCTGAGCCTCAACATGGTGAATGATTCAGTTCTGAAGAACTGCATGTGAGTAGACTTGGACTGTGTCCATGTTGGATAGTACAGTGAATATACAGTGTTTCCCTCATGTGTCTCTTAACGGTGTATTCACTCTGACACAAAGTCATAAATAGATGCAAATATATTTATTTAATACTTTAACCAACAAATAATATATATATATATATATATATATATATATATATATATATATATATATATATATATATATATATACAGATCCTTTAAAAAATCGTTTTCTTCCGTAATATAATTCAAAGGTGAAGTGAAACTTTCATATATTCTAGATTCATTGTGCATAAAACAAAAGGATATATAATACAGAAATGTGGACCATCTGAAAAGTATGTTAATTTATGCACTCAATACTTGGTCTGAGCTACTTTTGAACAAATGATTTAATCAATGGGGCGTGGCATGGAGGTGATCAGCCTGTGGTTCTGTTGAGGTGTTATGGAAGGCCAGGTTTGCTTTGATAGCAGCCTTAAGCTCATTTGTATTGTTGAGTCTAGTGTCTCACACCTTCCTCTTGACAATACAACATCTATTCTCTGTGGGGTTCAGGTCAGCTCAGTTGTCTGGTCAGTTAAGCACAGTAATACCATGTCCAGTACACCAGTTACTAGTAGTGTTGGCTCTGTGTGGGCAGGTGGAAGTCCTGCTGGAAAATGAAATCAGTATCTCCATGAAGCATGTAAACATACAGAAGCACAAAGTCCTAAAATCTCCTGGTAGATGCTGTGTTGACTCCAGTGTGAAGTTTTCACTGTCAGTGATGATGTTGGGTGTCATCATGTCATCTGGTGTTGGTCCACTGTGTTTTATCAAGTCCAGAGTCAACACAGCATCTATCAGGATATGTTCAGATGTCTAAACAACATGACATCTAAATAACATTCTGTATGGTTGAGAAATAACAAGACATATCCAAGATATATCTGCATAGTAAACTTGCATTAAGAACAAGATATAAGGGGCGGCCATAGCTGAGTGGTTAGTGACTAGGGAGCCAGAGGCCCTGGTTGCCCCAGGTACGATTCCAGCAAATGTGTCGATGAAATGAAATGAAATTGCTCACAGGCCCTCATTGGAAACAAGACCGCAAGGACTTTCATGAACAGACCTGTTAAAGGAATTATCCTTATCCTTATATATCTGCATAGTAAACTTGCGTTAAGAACAAGATATATCTAACTTGCGTTAAGAACAAGATATATCTGTATAGTAAACTTGCATTAAGAACAAGATATATCTGCATAGTAAACTTGCATTAAGAACAAGATATATCTGCATAGTAAACTTGCATTAAGAACAAGATATATCTGCATAGTAAACTTGCATTAAGAAGGGATAAAGGAGAGTGGAGTGCTAGGGGTTAAGGTGGAGTCTGAGGAGGTGATGAGATCCAAACTGGGCAGCAGTGAGTATGTCTGGATGGGCTGCAGGGCCAAGATAATGATAGGAGAAACACTGTAGTGTCAGGTAGTGGAGACGTTGTGTTAGACAGTTAGACATTGATGCATTGTTGTTCTATTTCCTACAGAGTGAAACATGGAGGAGAAGATTGGCTTAATCCTCAACTCAGTACAAAATGTGAGTATCTGTCTGTCTGTGTCAATATCACACATTAACATTTTATACCCTGTTTTCCAGTGGTGTACAGTAACTAAGTACATTTACTCAAGTACTGTCCTTAAGTACACTTTTGAGGACATTTTACTTTGCTGGAGTATTTCCCTTTTTCAATACTTTTACTTCTACTCCATTACATCTCAGAGGCAAATATTGTACTTTTACTCCACTACAATTATTTGACAGCTTTAGTTACTAGTTACTTTGCAGATTTAGATTATTATTTCAACACATGCATGAACCACTTCAGCCCTATATACATTTCGGCCATTTGAAACTGCTATTTTCTTACTATAAGTATATTTTGATGCCAATACTTTTGTACTTTTACTCAAGTAAATTTTGATTACCGGACTTTTACTTGTAACAGAGTATTTCTACACTGCAGTATTGATACTTTTACTTAAGTAAAAAATGTGAGTACTTTTTCCACCACTGCTGTTTTATACTCGGTTGGCCCCTCCCCAGATACTGTCCTGAAAACTCTTCAGTAGAGCTTCCAGGGAATTCAGGAGGTTTCTCTGCTCTTGGCCCGGTCCTTAACCCATTAAGACCTGGAAAGCCTATACGTTGTTTTACCTTTAAAACCGGGAAAGAATCTGTGTCATTTAAGATGTTGTTATGTATATAGCAACATGAATCTTTTTATTTATTTTGAATAAAACATTTAAGTTCAGAAAACTAAGGTCATGTGGGTTGACAGAAACAATGGGCCTCATTCACTAACCTGGTCATAAATAAGGTGTATATCCTGGTCATAAATAAGGTGTATATCCTGGTCATAAATAAGGTGTATATCCTGGTCATAAATAAGGTGTATTTCCTGGTCATAAATAAGGTGTATATCCTGGTCATAAATAAGGTGTATATCCTGGTCATAAATAAGGTGTATATACTGGTCATAAATAAGGTGTATATCCTGGTCATAAATAAGGTGTATATACTGGTCATAAATAAGGTGTATATCCTGGTCATAAATAAGGTGTATATCCTGGTCATAAATAAGGTGTATATCCCGGTCATAAATAAGGTGTATATCCCGGTCATAAATAAGGTGTATATCCCGGTCATAAATAAGGTGTATATCCCGGTCATAAATAAGGTGTATATCCTGGTCATAAATAAGGTGTATATCCTGGTCATAAATAAGGTGTATATCCTGGTCATAAATAAGGTGTATATCCTGGTCATAAATAAGGTGTATATCCTGGTCATAAATAAGGTGTATATCCTGGTCATAAATAAGGTGTATATCCCGGTCATAAATAAGGTGTATATCCTGATCATAAATAAGGTGTATATCCTGGTCATAAATAATGTGTATATCCTGGTCATAAATAAGGTGTATATCCTGGTCATAAATAACATATGTATATTGGAATAAGTCAATTCTGATGTGTGATTCATGAAAGAGGGTTCAGAGCTGTGATTTGTGTGTATCACAGGTGTATCTCATTTGTGTTCTAAAGTCACTAGTGTGCTCCCGTGTAGATCCTTTGTATTGTTCCACGCCCCATTTAACACCATAAAAGGCAACCATAATATACCCACGTGAAGAAAAAAAAACATAATCTGCAAAATCACAACGTGTCAAGTCACACCACATTGACAACTTGTACATCTGTTCTGTCTGGAAGTGAGTCCCTCGATCACACGATGGATCAGCTGAACGTTAATAAAGTAATGCTCTCATAATGAGAATAAGAAGTTACAATGTTTAACCCCACCACCACCAAATAATAGGTTAATAAAACGTGGAAAGGATATTATAGAAGACTTTTTTAGTAAATAATGCTCACATTTTTGACTGAGGTAAGATTTTAACGCTGGAATCCAGGAACGCAGAGATCCGATATAAATTATGGACCAGATCACACTTTATTGATTACTGAGGATAAACCTGTCTCTAGGATTAACAACATATCCTGTCCTACGTCAGAATGGTGAATGGATATTATGGACACAGCTAGATTTCATCCATACTGTATCCTCATCAGATGTTAAGACATAACATGATGTGATGTGGTCAATAACATAAATTAATAGTGCAACATGTTGGCGTGAAAGTCCAATATGTGAAACTGTGACCACATTTGCAGAAACAGAAAACACACAGAGGGACCTAATAATTCAGCTCTAAATGTGTCAACTGAAAAGAATACAAATTGGTTGAATTTGCATCATGTCTACAATATGCATCCAAGCAATAGATCTTTGACATATGTTTTTTTTATGTGTTGACACATTTTGGGAACATAAAAACATTATTTGAGGTTTGACACTATTGTCATAGATTTTTCATGAAGAATAAGGCATTCTAGTAACATAAGGTTTGAGACATATAAGTCTGTTCCTGAGCAGACATGAGTTTGAGTGTCCGCCCAAATTCACGGTCAAAAAAAGATGAATGAATACTGAACGTGGGAAGTCACGTATATGCACATAAGTACAAAATATGTGAGGACCTGAGCTTAGTGAATGAGACCCAATGCCTCACAACTCCTCACAACGCCTCACATTGTGACACATTGTGTGCTTGTAGATCTGCAATATTTAGAATGAAGCCGATCTACAAGCTCACGTGTCACATTGAGACAGGTTGTGAGCTTGTAGTTCAGCTATATTTGAAACAAAATTTGCTGATCTAAAAACTCACGAGTCACATTGAGACAGGTTGTGAGCTTGTAGATCAGCTGTATTTCAAACATAAAAAGAGCCAATCTACAAACTCACAATACGTTGCATCATGACCAGGGTTTTCTCAAGGCAATGTTTGGGCCGGCCACCTTGACCGACAGGATTATATTTTACCGGCCAAAGAATACATTAATCGTCCATATTATAATTAACATCACATGTGTGTTTGCAGATACATTCACCCACCTGATAGTTACACCTCGTTACGTTAGCGTTGAGCTTCTTTCCACTTTATCACAGATACAATCTGTTTCTGTTTTTATAGTTAACTAAATAATATCTACTCTATCATGCAGAGGAGTCGCTTTCCTAAAAATAACTGAATAAAGTGGGCGTTAGCGCGACTACGTCACACAGTATAAACACATTAATATATGTTTTGGGCCCTACATCTTATTCAACCTTAATATGCAAAACCTACAGCTTTTGTTTTGTTTTGTTAATGTTAATTATGTCATCATGAATGATGATACAAGGGAGGTTCATAACTTGCCTGCAATGTATGTGTGTCACCAACTTTCACCACTTTATCCATTGCAAACAGACAGACAGACTAATAACAGCATTTTCCCAATCGGTCACGGTGGTCTGTGATCTTTATAATTAACGGCCAATTAAATATTTTATCGGTCAATGGCCGGTAAATACCGGCTAACAGAAACCCTGATCATGACGTGTGGTGAGCTTTTAGATAGACTATTACAAATAAATACAAATTGCTGATCAACAAGCTCACATCATGTTGGGTTGTGAGCTTTTACATCGGCTATATTACAGGAATAGGCAAAAATAGCAGATCTACAAGCTCGCCACGCCTCGCATTATTATGCGCTATGAGTTGTTAGATTGGCTATTATTTCAAAAACAGCCGATCTACAAGCTCACACCATGTTGCATTGTGACAGGTAGTGAGTTATTTCAAACATCAACAAGTAGAAGATCACGCTCATCCAAAGTCATTTAAAAAGCCAGATGCAGAGCAGAACTCTGCACTGGAATAATTATGATCCATAAGTTAAATGCTTTATTAACATCATGAATGTGATGTTTAAAGCCTGCTGGATCTTCCTCAGACCTCAATATATCAAACATAACAAAAACAGCCGATCTACAAGCTCACAAAGCACATCAGTGTGATGGGTTGTGAGCTTGTCGATCAGGTGATTCTCTTTTTTTTAACGTAGAGGATCTACAAGCTCACAAGGATCACATTGCGACCCGTTGTGAGCTTGTAGTTTGGTTTTGTATAAAACTCAAAAGGAGCAGGTCTACAAACCCATGAGTTACACTGTGACAGGTTGTGAGCTTGTAGATCAGCTGTATTTCAAACATAAACTCACAATGTTGTTTAACGTGTGATGAACTTTTATATGGACTTTTACTGTTTTAAACAGTGGATCTACAAGCTCACAACTTGTCACATTGTGACAGGTTGTGAGCTTGCAGATTGGATTGTAGATTATAAATAATTGAAATAGATGAAAATAGCCGATCTACAAGCTCACCATGCATCACATCATGATGCGTTGTGAGCTTTTAGATTGGCTATATTTGAAAATTAGGTAAGAATAGCCGATCTACAAGCTCAAAATGGGTAACATGGGTTCTGAATTTGTATTTCGGCTATATTTGAAAAATACCACAACACAACGTGTCACATCATAAGACGATGTGAACTTGAAGATGATTTATATTCCCAAAATAGCTAATCTACAAGCTCACAACACCTCATATTGTGACATATTGTGTATTAATTTAGATTAATTCATTAATTAAATTGCTGATTTACAAGCGTTGTGAGCTTGTAGATCGGCTATTTTTCTAATACATAACTAGCCAATCTATCAACTTACAACGAGTAACATTGTGACAGGTTGTGAGCTTGCAGATTGGGTTGTGGTAAAATAAGATAAATAGCCGATCTACAAGCTCACAATGCCTTGCATCATGACAGGCTGTGAGCTTGTAGATTGGCTAATTCAAAAACAGCGGATCTACAAGCTCACATGTTGCAATGTGACATGTTGTCAGCTTGTAGATCGGCTTGTAGATGTAAATACTGTAGTGCATAAAAACATAAAACAATGAATATACATAATAAATAGGAGATCTACAAGTTCACAACGCCTCGCATCGTGACACGTTGTGAGCTTGTAAATCTGCGTGTTGCTAACTTGTAGATGCTGAATTTTTTCTATGTAACACAGTGGTTTACAAACTCGCGGTCTGGACCCCCAGGGGGGTCCCCGAATTATTTTGGGGGGTCCCCAGATGATTATCTTAATGTGTAACATTGTTTTATCTCTCAACAGTAAACAAACCAACATACCGTATAAGTGTATACAGGGTATCTGCACATTTATAAAGTTACAATGTAAGGACTTTTAAGACCTTTTTAATACCAAATTGTCAAATATTACGTAAGAAAGAGGCAAATATTGTGAAAATAGACGATCTACAAAATAGATCTACAAGCTAGCCGATCTATAAGTGGTAAATCGGCTATAAATAGCCAATCAGCTATAAATGACCTGGCTATGACCTGGAGATCTGCAAGCTCACAACACTGAGGTGTTGTGAGCTTGCAGATCGGCTATTTTCACAGTATTTATCTTTGGAACCGAGTCAAACTAAATGACTCCTCAACTCCTACAACTCCCCCCACCCTGACAAGTGTTTGTCAGGGTGGGGGGTCCTCAATTCAAATGATTCTTTTGGGGGTACTGTAAGTACTACTTAAGTAACATTTTTAGGTATTTATTTTTTACTTTACTGGAGTATTTCCAATGTTTATAACTTTTACTTCTACTTACTTCTACATCTCAGAGGCTAATATTGTACTTTTACTCCACTACAATTATTCGAAAACTTTAGTTACTAGTTACTAGCTACTAGCTCACAATAAGTCGCATCGTGAGCTTGTAGATCTGCTATTTTCAAATGATTTTTATTACATTTATACATTTGAAAACTTGTGAAACAGGACATTCTGCATAATGAGTACTTTCTACTTTTGGTACTTTAAGTACATTTTAATAGCAATACTTTTGTACTTTTACACAAGTACATTTTGAATTCCAGACTTTTTCTTGTAACAAGAAAAAGTCTTTTATACATTGCAGTATTGATACTTTTACTTAAGTAAAACATATGAGTACTTTTCCACCACTGTGTATTTTCCACATTGATGTCATTTCACATAAACTTAATGTGTGTGTGTGTGTGTGTGTGTGTGTGTGTGTGTGTGTGTGTGTGTGTGTGTGTGTGTGTGTGTGTGTGTGTGTGTGTGTGTGATGTATTTAATGTTTACTGTATTGTTTTTCTCATCAGATTTCCATCCTCTCACACTGGACACAAACACAGCACGCAACTACCTCTCTCTGTCTGAGAACAACAGAAAGGTGACACGGATGGATCAGGATCAGGATCAATCATATCCTGAACATCCTGACAGGTTTGATGGACTGGCTCAGGTTCTTTGTACAGAGGGTCTGACTGGACACTGTTACTGGGAGGTAGAGTGGAGTGGAGAGGTTCTTATAGCAGTGACTTACAGAGGGATCAGCAGGAAAGGAGGTGGTGATGACTGTAGGCTTGGATTCAATGACAAGTCCTGGAGTCTGTACTGTGGTGGTGGTAGTCATGGTAACAGTTACACTGTCAGACACAATAGTAAGGACACTGTCCTCCCTGTCAGTCCCTCTGACTCTAACAGAGTAGCAGTGTATCTGGACTGGTCTGTTGGGACTCTGTCCTTCTATAAAGGGTCCTCTGACTCATTGACACACCTGTACACCTTCCAGAACACATTCTCTGAACCTCTCTATGCTGGGTTCAGGTTCTTGTCCTCCTCCTCCTCAGTGTGTCTGTGTGAGCAGAGATAGAGTCTCTATGTGAGGATGACATCAGGTCACCATGGTTACTCAACATGTTTGAGTGAGTGCAGGTTGTCATGGTTACCACTGTTGCCAGGACACTTTGAGACTAGCTGAGTCTGACGTCATGGACTCCATATTTGGGCATGAGTGACTCATCATGACATCACGGTGACATCATCATGATGATGTAATAAGCAGCATAGTGACAGTCACACATTAAAGCTCCTGTAGATTCAGTGTTTCTCTAACGTTGTCATGTCAACGACCCCCAATGTATTTGACCTTTGACCCCGGACCCCCTTAAGACAAGATTTGTGTTAAAAATGTTACAAATTATAAAATCCTGAAATAGCAGATCTACAAGCTCACAACGCGTCACATTACGACACATTGTGACCAACAGCAGTGATGGTTGACGTGGTTACACTGATTTTGATGCTGTTTATTTAATGATTTAGCTTAGGACCCCCTGGTATCCCCTCAAGGACCCCCGGGGGCCCCTGGACCCTACTTTGAGAACCAGTCGTCTCTAAATCAGTTTAAACACGTTAACCTCTGTATATATTGGCTATTTGAAAGTAGCAGATCTACAAGCTCACAACGTGTCGCATCGCGACGGGTTGTGAGCTTGTAGATCTGCTACTTTTAAAAAAAGTATGATATTTTTTATATAATATATTTTAGAAAATTATAACCGAAATCTTGTATGGGGTCCGTGGCACGAATATGTTCAAATGGGGGTCCGTGTCACAAATTTGTTCAAATGGGGGTCCGCGGCACAAAAGTGTTCAAATGGGGGTCCGTGGCACAATTATGTTCAAATGGGGGTCCCTGGCACAAATGTGTTCAAATGGGGGTCCCTGACACAAATATGTTCAAATGGGGGTCCGCGGCACAAATATGTTCAAATGGGGGTCCCTGGCACAAATATGTTCAAATGGGGGTCCGTGGCACAATGTGTTCAAATGGGGGTCCCTGGTCAAATCCATATTAATGTCAAACTCTATGGTATAAAATGAGTCATCACCACAGGGAGCTTTAGATCTTAGATTAGATTAGAGAGAAGTGAACAAACCTCCACTCCATACATTTATAAATATGTATCATAAATACTGTCCTTCAACACTGATGATGATGATGATGTAAATATCAGTGTCATATTGTGTCTCTTATGATACAAACTCATATTTTATGTATATTTGATTTTTTATATTTTTTACACAAGAATAGACTGAGGAAAACTGTATATTTGATCATGTAATTCTCACAGTATCAATATTGTTTATTGTATAGAAACCTTTATACTTATCCAGTTAACCCCTTATACTTTATTGACTGGAGTCCCCCAGGGTTCTGTAATTGCCCCCCCCCCCCCCCCCCCTCTAATATCTAAGATCTACGTCACAAAGCGACACATTGTGAGCAGTGTTCAGTGTTCATTATTTTTATTACATGTTTTTAACTTAGTAGCCAATCATGCTTCAAAGTTTCTCCCCAGTTTAGTGGTTATGCCAATGAACTCCTCCCCCCACACATCTCTGTGTTGTCTCTTATTGGCTCACCTGCCAGTGAGGAGCCCCCACCGGCAGGACGTAGGCCCTTCGTCCCCCCCCCCCCAGGCAGGAGTACATACAGTGACATATATCCTCCTCCTCCTCCCCTGAACACGGGTCAGTTGTGTTCACATAGACGTTGGACAAAGCCGGATGCACCACAGTGGATTGTAACCCACAACCTCCGGGGTGGTGGGCAGGGACTTTACCACTGAGCCACCCGAGTGATGTGAGCAGTGTTCATTTTGACAGCACATTTCACTCATAGTTTGACTCTCATCTTGGACTTTGTCAATCACTCTGGATTCAAACATCTACTAAATGTGTTTATCAACTCAAATCAATCATTGTTTATTCATTGATTCATTATGACATCATTGTTTCCTCACTCATTCCATGATTGTGTTTTCATTGAATATGAATGTGATATTATTCTCATTCTTCACATGTTATTGTATGATCATGTGTAGAAGTATGAATAGTTTAATAAATGTATTCTTGACAGTCTGTGGTTGTTCCTGTGTATTAATATTCATAGTGTTGTCATGTCACCACCTCATTGGAAACAAGACCGCAAGGACTTTTTTGGACGGACCTTTTAGACAAAGTGTTATTAACTGTACTTGTGCTGTTTTACATTTCTGCCTGATCAAATATTCAATCAATCAATACAGATCACTATAGATACAAAGCTTACTACCAACCGTAAACTGTCACACTGATGGATAGACCTACAGAAACACTCATAAATAACAGATCTCTAAATGTATTCATAAAAACTTACTCTGTGCTGTTTAGATTCCTCATTAACATGATACACTGTGCACAATAATCAGAACACATGTGATATGTTATTGTTTCATTGTTCTGTTCACAATCATTCATAGATATAATGTTTATTCATAAACGTGTTCATCCAGCTCTCATTCCACTTCAGTGCATTCATCACACTAGACCAGGGGTGGGCAACTTTGTAGGTGGTGAGGGCCACAAAATTTCCACACTCACTCTGGGGGGCCGCATTGTTTATCGGCACTCTCGCCAGTAGTACCCCATTACTCAAAAAGCCCATAATAGTCACAGATGTGATAAATAAGCCATATTAACAATTATTATTCATTGTAACTTTGTTTTTATTTAGCATTTAGTAATGCTTCAATGAACTTGTCTTAAATACAGCTGTGCTAAACAAAACATCCACATTGTTGTGTAACCTGGCTTAAAAATATACAAAAAATAACACCAGAATTATAATCAATAGCAGGCTTCTATTAAAATAAATGTATGAATTAAAGCTGTTGCCCACTTCTCAGCAAACTCAAAGCAAAATAAATGTATGATAATGAACTTAAAGCTGTAGCCCACTGCTCAGCAAACTCAAAGCAGCATTCCTGCTGCATTTCAGTATATTAGTTACCTCAAAAATGTAAATCAGTGAATCAAAAGTGCAATAATTAATCAATGCCTCTTAAAAATATACAAAAATGAACACCAGAATTATAATCAATAACAGGCTTCTATTAAAATAAATGTAAAATAAACTTAAAGCTGCTCAGCAAACTCAAAGCAGAATTCCTGAGTATATTAGTTACCTCAAAAATGTAACCGTAAAAGTAAATCAAAAGTGGCATAAAGTGCAATAATTAATCAATGCCTTTGTTAAATGTATAAACTTTTAGCCTGCTGCTCAACAAACAAAACAATATTCCTCAGTGCATCATATGCATTTCAGTGTATTAGTGTTATCTGAACACTACAAAAGTAAACATAAAGTCGCCATGTGTAATATGAAATGTTTATCAAATGTCATTCACCCTCACCCACAGTGGATCAATGAATAGTTATGTCTTTAATGAGACGTTTGAGGTCTCTCCTGTTGGCGCACAATTGAAGGAATGTCAACGTCAATGTTTGTGCATCCGATCTGCATCAGATGGAACAACGTTTCATCTGACAGCCTGTTTCTCTCCTTTGACTTAATGTGCTTCATGTTTGAGAAGTTGCTCTCACAGATGTATGTGCTTCCAAACATACTGGCCATTGAGAGAGCAAAATCCCTGAGGAGTGGGAAGCGGGGCTCAGGTAGCAATTTCCAAAACGAAATCCCCTTCTCATTTTTCTTTGCTTGAAAAAACGGATCGGACTGTAGTTCGCACAGTTCAAGCTGCAACGCTGGGGGCTGATCTGAGAGGGGAGCTGTGAGGGGCGCTGCAAACAGCGCTATCCGTGACTGCATGCCGTGGAAATCTTGGAAGCGGTCTTTGAATTGCTGCTGCAAGGTTTCAATGTCGTTTTTATACTTTTTGAATATGTCCTCACATTCGGGGGCATCTTTGCGCATCTCCTCACATGAAGGAAAGTGGGTCAACATCGGGTGGTCAGATGAAAAGCCATGTTTAAAAAGGGCAAGTTTATTTTGAAATGCGCTCATGTGCCCATAGAGATCTGATACAGTTTGATTTTTCCCCTGCAATTGCAAATTGAGACGATTAAGGTGCGCAGTGATATCTGTGAGGAAGGCCATGTCACAGAGAAACTCTGCATCTCTGAGTTTAGTGCAGTATGCGCTTGTATCGCTCGTCAGATTTTCCTCCAGGAATGTGGGGATTTCACTGCGCAGCGCAAAAAACCTCTCCAAGCACTTTCCACGGCTCAGCCACCTGATTTCTGTGTGTAGTTGCAAGTCGCCATAAGCAGCGTCCACCTCTTCCAAAAAGGAGATAAACTTTCTGTGGTTTAGTGACCTATTCCCTCCTCGTATTAGATTGGTAACCTTGGTAACTAAATCCATAACATGGCTGAAGTCAAGCTTCTTGGCACAGAGGGCCTCCTATATCAGATAAAAACAAAATATGAGTTGGATTATGAATAACGACTCTCACTGATTAGCGACCTACAGTAGGCTTATGTTACCAAACGTACCTGATGTATAATGCAGTGCAGGATCGGACAATCAACGCCGCTCTGCCGTAGAAGCCCGGCGAATCCCGTGCGTTTTCCTTGCATTGATGGCGCACCGTCGGTAACAACAGCTGACAGCTTATCAAACCCCCCGTAGTCATTTACAGCACTTTGAACTGCGTTGAAAATATCCACACCCTTGGTAGTGCCATGCAAAGAGGCCAACTTCAACAGCTCCTCATGCACTTCAAATGAGCTGTTAATGGCTCTCATGTAAATAAGAAGCTGACTGACATCTGTCACATCTGTACTTTCATCCAACGCCAAGGAGAAGTACATACAGTCATTCAGGACTTGTTTGATCTTTCCCTGGACCTGATTCTGAATGTCAAATATTCTACGAGTCACTGTACGACGCGAGAGAGACACAGATTCAAAGTTCTTGGCCATGTTGTCATCTCCAAAACATTTAGCCATCACAATAGCGCATCGCTTCGCCGTTTCACCGTCTGACAAGGGTTTCTTATTTTTGGCAAGATCAAGTGAAACAGCATAAGATGCCTTGAGACCGGACTCCTGTAGAGTTGTGGCTTTGGTAAAAAGGCTCTGTTGGCCTTTTATTTTTGATTTGAGGTCAGCGACAATAGCAGATCTGGCGGCCCCAGTGTACTTCTCATATTTGTCTTTATGGCCGAGACTGGTGGTATAATGGCGATTTAAATTGAACACTTTCATGGACGATTGTGTCTGTAGGCACACTAAACACATTGGCTTGCCTTTAAATTCTGTAAAAAGATAATCCATTTCCCATTTTGCCTGAAACGTACGATTCTCCTGATCAATCTTTCTTTTAGCAGCACACATGTTTCCTCGTTCTTTTTTTTCCTCGTTCTTTTTTCCCTCCTCCTTCACTGGTGAAAACCTGCGAATGGATGCCAGGTCATGACGTCATATAGCCTAAAGAAGCTCTTACCAGTGGCGATAGCGCGCTCTACAGGTGGACTGTTGTAATTAAAATGGATCATGAAAAGTTGCATGTTTGGAACAGCTGAAGGCAATAGTTCCCCATTTCGGATATGTTAAGATTACTTTGTTTTTCTTTGAGATTTCGAAAGTACAAAAGAAAATAATTCGGTTTGTATTAACATATTCGAAAAAAACCTGAAGAAAAAAAAAAGTTTAAAAAAAAAATAAAAAAAAAGTTTAAAAAAAAAATTTTTTTTTATGATTTTGGATTTTGGCCTGGGGCCGCATTGAGTGACGGCGCGGGCCGCATGCGGCCCGCGGGCCGCCAGTTGCCCATCCCTGCACTAGACCAAGAATGAGACATTTATGATATTATATCCTATCATTACATACTGTATCATATTATACCCTATCATTACATACTGTATCATATTATATCCTATCATTACATACTGTATCATATTATATCCTATCATTACATACTGTATCATATTATATCCTATCATTACATACTGTATCATATTATATCCTATCATTACATACTGTATCATATTATATCCTATCATTACATACTGTATCATATTATATCCTATCATTACATACTGTATCATATTATATCCTATCATTACATACTGTATCATATTTATATGCTTTTACAATGAGAATCATACGTCCAGTTTCTTCATGTTTCTGTTCATGGCCATGCAGCAGGTCTCATCAATGTGTCCGTGGTAAAGTTTAGATTCTCTGTTTTACATAACATTATTGTTCTTATTTTGATCATAAGAACCAATTACTGAATGTCAGTCTCCAGGTTTTCTTCAGAATATGTATGACACTGATTTACTACCACACTATATGACACATTATGAGTCCACTAGTACTAGTGGTTCTCACACCTTTTATTTGCAAGGTCCAAGGCCAAATACATATGATTTTGGGGGTCCTTGACATGGAAAAGTTGGATCACCACCGAGCAACAAACTAAGGATTTGGAAAACGGCAGATCTACAAGCTCATAGCGCGGCACCCGGTCAAAGATTTTTAATAGCAAGATACGCAATCTCCGGTTTACTTCCCGTTTCTGCGTGACGTAGGTGGACACCTTTTTAGGAGACAGGAAGCAAGTTGGAGTCTATTGATTCCAATGGAAGAGTCAACGTGAACACAGCTTCTGAACCATTCCTTAGCTCCATGGATACTGAACTAAATATTGGACCCAATCATCACAAGCCACACAATATGTACAAGATTTTCATACTAAAATGGCTTTTTTTAGAGACACAAATTAGGAGAAAATCTACTTTGTTATCGACCTTTCTCTATCCCATCAACACACTCTCGCGAGATTTGGGAAGATATCTGAAGAGTCCATCTGCAGTTTGACGGACGAGACATAGAGGGCTCTGTCCCTTATTTTTTTAACTCTATGCTCTGTCCCTATAAGATGTTCTAAAAACTGATTAACTGAGATTATATATGTGAATATAGTACGTGAAAATCATTATGGACATATTAAAAATTAAATAAAATGTGTGTTCCAATGCTCAATAATATAATGTTCCATTATTAACTGTCTTGGTTGATGGGGTATGATTTGGGAATCATAACATTTTGCTAAACATAACATTCATAATTTTCTAAACATATGGTCTATAGTGGTAAAATATATACCTTATAAATAAGGGCCTTTTATTTATAAGGTATATATAATATTTTATATATATATATATATATATATATATATATATATATATATATATATATATATATATATATATATATAATTATAGTTATATATCTTTATTACACGGCTTGGTTGAATGCTCGATTCTGATTGGTCAGTCATCGGTCATTATTTCTGGATAATGACCGATGAGCTCTATAACGGACCGCTGTGTAATCAGAGACTCAGAACACCTGCTCATGTCAACCTGTGCTGCTTGGTTATATGCTTTATCCAACATGACAGCCATGTAAACAAACAAACAATGTCATTTACAACTAAACGTTGCTCTCAAGAATGTTTTTGAAAACATTTGAAGTGAGAAATAGACGATGCAATAACCGAGAAGTCATTCTATTTGATCCACTGCGCTTCCTTGTTTATCGTGGCACAACAACGGGGGAATACCAAAACGCTCGCCCCAAAACACAGTCGCCCCGGGGCAAATCCGGCGGTATTACAGGCAAATCGGCAGTAAATAGAATGGGGGGCGAGTGTGTTTTGGGGCGAGTTTTTTTTCCATTTCGTCATTTGTTTTTGCGAGGCGAACTTGTCCGCCCAGCCCAATACTTATGGAATACTTTCATTGCCGTAAGCAAGGAAATACTTCGTTTTGTTGTTACTTTTGGGTAAATGTATTTATGTATTTATTAAGTAGCCGTGTAATAAGCGGGATAATGCATGGGGAGGTAGTCATTATTGAAATTTAAAGCCCTTCAGGGCGATTAACCACCTCGGCTGCGCCTCGGTGGTTAATCGCCCTGTCGGGCTTTAAATTTCAATAATGACTACCTCCCCATGCATTATCCCTTGCCTATTATATATGGTTAACATTGAGCAGAAACAGGAGCACATCTAGCATAAGACTGAATAAGGTGTGTTTGTAGTGGGAATTTCATAGGTTTCTTAAAAGCATATTTGCCAATAACAGTTTGCTTTCAAACATGTAAAGCATTTATTTTCTTTAATGAAGAAAATACACAAACACACATCCATATGACGTTGTCAGCCAGGGAGAGGGGAGGGGGAGGGTGGTGGGGTGGTCGGGGGAGAAGACAACCATGCCTACTTAGGAGACCATTTGTAGGATTTGTGTACCACTTCGCCTCTAGTGGCTCCAATGGAGAATGCGTATCTTCGTATATTAACAATCTTTGACCCGGTGCCGCGCAATGAGCTTGTAGATCTGCTGTTTTTTGAATAGCCCGAATAAATGTTAAAATGACACAGATGTGTTCCCGGTCTTAATGGGTTCAGAATACACTTATTATAGCTCTGTCAGACAACAACATGTTGGGGGGTCCCCAGCTAAATTAGTTAACATATTGTCACAATCATTTTAACCACTTAGCTCTGGCTATTAAAAAAATAGCAGATATACAAGCTCATAGCGCGGCATCGAGTGCTGCGATATGAGCTTGTAAATCTGCTATTTTTGATAGCCAACAAATACATGGATAAAGTGGTTGTGGTTGTGATTGTGTCATGTCTTTGTTTTGTATCGACTGTGAAAGAATCAATCAATCGTTCATCTATAATATGTGGTTTTGCACTGCCATCTCCTGGACATTATGGGGATCTGCACGTTTGAACTGCATTAAAATACACAGCAGTTATGTGCTTTAATACAGTGATGGAAGAAGTACTCACAGTTTTTACTCAAGTAAAAGTATCAATACTGCAGTGTATTGTATTGTATTGTGTAGTGAAATACTCTGTTGCAAGTTATTCTTATTCTTATTATCTAGAGGAATCTCCAAAACTAAAGCTCCTTGTGTCTTTTTATCACTGTCATATCAGGATATCAATAAAGTGTCGCTCGCTCTCATTTTTGAAGAGGTATTTGATGTTACCTATTTTATTTAATAAATTATACATTTCATTCACTAATATATATACAACATATTGTGTCCAAACCCATTTCTTTTTTTATTATTAAAAACACATTTAATAAAATAGTGAGAAAAGCCAATCCACAATCTTGTGGGTTTGTAGATCGGCTATTTTCACTAAGTTGTGCTTTAAGAAACGAGGCATTCTGCCTGATAGCAGCTTTATTCATCTTCTAATTAGACCTATTTGATCATGTGGGGAAATGCAGCTTTCAGCTTTACCCAGCTGATGTCTGTCCACAGAGGACCAGGGTGGAGTTTAGTGTCTTACTGAAGAACTCTCAGACATGGGGTTGGGTCTTGAACCTGTGACCTTCTGCTCACCAGACAGTCACTCTATCCATTCATAATGAGGAAAAACATCACATGGATGCAACTGGGACGTATCATCAGTGTTGTAGCCTGGGGTCATAGGGTGTTTCGGGTCTCGCAACTTACACCCTCACCCAGGTGACCCAGCCAGGGTTGATCAAGCCCCGACTTACGTCCCAGTAGCTACCCACGGTCAGTCCTACAGGGCAAGACAGGGCCACTCAGTCCGCTTCTCCGGAACTACTCTGCCGGGACTCGGGGAGGCTCTGGCACGTGGAGGGACTAGGCTCTGTGGGTTGACTCCTGGCCGGGCTCCTCCTTCGTCTCACCAGGTCCAGGACCTGAGCGCTGCGCCAGATCCGCTGCACCGCCCCGATGCAAACATTTCCTTCTGGCGTGATGGTTCCTTGGGCCGTGGTGGTGCTGCAGGCTCCACTTGCGGATTGATTGAATGGCCCTCCTAAAGGCCTCACCGCGGGTTTGTTGGGCTTCTTGCTCACGGAAGACACAGCATGGGGCGCCAACCCATACTGCTCCCGGGATGCCGTCTACATTCCGGCTGTCACCAGTCTCTCCTGTGGTCACCAAACTATTCCTGGTTGTCACATAGTCTATTCCTATGAGCCACTATAAATAGAATTACTAATGAGGAAAAACATCACATGGATGCAATACAGATGTCTCTTTAATCACATGGTTCTCAAACATGTTGTTGTCAAGGACCCCCACATTCAATTCAAATGTATTAAAGTGTCAAATCACAACAAGTTGTCTCAAGACACTTTACATGTAGAGCAGAGACCAGACAATCCCATCCTGAACAAGACATTTTGCGAAAACGAAAAACTCCCTCTTAACTGGAAGAAACGTCAGGCAGACCCTAGGCTCTAGGGTGGGAGGGGCCTTCTGTCTCGACCGTGTCGGGGGAAAGAAGAGAGAGGGAGGGAGAGACAGAAAGAGATACAAGTAGTAACAATAACATTAGTAGCAAATATAATAGTGTAAGATAGTATATGATAATATAATATAGTACAGCAATTATGTGTATACAGTATATAATGGTATAATATAAGAATGTTAAGATAATATACAGTATAGTGTAGTGTAGTAGAACATTGATATGCATTTGGCCACGGACCCCCACAGACACACACAATAAGCATTCAACATTTGGCAAGATGTTGGGGACACGTTCACTCTGTGTCAGAGCTGAGAATCAAACTTTCAACTTCACATTGTGTAGACAGGCTCTGGATCCATTGAGACACTGTGTTAAATGTTATGTTAAAAGCTTCATCAAAAGACAAAGGATAATGACATACAGACCAGAGGCTTTGTGCTTTCTAAACCTTTAAACATCTAGACAAGCAACACAACAAACCATAGACTAATATGCTGTTAAAAGTTTTGTTTTCTTCTTTTTATTGTATCATTGTTTGTTGTTAACCCTTTAAGACCGGGAAAGCATCATTATGTGTCATTTTAAGATTTATTTGGGCTATTAAAAAATAGCAGATCTACAAGCTCATAGTGCAGAGTGCCACGCTATGAGCTTGTAGATCTGCAAAAAAATAAATAATCGTTTGTGCAAATCTTGGAATATATATATTTTTAAAGCGAAGATAAAATATTTAGAAGCAAAGATTTGAGTTACAAAATGTCCGCTTAAAAAAAAATCTAATATTTGCACACATGTTTGTGATTTTACAAAAGCAGATCTACAAGCTCATAGCGCGGCACTCGGTGCCGCGCTATGAGCTTGTAGATCTGCTGTTTTTGAATAGCCAAAGAAGTCTTAAAATGACACACAGATGTGTTCCCGGTCTTCAAATCAAAGCAGAATGAAGACTGTGATGAAGCAAGGCAGCAGGCAGCACAGTGTGTTGAAGCTCTGTCTACATGATCCAGAGGGTCGAGGGTTCAAATCCCACCCAGCTCTTTACTCTGAAGCTTTCCCCATGCAGGTCCAGTCCATTGTTTTTCATGAACATTCAAACATCTGAACGAGCAATAGCACAACAATTATGCATTTCTTTATATGCATTTTGTTTCATTGTTAAATGTATGTTAAGAGGACACTGTCTACATCACGGGTCTTCAACAGGGGGTCCGGGACCCTTAGGGGGTCCTCAGAGCTAGGGGGTCCTAGGGGGTCCTCAGAGCTACTATAGGGGTCCTCAGAGCTACTATAGCTCTCAACGCCTCGCGCTGCGAGGCGTTGAGAGCTTGTAGATCTGCTATTTTTGGCAAAGAGGCTGGTGATCACTGGAAGACTCTGGGTGAGAGCATTTTATGGAAGGGAGGGGGGTCTCACATTTTAAATTAAACACCATATGTTGAGGACAATGGGTTGTGATTTAAAAAAAAATATATATATTATCTTCAGTTTGTTTGTGCGTAATGACAAAAACATTTAAAAGTCACCTTTGGACAGAGACTACAAGGAGTGGAGCAGTCCAAATCTCCCATAATGTGTGTGTGTGTGTGTGTGTGTGTGTGTGTGTGTGTGTGTGTGTGTGTGTGTGTGTGTGTGTGTGTGTGTGTGTGTGTGTGTGTGTGTGTGTGTGTGTGTGTCAATTAAGAAGCAGTGGTGTAAAGTAACTAAGTACATTTACTTAAGTACTGTCATCCAGAGACATTCACTAAAGAGGGCTTGTCCCTTTAAGAGCGGGGGTTAATTGATATAGTGACTTCCGGTTCCGGGTGAAGTTTGTTGTTGTTATGGCCGCAGTGAATCTGTATGAATGTGTTCTGCTCAGTGTGAAGTTAACTAAACTACCTCTACTTGTCTACGTCTCCTGTCTCATCCTCCATGTTGGTGACTGTGTGTAAACTAAAGGAACATGTTAAACACATAGAGTTAAAGGCTAAACGGTGAAGACGAGAGGAATAACGCAGAATGTAACGAAATACTTCCATAGTGGGCGTGGCGGCGTTGGATGCGCTTGTCGACGACGGCACGAGCGATGATGCAGTTGGAGGAGGAGCCACCGCAGCCGGTCAGTACGTAACCATGGTTACCATGACGCTCCTCTGTCACAAAAGGTTCATGGTTTTTGATTCTTTTACAATGACAACTCTCACATGAACATAAACGTTCACATTTCAAATATAAAGTGCTGACCCCTGAGCCACTGATGTTACAAGTTGATATGTAATGTATCAACTTGTAACAAAGTGTAAGTACAATTTTGAGGTATTTGTGCTTTACTTGAGTATTTCCAATTTTCAATACTTTTACTTCTACTCCACTACATCTCAGAGGCAAATATTGTACTTTTACTCCACTACGATTATTTGAAAACTAGTTACTAGTTACTTTTCAGATATAGCCTACATTATGTTATTATGAAATATACATTAACCACTTTATCCCTATTTTACACCTAGGCTGTGAAATAAAAATAGATAAATAGGCTGTTAAAAATAGTACTTGAGGGGGTTCCAGGGGGTCCCCAGCTAAATCCCCAGCTAAATGATGGATAGGAACCAAATGAACCTTATGTGTCTGTAACTCTGAGAGTGTACAATAGGGTCCATTTGGTTCCATTTGTACACTCTCAGAGTTAAATTAACATTGATTTTACAATATGAATTGGGGTCCCAGAGACATACATGCCATTAAATGGGGGTCCGTAGCCTAATGCATGTCAAACTGGGTCCTTGGCACGAAAAAGTTTGAGAACCACTGTTCTAAATGACCACAAACCAAGTATTACAGTACCAGCTGATGTATTGTAATAGGCCTTCTGATACTAAACATGAATATGTTAGTGTTGTAGGGCTGTTGTATTGTCTTACATTAAACTAAACATGAATATGTATGTGTTGTAGGGCTGTTGTATTGTCTTACATTAAACTAAACATGAATATGTATGTGTTGTAGGGCTGTTGTATTGTCTTACATTAAACTAAACATGAATATGTATGTGTTGTAGGGCTGTTCTATTGTCTTACATTAAACTAAACATGAATATGTATGTGTTGTAGGGCTGTTGTATTGTCTTACATTAAACTAAACATGAATATGTTAGTGTTGTAGGGTTGTTGTATTGTCTTACATTAAACTAAACATGAATATGTATGTGTTGTAGGGCTGTTGTATTGTCTTACATTAAACTAAACATGAATATGTATGTGTTGTAGGGCTGTTCTATTGTCTTACATTAAACCATGTGGTTTAAGAAGATTTTGTGTCAAGGCACACATGTATAACCTGACTCTGCCAGATGGGGGCGGTATTGACTTCACAATACAGCTAGTCTTTGTTGTGTTTGTTTTTTAGGATATAGAATGTGTCTCTAGTGGGAAATGAGTGCTGATATAGATGATAATAATTCATAAATATTTTTATATATTGCATAATGTGTGTTGCCTTGTCAAATACATGATACAAGCACACCTGGATTGTCTCACACTGTTTTGGGAACCATTGCATTAGACTGTGCAGGTTTCAAGGATGTTTTACTACCTTTAAATTCATGACAATCCCTGACACTTCATCTATTTTTATGTATATGTTTTTAAGTATAGATGGGGCTGACAGAATTGAATCTGAAACTGACTCTGACAGTGATGAACAACACCAAGATCAACTCCAGCTCACTACAAAACCCCACCCTCACAACTTGCAAGGAATGTTCTGTCACAATAATAATTATGTGTAGTAGAACACCATGCTTTTAGATGGAGCACTCTGTATACATTTTGTCACAACTTGTTTTCCATTGGCCCTTTGTAGATCTGCTTACTGGCACCTATGGCAACTACCTGTAATCACCACCTGAGCAAGTTCATAATGGTGAGTTATCAAGCAGTCAGCAGTCACATAACATAATATTCTGTATATATATATATATATATATATATATATATATATATATATATATATATATATATATATATATATATATATATATATGTTTAAACATCTGTGTTGTGTCATGTGTGTTTTATCACTTTATCTTTATGACGTTTGTGATGAAAGTGTAAATTAGGACGGTGCATTTAGCTTGAATCCCTTTATTTTATCCCTGGGTCAGAGCAATGCTTTACATCTAGGGATCAGCTGAAAGGAAATCAAACATTTCCTTACATGGGCGGTTACAATAGTGTCATATGCTAATAACTTCAGTGCCTTGTGCATTTCCTACTGTGTGTTTCAGCTGGGATGTCAGGATTTGGTGCTGCCCATTACCACAGCTCCAGGCCCCACAGCGAGCAAGTACAAGTACTGGTATGATACCCTACTCTTTCACTACACTAACGTTTAGAGAGACGGGGACACAGAACTCAATGAATACTATTTGACATATTAGTAGGACTTACAATGCAGATGTTGTGTTCAGACATCCTGTGGTAGTTGACAACAATATGCTGCAACATCAGGTTGTGTTGCTACTCCCAAACTATAGAGTACAGAAGTCCTGACGTCACTCGTTCATCCCCTGGGTCCTAAAGTAATTTCTCTATGGAGAATAACATTGTGTCATCTTAGAATCGTCTCATATAAGAATTGTGGTCCAAAAATAAACAAACTGTCTCTGCAATATTGTCAGGGGGGTGGCTCTGTATCGTTTATATATAGATATAGATATAGATATAGATATAGATATAGAGATATAGATATTGTTAGAGAGGTTGCTACGTATATATCGTTTATGATAGTCAGTCACTCATATTTGATACAGTCCGTTTCTGGCGAAAATGTAACTAATTCGGCGCAAGTAACCTTAGCGATTTCTCACCGTCAGTTGATGCTTCATATCCATAAGAGTAAAACGGCCTGGATCATTTGTTTATTTTTGGAACACAGTTCTTATTTGACGCAAAATTAAACACGTCTCTGGGAATTCAGAACGGGGGACCCAGGGGTAGGATGCGTAAATTACGTCAGACTTCGGTGCTCTAGTGAATTATAACTAATGATTTTGTTTCTACAGGGATATGGGGAATGGGATACGGCTCGGTGCAGTACACCCCCACAAAGTGCACAAAATGGTATGCCATTGTATTCCTCACTAATGAACCCAATGTACTACTAAAATGTAAAGTAATATCTTTGTAGACAAATCACACTAGTGGTGTTTTTTGTGTAAATGTTACAGCATCTCTAGACGTCTTTAGAGGAAACTGCAACCAGTTTGATCCCATGCAGTCAGTGCCTGATCATGGTTGCAATGGTAAGTGAACAAGACGATCATCTAACATTTGTAGACATTTTCTGAGTGTGTGTGAAAAGGTTAAATCTCTTTATCAGGGGTCTTCAACGTTTTCAGGCCAAGGACCCCCTAGCTGAGAGAGAGATAAAGCAGGGACCCCCCTCTATATTGTATACAATTGTGTTTCAGATGAGATATGTTTTTTTTTTACTTAGTCTACTCTTTTTTCCCTCTACACCTATAGCCTCTTTGCCAAAAATAGCAGATCTACAAGCTCACAACGCCTCGCAGCACAAGGAGTTGTGAGCTTGTAGATCTGCTATTTTTGGCTAAAGTTCTCCTCAGAAAAGGGATGCTAGGGTTCAAGTGGTTATGGTTAAAAAAAAAATCATATCACACAAATATTTGGCGGACCCCCTGTAGTAACTCTGAGGACCCCCTAGGGGTCCCGTACCCCCTGTTGAAGACCCCTGCTCTATATTCTGATGATGATCATTGCTCTCTTTGTTCCTCTGCCCTCTTTGATCAACAGTTTGAAAAAAGTACAGGGGCACAGTTATACACTTGTTTCCATTGTGGTCCTGTGTGTTCAATTCATCTCTATGAGTTATCTCTCCTGATAGGATACTGAAACTGCCTTTTCTGTTTACTAAAGAGCTGTAGGGAAGGGGAGACCCTGTTACTGAATAAACACTTGATCACAATGACTATCAGAATATATTCACACACACACACACACACACACACACACACACACACACACACACACACACACACACACACACACACACACACACACACACACACACACACACACACACACACACACACACACACACACGCACACACTTTATTTGACAGACTGAACTGCATTCATTTATGAAATGTGGATAATATCAGTGCGGTCTTGCTCACATTTCCTCAGAAAACAAAAAATGGCTTAGTTATTGCCCTTTAGCTACTCAACCACAAATAATTCTAGTCTAGAAGTTCAAAACATGTCACGGTGCATGTAGTGAGCTTGTAGATCTGCTATTTATGGAAAAGTTTTGAAATTGTTCAAATATGTTTTTTTTGCTGACATGACCAACATTGTGACATCAGGGTTAAAGTGGTTAAACGTAACGACTGGCATGAACTTGGCTGAATACCATGGGCTGGAATATCAGTGTATCAAGTGTGTAAAGACAAAGTTGGTCTCTGTGTATGAAATAAGAGTTGCTGTTATGCTGCTTGTAACGTATGTCCCACAGAACGTAGCTCAATACAACAGTTAAAGCAGTGGCACTTTTTTTTCTCTCGTCTGATTTATATTGCTGGCCTGGCTCTGGTAGGAGGCACCAATTCAGAGAACCTGATCAGACGGATGCTGGAAACTGCTCTGACTAACGCCTTGGCCTGTCACTACAACTGGGCTGGAAAGAAAGACAAGCGTTGCAGCAGCAAGAAGCCATTCAAGGAAACAACAATACAAGACTGTATGTTTGGTGAGTTTCCTCTCCTGTAAACTACTTAATAGCTTAAGTTTAGGGAGTGAGGCATGACTGATGGTGATTCAGAACATAATTATGCTCTTTGTGAGCCATATAGTACCGAGTTTGAATCCAACTCCTATAATGTATTGCATGTCTCCTCTCTGCCCTTGTTTCATGTCTCTCTGTAATCCCCTGTTGAAGAATAAAGCATGAAATGACAAAACTTAATCTAACAGAAAAGGTTAGGTTGGAATCAGGTGATGGTGAAAGTACAAGCTATAAGAAATAAACCCAAAAAAAGACAACCTAATTGGTGAGCTTTAGAGGTGCTCGGATGCAAATGTTATTACCTGGATAGAGCCAGGCTAGCCGTTTGCTCCTCTTTCCAGTCCAGTCTAATAGCTAACCGGTGCTGACTGTAGCTTGTGTTACTGTACAGAGTGAGGGTGATTTTCTTATTAATATAACAGGAAGTTGTATGGTACATACACACACACACTCTCTCTCTCTTCCTCACTCTTATTTTTGTAATCTTGTCTTTCAGCTTAGGGTACCTCGCCACACTCTATTGTGTTTTTCTTGTGCATACAGTACAAGGTTTACAGCCTCATGGACAATACTGTTCTTTCATTGACAATAGACTGTTGTTCTTACAGTCAAAAAGGAGTCAAATGTTTACAGATTCATGGAAGACTTGAATCTTCAGGCTGTTCTTACACACCCTCTTTTTCATGGGGGTATCTTGTGTCGCTGTATATTTGCACATACGATGTGTCCTCTGCATTTATTCCATGGCGTTTGGGGAGCAATAACAGGTTAAGAGTCTTGCTCAGGGACGCATTGCTGGCATGGCCTGGAATCGTACCTGGAACCAGGGACAGTATTTCAAAAAAATTGGGTAATTTTATCGTCTACTCTGGCTTTTGGGAGCACCCCGGACAGTTTTTAAGTTGCTTGCTTCAGTATTTAGATATTTGATATTCATTTTATCAGACACGCCCCTTTCCTATACAAACCCATTGTAACTTCAAACTCCATTTTAACCATGTTAGAATCATCAGAAACACCCGACCTGTGTTCTGGTGACTGACATTGTTCTCCTAATACGTGAGGAGGCCGTGTTTTTTCTATTAATTTTTTCATTTATTTTTTATAATTTGTTTGGAAAATGAAAAACATGTAATATAATAATACAATAATAAAGCGTGTGTGTGTGTGTGTGTGTGTGTGTGTGTGTGTGTGTGTGTGTGTGTGTGTGTGTGTGTGTGTGTGTGTGTGTGTGTGTGTGTGTGTGTGTGTGTGTGTGTGTGTGTGTGTGTGTGTGTGTGTGTGTGTGTGTGTGTGTGTGTGTGTGTCAACCCGCTCTCACTCTCAAGGCGTCAAGATCTGCTTACTGGCACCTATGGCAACTACCTGTAATCACCACCTGAGCAAGTTCATAATGGTGAGTTATCAAGCAGTCACATAACATAATATTCTGTATATATATATGTTTAAACATCTGTGTTGTGTCATGTGTGTTTTATCACATTATCTTTATGACGTTTTTGATGAAAGTGTAAATTAGGACGGTGCATTTAGCTTGAATCCCTTTATTTTATCCCTGGGTCAGAGCAATGCATTACATCTAGGGATCAGCTGAAAGGAAATCAAACATTTCCTTACATGGGTTACAATAGTGTCATATGCTAATAACTTCAGTGCCTTGTGCATTTCCTACTGTGTGTTTCAGCTGGGATGTCAGGATTTGGTGCTGCCCATTACCACCAGCTCCAGGCCCCACAGCGAGCAAGTACAAGTACTGGTATGATACCCTACTCTTTCACTACACTAACGTTTAGAGAGACGGGGACACAGAACTCAATGAATACTATTTGACATATTAGTAGGACTTACAATGCAGATGTTGTGTTCAGACATCCTGTGGTAGTTGACAACAATATGCTGCAACATCAGGTTGTGTTGCTACTCCCAAACTATAGAGTACAGAAGTCCTGACGTCACTCGTTCATCCCCTGGGTCCTAACGTAATTTCTCTATGGAGAATAACATTGGGTCATCTTAGAATCGTCTCATATAAGAATTGTGGTCCAAAAATAAACAAACTGTCTCTGTGATATTATCAGGGGGGTGGATCTGTGACGAGCTCCACAGATCCAAGCCTCGAGCCACAGTGCATTACAGGTACAGATGATCTATAGATCTATTAACAGACCCAAGCCTCCAGCCACAGTGCATTACAGGTACAGATGATATATAGATCTATTAACAGACCCAAGCCTCCAGCCACAGTGCATTACAGGTACAGATGATATATAGATCTATTAACAGACCCAAGCCTCCAGCCACAGTGCATTACAGGTACAGATGATATATAGATCTATTAACAGACCCAAGCCTCCAGCCACAGTGCATTACAGGTACAGATGGACCAATACTATATACAATATAATGATGTACCCATAGCATTGTGGTTGGAAGGATGGCGGGGGGGTGTGTGCTGGTGGTGGCTCTGCTTGCCCTCGTTTAAAACCTGATATTTACAAAACGGAGGATGGGAAGGTGATAGTGGAAGACGAGCTTTTAAACTTTATTGTGGTAAAAATGAAGGCACTAAGCCAGGATGAAACTTAACTGTCTATGAACACGAACATCTCAGTTGTATCTTACAATGCGCGAGGGCTGCGTGTTGGCCACAGTGAATCTGATAAATCACGCCGTATTGTTGTGGACAGTCTGTTAGAGAGGTGTGACATTTTGTGAGACATTTTGTTAAGACCTACCAGGTCTTGTGTGTCCAGGAAGGTCTCCTGGACACACAAGACCTGGAAGGTCTTAACTTCATCCATAAGGACTTTCACGGGGCGGGGGAATCCACCCCCGACCTGTGTTCTAAAGTGGTACGAGGGAGGATACCAGGGGGAGTTGCCACTCTGTGGAACAAAACATATGAGCAGTTGGTTAATGTCATTAGATTAGGAGTGGACTGGGCAATTGGAATTGAACTGTGTTGTAGCGACAAAAAGTGAATCATTTTGAATGTCTATACACCATATGAATGCTATCAGAATGAAGATGAGTATCTTAGCAGAATGGCATTTATTATGTCTTTCATCCAGGATAATCCATCCACCTGCATATATGTTGTTGGTGACATGAATGCTGATGTGTCTGATGCTAACTCCTTATTTGGAAAGCATTTAATGCAATTCTGTGTAGACAGCGGTTTGATTTTGTCTAGCAAAGTACTTTTGCCTGAGAAGAGCTATACTTATATTAGCGAGGCTTGGCACACTACTTCCTGGCTTGATCATTGTCTCTGTACAGTAGATGCACATGACTCTATTGATAAAATGGAGATTGTCTATGATATGGCTACCTCTGACCACATACCATTTTGTGTGGTGGTAAATACGGGCAATTTACCAGTGTTGTTGCCTGTGGATAACAGCTTAAGTGCTTTGTGGATGTAGATCGACTAGTTGAACTATTTTAAAATGTTTTTAAAAATAGTAAAATATGTCTAATAAGTTTAGGGATAAGGGGTAAGACAGGATAGGACCCTTGATCACTCCAGTATGAACACAGGTACATGAATAGTGTTTTATAAAGGTTTTAACCACTTTATACAGCCTAGGTTGGCCACCTGATGGCGCCATCTGACCAGGTATTTTTATCCCACTGATGAAGCGATGGTGAACAGCTGCGTCAAAAGCTTAACCTCTTAAACCAGTGGTTCTCAACCAGTGGTCCGGGGACCACTAGTGGTCCTTGAACGGGTTCCAGGTGGTCCCCAGTTAAATGCTGGAGAGTTGGTAACCAAATGGACCCTTATATAGATCTTTAACTCTTGAGAGTGTAAAATGGTTTCATTTTACACTCTCAATAGTTAAATTATTGTTAAACATCTGCATCACTTAATTAAAAGAAGTAACACAACTAGAGAATGTAGAAGAATTGTTATTTTGATGAAGGTTTGCCTGTTATCTCTCCTATGGAACCAACATGGATGGAATTGTGGACAAAATGTTCTCCAACGATAACAAAATCTTGTAAGTCTTGTGTCTGAGAGTCTAAACCTCATCAAACGGTGGTTCTGTGGCTCAAATGCAGAATAAATAATGGACCTTGATATGAAAAAGGTTGAAAAGCACTGACTTAACCCTTTATAATATGTGACCCAGGCCTCTCTACTTGGTCCACTCCTCCACTTGTACATCATCATGTTCAGTGCAGAGACTTCCATCCAGTCTAATGGACAATCCTACAGACATTATGGAACATGTCCTCAATTCATTGCATTTTGGTATATTAAAGGAGTAGTTCACCCAAAAACATTACTTCCTTTCTATCATTCACACACCCCATGAAGCCTTGAATTCATTAGTATTTCTGGTAGGAGACACAAAGTGTCAACTTTGAGTCTCCTACCAGAGACATTAGCATCTTTACTCTGTTCATCACATTATTGTCTCAGGAATGTGACTAAAACTAAATAAACTCCATGAATTCAAGGCTTCATATGGTGTGTAATTAATAGAAAATGAGTCATTTTTTGGGTGAAATATCTCTTTAAGGGACTAATGTAAACAATGTTGTCCAGATACTGTGTTCTCTCTCTCTGTCTCTCTCTCTGTCTGTCTCTCTCTCTCTCTCTCTCTCTCTCTCTCTGTCTCTCTGTCTCTCTGTCTCTCTCTGTCTCTCTCTCTCTCTCTCTCTCTCTCTCTCTCTCTCTCTCTCTCTCTCTCTCTCTCTCTCTCTCTCTCTCTCTCTCTCTCTCTCTCTCTCTCTCTCTCTCTCTCTCTCTCTCTCTCTCTCTCTCTCTCTCTCTCTCCTCACTGTACTCTATAGTCTCTGTAATAAGGCCCTTAAGTGTAATATTAGATCTAAAACACTTTTAATTGATCAGAATGTGTCATGTCTGTTGGTGGAGCAGAGATTAGCTGTCAGCCTGGATGTATTTTTAGGAACATTTATTCTGTTCTGAAAACCTTAAAAAATATGACTTATTTATTATGCTATGAGGCTAATGTTATGTTTTATTTACTGTTATCTATCTATGAAGAGGAGGAGGAAGAAGAGGAGGAGGAGGAGGAGGAGGAGGCCACGATGCAAACATGTATTTAAAGGCACGGTCACCTCATCAGCGCTGGTCAGTGATGTAAAGTAACTAGGTACATATACTCAAGTACTGTACTTAAGTACAATGTTGAGGTACTTTTACTCCACTTGAGTATTTCCAATTGTCTATAGTTTTTATTTTTGATACAGTAGACCAGTGGAACTCACAGTGTGTTGATTTCAAGGACCCCCAAATAGATGTATGTGTTTGGCCACAGAACCCCATCTGAAAAGATTTCAAAAATCTGTCTTTAAAAAGGCTTTGAAAATAGCAGATCTACAAGCTAAAACACAGTGCAAGCTTGTAGATCTGCTATTTTCAAACAGCCAAATAGCCGATAGGGTTAACGTGGTTAAATAGATTTTCATGCTTTATTAACTACATTAGACAGACAGACAGACAGTGTTGTTTGTTTCTATAAGACAGACAGACAGACAGGAACAATGTTTAACTTATTTCAGCAGCAGGTCAGGTAACAACATGTTACAGATAAAACTGTAGTAGTGAGGTGAACACAATGCTGCATGTGACAACATTTTAACTTGGAAACCGGTTGTTACATAACACCACCCCTCGTGTGTGTGTGTGTGTGTGTGTGTGTGTGTGTGTGTGTGTGTGTGTGTGTGTGTGTGTGTGTGTGTGTGTGTGTGTGTGTGTGTGTGTGTGTGTGTGTGTGTGCCCTCTGTCAGGTAAGGGTGTAATTTTCCATGTCTGTGGAGGATCACATGGTTCATAACAGGGCGGGGCACTAGGATCTGTTGCAGCAACACTCCACCTGGTTGTATGACAGAGCTGTCAGTGTGTTGATTCAACTGAAGCGTCTGGACTCCATTTTGTTTTGCCTCGTCAGATCAAAGCATAAAGATTATTGCAGGGTAAGAGATTTTAAACAATACACTGTAGCAATAATCTCTCTAGTCTGGTGTTAAGAATGTTAACCACTTGAACCCCACAGACCCTATTCTGGGGATGAACGTGTGGCGTTGGGACGCATTGTGAGCTTGTAGATCGGCTATTTTTGGCAAAGAGATTTGGTGTAGAGGGAAAAAAGTACAGGGCCAGGAGTGTTTTACTAAGAATAGAGGGGTGAAGGGGTTAATGTTGTTGAAGTGTTGTATACATTATACTAGAACCACTTGGTATTTAATATGTAAAAGTTTGTCTGAATCTGAATGAGTAAAAGTATTATAAACACAACCTGTACTGTTGATATAGATGAATCCACAGAGCGCTCCCCTGGTGTAATCATAACTGCTGTGTCTGAATGGGGATCATCCCTATGTTCCCCGGGTTCTATGTTCCCCCACTAAGGTTAGGGTTAGGTTCTATGTTCCCCGCTCTCCCTAGGAAAGCGGGGACATAGGACCCGAGTCTCTCTGTGGATTCCTCTATAGGAAGCATGTCTTCAAATCACTCTGTTTAGTTCTGCCTGGAATATAGACGGAGACTGTGTGTGTGCGTGTGTGTGTGTGTGTGTGTGTGTGTGTGTGTGTGTGTGTGTGTGTGTGTGTGTGTGTGTGTGTGTGTGTGTGTGTGTGTGTGTGTGTGTGTGTGTGTGTGTGTGTGTGTGTGTGTGTGCGCGTGTGCGTGTGTGTGATAGTGAGTTGTTTTTGCATATGACAACATTTAACTTGGAAACCAGTTGTAACATAACACCACCCTGCTCTCTGTGTGTGCTGCATGCGTGTGATAGCGAGTTGTTTTTTGTTCCCTGAAGAAAAAAGTAAAGAGGGGAGGAGTCATCATACGGTGTTGAATGTGCCTGTGGTAGACACAGATGTAGAAACCTAGATACCTCATTGGCCTCTGCAGTTCATTGGGGCGACTGGTATCACAATACACGGCTCTTCCGCAGGGCACCTGCCACTCAAAGTGACTACTGGCCAATCACAGCGCGTTGACTACTGGCCAATCACAGTGCGTCTTTTCCGGGACTTGTTAGAATCTAGTTGTCCCGCCCCCACCGGCCTCTGATTTGCCTACCGAACGTCCGCTTCTGTGACGCACACGGCAGCCCTGCGGAACAAGGAAGCGCGCCCGCGATACGAACGCTTCAGAGCCGAAGGAGGCGTCTACCTTTATATGTCTATAGTATGGTGGTAGACATGTGTGTGTATTTTCCCCGGGAGGCAAGACCCGCCCAACTCTGTCTCTGATTGGCTTACCCTGACATTTGACCCTACGTTAACCAATCATCACTCCTCTCTGTCATTCTACTGTGTGACATGCTGCTTTGGCTCATGTTACTGTGAGAGTACATGACCTGCATGTTAGATCAGTGGTTTCCAAATTGTTTTGTGGGGGTCCCCACATTATTTTAGGGGGTCCCCAGATGAGTAGCTTAACACATTGACCGCCAGAGGTTAATCTCATAATGTACTCACAAGTGCCAACGTTTTATTGTTGTTTTTTGTTTTTTTCATGTCGCCATAGACCTTGTTAAATCCGTAAGATTGAGCTGTGCACTGTTTGTATACATCGCGGAGATCTGCCTGGTTCGAGCAGTGAAGACCACGTGTCAAACGGGGCATCCATGTTGTAGTTAGAACGGTTTATATTAAACAGTGATCACCGAGGAGAAAAAACTACAAGGAGAAAATTGAGTTTCAGTTTCGTCATTAGAACGAGGGCCGACGGGATCGGCAAAACCGGATTCCGAATAATTCTGTTTCCGGTGGTGTTACAATGAAATGGTCCGTGTTAAAAATTGAAAAAAGTGTGTTTTTTTTTGAAAAAAAGGAAAAAGCACCACAGCCCGTAGGCTACGGGATCGGCGCTTTACGGTTGGATTTATCGGCCAGCAAGCCTTTAAAAGTGTTAAAAGCTTGCTGTGCTGAGGTTAGAGCAGGGTTTCTCAAAGTGTGGGCCGTGGCACCCTAGGGTGCTGTAACATAAGTCCAGGGTGCTGCAGAATACTTTGATCGTATTTGGAATGTATCAATATCACTTCAGTTTAACCACTTAGTAATACAGACCTGAGTTACACTGTACTTGGTGTGTTTGTGGTAAATTGAGGCTTAACTAGACTGCGGGTTACCAGGCCTAGCTGCTTAAAAGAAGTGTAGAAGAGACGTCCTGACCAGGTTCAAAATCATTCATTTATTCAGCATTCAGTACAACAGCATAGCTTCCAGGGGCAGAGCCCCTGTCCACCCCCAGCCTCACGGCGTGGTCAGTACTCCCTCACAAGTCATTTACAGCCACTCTTTATACTGTAGATTCACATTACAATAACAGGAGGTTCATGTGGGTGGGGGTCAATGAGAATCCCCCCCACCAGTTGATCAATTCCTTTGATCAGTGTCGCTATCTGTCTGTATCCTGCCTGTCAGGAAGCCAGGCTGATGTCTTCAGGTTAACAATAGAGATGCAAATCACCATTCACACCTGGCAGCAGACTTCCTCTTGAACAACAGGTCAACATTAACATCATGTGCTTGAAGAGCCCAGAAGTGCAGACAGTTAGACTGTGTCTGTTTACAACACATGGCTACTCCTGACTGTAGTAAAATAACTTCTATAATTTATATCTGCTTTTGACTTGCATACTGTTCATAAAATATAAGAAAATAAGGGCCAATAGGTACGACATGTTCTTTTTCAATCTACACCAAATGTCTTTGCCAAAAATAGCAGATCTACAAGCTCACAACCTTGTAGATCTGCTATTTTTGGGGTGAATATTCCCCCCAGAATAGGAATGCTGGGGTTCAAGTGGTTAAACGTCAAGTATAAAGTTATTTTCAATCCGTCCTATAATGGAAAGTTTTCTTCGTGACATACTGTATATTATATTATCTGTATCTTATGTATTAACAATACATATTTACATACCATAATATGAATATACAGTAACAATGTAATGCTGTGGATGTAAAGGTTAATTGCAGGGGGTCCCTGAGGCAGATAAGTGTGAGGACCACTGGGTTAGAGTGACAGTAGATCACTGGATGATAATAAACATTATAATCCTCTGAAGACTATTTTAATCTCAGTCATTGTAACAGATGTTGTTGAATTGCTAAAGTAATTAGTTACAATACTAGTTAGTAAAAAGGTAGTGGAGTTCAACACTGGTCAGCAACATGTTTAGAAGAGCAGAGCAGAACAGAAGTCCATGTGAGTTATATAGATCAGTGGTTCTGAAACATCTTCATGTCAAGAAGCCATAAATTGATACAGTATGTATTTATAATCATAAAACATTGTGCCAGTGGCCCCCATAAGAGAAGACACTCAACATTATTTAAAAAAAATAGCAGATCTACAAGCTCACAACGAGTCACAATATGATGCGTTGTGAGCTTGCACATCTGATATTTTAAAAAAGCTGTAAAATAGAATTTAACTTTTTAAACTGGTACTCATTTTCAGGGGCGCCTATTTGTGTCCGCGCTTGCGGGTGCGCAACGCACGCGTGCTCAGCCGGTCCGCGCGCGGCGTGTTGTTGGGTTTGTTACTTTTTTAGGGGGGTTTTGTTACTTTAATGCGGTTAATTTGGATAATTTGTTACCAAAAATGTACTCCATGAAGTGAAGATGTCGGTGTTTTTATTTTTTTATTTTTTTGTGATGAGTTTGTCATGGGTGCTCTTCATTTCCCCTGGGTGCTTTAGCCCCGAAGCACCCGCAGTATCGGCGCCCTTGCTCATTTTGCTGGGGAACAAGATGGGGCTCAGGGACCCCCAGGGGCCCTCAAAGACCCCTGGACCCCATGTTGAGAACCAGTGAGTCATGTGACCTCAGGGAAGTTTGGTCATGTGATGCTTTGTTGTAGAGTGAGGTGTGTGTGTGTGTGTGTGTGTGTGTGTGTGTGTGTGTGTGTGTGTGTGTGTGTGTGTGTGTGTGTGTGTGTGTGTGTGTGTGTGTGGGGGTGGGGGGGGGGGGGGGGGGTGGGTGTGTGTGTGTGTGGGTCATTACATTCCAGAGGAGAGGTGAGAACAAGTTAACATGGTGTCATATCTTACAGTTGAACCAGTTTACAGTAATGACTCGCACTGTGTGTGTGTGTGTGTGTGTGTGTGTGTGTGTGTGTGTGTGTGTGTGTGTGTGTGTGTGTGTGTGTGTGTGTGTGTGTGTGTGTGTGTGTGTGTGTGTGTGTGTGTGTGTGTGTGTGTGTGTGTGTACCTGTCAGGTAAGGGTGTAATTCTCCATGTGTGTGCCCAGGGTTACATGGTGTCATAACTCATAGAGGCGGGCAGAGTGACAATATTCTATGTATCTGTCTGTCCCTCCCTCTGTCTGTCTGTCTGTCTCTCTCTAGTTCTATTCATCCCTCTGGCTGCCTCTCTCTGTGATTTCAAGCAAAACAAATAAAAAAATACTAATTGTAAAGTGTCTGAATCCTCCCATACCATATACACAACACAACTGTTGTGTATCTCATGATAAGTTACAAGAAGAAAAAGATACTTCAGCGTGAAATATCAGCCGAGTATTATTATTTTAGCATTTTCCCCACTCTCATATTGATAGGAATATATATATATATATATTCTATGTTGAAAAATATTGTCAGCTGTGCTCAACTGAGACAGAAGCAGCTGATGTGTGTACTCCTCCATTCAACGGTGTTTTACCGATCGGATTGTGCTGTTTGTATGTCTTCTAAATATTCAGTAATATTTATTCGCTGTTAAGATCAATTTCCGAATATTCGGTGCATCCCTAGTAGAAATAGAGCTTCATATACATAGTCGACACGGTGTAGGACTGGTAACCGCCTTCCATTCCGACATCCCACTACTCCGACTACGTGACTTCCGCGTGCGGTTAGGGTTAGGGTTAGGTATAGGGTTAGGGTTAGGGTTAGTAACCGTCGGAAAGGTTACATGTCGGAAAGCCGACATGTAACCTGTAGGACTTTCCTTTCAAGTGTATCCCATGTATCACATATGTTTAATTAAATATGACATGTTCCTATTCCGCACGTATTAAGTACCAGGTCTTGGCCATGACTTAACTTAAAACCTGGAGGCGTGGCCAATGCTGTGTCGCTATATTTTGAGTGGCCAAACAGCAGAGGCGCAAAATATGGCCCTCAATGTTAGAATCCTTTCAATTGAAATGCAGCCACACAAACATAAACATGTTTGAACAGTGTTCAAGCTAACAAGCTAACGGTAGCCTGCATGCTGCTGTCAGAGCAGTAGTGTTGTCGACAGTTTCTGTTGGCTGTAATGTCCATGTTGGAACACCGGGGGCAAACTGACAAATCAGGAATTTGAATAGCATTCAAATTAAGCAACATCAGTGTTATGATTTTTGTTGGTGCCTGGCCCAAGCAAGATACTGTACATTCTGTCGGCCCAGAGGGTTTAAATAGGACTTCCAGGTCTGTGGGCCATTTATAATGTTGATCCCTGAATGCAACAAACTAAAGAATGTCATTATAACTGTGTAACTGGTATTTTACTGTATTTTTACTATTTATTTACTGTGTTTCTGTAAGTCTATAAAAGGCAACACATTGAATAATTTACAAATCAATCTGAAGACCATTTGAATAAACCTCTAGATTTAGGAGGTTCAGCCTCCATTAGTTTTCTCTGAACCCACAGAGGCTGTTAATAATAATGAATACAATTTACTGCTTTAACCCATTAAGACCGGGAAAGACATCTGTCATTTTAACCACTTTAACCATTATTTTATACTTTGGCTATTCCAAAATAGTAGATATAGACTATAGACCTACAAGATCTACAAGCTAATAGCGCGGCACCGAGCTTGTAGATCTGCTATTTAATTTTAAAACCGTGAAAATGGGTGCAAATCTTTGAATATAATATATATGTTTTTTAAAGTGAACATTTTTAACTCTAAGCTTTGTTTCTGGAGGATTCTACAAACGTCTAAATCCCAACAGTTTTTAATTTTTGTTGCAACTCATGTTGCTATAATATCAGTGGTTCTCAAACTTCTTCATGTCAAAGACCCCACAATGATATGTAGACTATTTGGCCGCGAACCCCTATCTCAAAATATTTGTCCCAGGGACCCAAATTGAAAAGCAAAGATTTGAGTTAAAAATGTATATACATTCAAAGATTTGCACAAATGTTCCAAGATTTAAAACAAAAGTTATAGCAGATCTACAAGCTCATAGTGGGGGACTCGGTGCCGCGCTATGAGCTTGTAGATCTGCTAAAATGAAAGTGGTGCGTTCCCGGTCTTAATGGGTTAATAATGAAAACTTGGGATTATGCAAATAAATGGATCTTATAACAATGAGTTTTTACTGCAGACAGTTTTCTCTGTAGCTGCCAGTAGCTCTGTGCACTGGGCTCTGAAGCACCAGTACTGCTGTTATCTCCATCTTTAGGAAACATAGAACAAGAGCAAAGCTTCCTGCATTCACTATAGTTTATATTCAGTGACTTTATCACCTGCCTTTGTATTGATATAAGCTAATGTGCAAGGAAAATAGATCTACAATATGAAGGCAAGAACATTTCATTGAAATGAATAGGCTGCCATTTCCCACGCCTCATCCAGTTATTTTAATAATCCATGGTTATAAGAGATTTAATCTGCTAACATTTTAAAGCTTTGGTCATTTATTTTCCATCCACCTCACATTAGTGTGATTTTACTTTGTATGTTATCACAAATATGTGTGTGTGTGTGTGTGTGTGTGTGTGTGTGTGTGTGTGTGTGTGTGTGTGTGTGTGTGTGTGTGTGTGTGTGTGTGTGTGTGTGTGTGTGTGTGTGTGTGTGTGTGTGTGTGTGTGTGTGTGTGTGTGTGGCCCCATGTCACACACCATGTACGCTGTAACTGCAGACACTCCCACTACGATAGAACTTTATGTGTTAATACACCGTCAACCATTTTGACACAACATCACAGAGAACTGAACAGCATGGACTCCATTTTGATTTGTGACATCACGTTAAACCATAAAGATTAATATAGGCTAAGTGTAATTAATCAATATATACTATAACTAATGTCTCTAGTCTGGTGTTATATAGTTGATTGTTGGGTCTTTATACTATAACTTGGTTATAAAAGTTTAACATGCAAACAATGAAGTATCACTTCTTACTTATTACCCCTCTCTCTCTCTCTCTCTCTCTCTCTCTCTCTCTCTCTCTCTCTCTCTCTCTCTCTCTCTCTCTCTCTCTCTCTCTCTCTCTCTCTCTCTCTCTCTCTCTCTCTCTCATATCAACACCAACATGAATCAGACAGATCCTGTTAAAGGCCGAATTAACCGTTTGTGGTTTCCTGGGCTTTAGGTGCGCTTGGGGCTGAAAATGTTTGAGTGGGGGGTGCTGGAAATGTTCTCTTCCTCAGCAGGGTGATGGGTGATGGGTGATGCCACCGCAGTTGCTGTTTCATCACCCTAACCCTCCAGACATGATTTATTTCACAGTTACTTATAATACTCAAGGCCTTTGCCCCCCCGGTCTGCAACCCATTAAATCCGGGATAGCATCTTCGTCATTTTATATTTTAGCTATGATATGAGTGTGTCTCACGATTTTTCAAAAAATAGCAGATCTACAAGCTCATCAGCTTGTAGATCTTATATCTTTGAAAAAATATGAACATTTGTGCAAATCTTTGAATATATATCATTTTTCTTTTTAAAGCAAACATTTGTAACTCAAATATTTGTGTATGGGGGGTCCCTGGAACAACATATTTTGAGATGGGGGTCCACGGGTCCAAATGCATCATGTTGGGGGTCCTTGACATGAAAAGCTTTGAGCAGCACTGATATACTGTAGAAACATACGTTTTTCACAAAACTGTTTGTAGAATCAGCTTCAGGTCTGAATGGGTTTTAAGACAGTGACAGTGAGTCACTCAGAGTCTCCACAGCAGTTCACTGTAAATCATGTGATGTGACCACAGAGGAAGTTGGTCCTTGCTGCTTTCAGTTCCTGCCTGCCTGCCTGCCTGCCTGCCTGCCTGTCTGTCTGCCTGTCTGGCTGCCTGTCTGTCTGTCTTTCTGTCTGTCTGTCTGTCTTTCTCTGCGATTTCAAGGAGCCAATAGTCAAATATAGCCAAACAGTGTGTGAATCCTCCTACCTATACCATATACACAACACAACAAAGTGATCTCACATAATTCTGCTGAATTTCCCCCACTGTCATATTGATAGGAATATATATTCTCTGTCGAAAAATATTATAATTTGTAATTATATTTATATATATATATATATATATATATATATATATATATATATATATATATATATATATATATATATATATATATATACATACATACATTTATTATTTGTTTGCGATTTTCGAATATTTTTTGACAGAATCAAATGTTTTATGGTCAGGATTCACCAGGAGCCTGGATGGCTTGGTTCCAGGCTTAAAATAATTCATATAAATATTTGTGGAAATCTCTATGGGAAAGATGTAACCAAATTTGACTGGGAGACAGTCATCTAGCATTTTTCCATTAAATGTTTTCATGTCATATGAAAGCAGGGAATCATAGCAAAATAATGATATATTGATGAATAATATTGAGTGAATCGTTTTGAAATTACAGCTTAAAGAACTGAAGTTTTTCTGCTTTCCTGAAGAAAGGACACTAGCGTGATGATTGTCTCCTGGCCAAAAACAGTCACAAATGAGTGGGTTTTCTATCTGTGGCACCACAAAATGGCCGCCACTGCTATGCCCTATTGGAATTAAATCGGGCCTCTTCCTTACTTCCTTCACAGATGCTAATAAAGGTTGTGTTCCATTCTGGTCAAACAGAGTCAGGGTGTTGACTCACTGGAAACACTCTGCTACACCAGAGGGTCTCAATGTGTGGTCCAGGGACCCTCATGGTTCCTTGAGGGGGTTCTAAATGGACCCTTATGGGTGTGTAACTCCATGACTCTGAGTCACTCCATTATGTAAATGAGTATAAATTGAGCTTCATGTACATAGTGGACACGGGTCATGACTCTGCTTTCAAGTAAATCCCATGTATCACAGATGTTTCATTAAATATGACATGTTCCTATTTTGCACGTAATAAGTACCTGGTCGTATGACTTAACTTAAAACCTGGAGGCATGGCCAATGTTGTATCACTATTTTGAGTGGATTAACAGCATTGATGATTTTAGACCCGTAGCCCTTACTTCCCTGGTCATGAAACAGTTCGAGAAGATCATCAAGGCTGAGCTTGTGGCCAAAACTGAGAGCCTTCTCGACCCGTTTCAGTTCGCATACAGGGAAGGCAGAGGCGTCCAGGACGCAACTGCCACTCTTCTCAACCTGGTTCTCAAGCATCTCGAGGGTAGTAAAAAGCATGCCAGGTTGCTCTTTGTTGATTTCTCCTCTGCATTCAACACGATCCAGCCCCATGTTCTGGTTGAGAAATTAACGAACACCTTCAGTGTAGACCCATGTCTGGTAGGCTGGATCCTTGATTTTTTGACAAACAGATCTCAATGTGTAAGGGTGAATGAGACGATGTCCAGCCTCCTGCCCACTTCCACTGGTTCACCACAGGGCTGTGTTCTCTCCGCTTTCTTGTTTATTTTGTACACGGATGACTGTCGCAGTAAGCACGACAACCGTTTTATCATAACATACGCGGATGACTCAGTCATTGTCAGCCTTCTCGACAATGACGAGGTCGGGCATGGTCAGGTCACAGAGGACTTCCTGTCCTGCTGTAATGATGCGTTCCTTGAATTAAACATCTCAAAAACAAAAGAGCTCTGTATTGACTTCAGACGTGATCCCCCTCCCATCCAGAACACTGATATCTGTGGTCAGCCAGTGGAAATCGTGCCCAGTTACAAATATCTTGGCACGATTATCGACAGAAAATTGAAATTTGATGTAAACACTGACATGCTGTGTAAGAAGGGCCAGCAACGCATTTTTTGTCTTAGGAAATTGGCCAGATTTAATGTCGATAGAGAATTGATGAAACTGTTCTATAGTGCCTATGTACACTCTGTTATCTCATTCTCTATCACCTGTTGGTATGGTAACCTCGCCATTAAGGATAGAAATGCTCTGGGAAGAATAGTCAAAACCGCCTCCAAAATTACTGGCATCCAGCTGGAGAGCCTAGACCCATTCTATAACAGACAGCTAATCAAGAAGGCTAGGTCCATCCAACAAGACAGAGCCCACCCACTCGAGCCAGCATATAGGATGCTGCCTTCTGGCCGTCGTCTGGGTGCCCCCGGTGTCAAGAATAACAGATTCAAGTTTTCCTTTATTCCTGCTTCAATTAGAGCAATCAATGCTGCTAGTGACAGGTAAAGGGTAATGTTACTGTGATATTGATGATGATGATGAAATAAGCACTTGTTGACCGGCACTTTACATTTCTGAATGTAGCCTTTTGTTGTATCTCTTGCACTTTATCTCTTGCACTTTGATGATGATGAGGATGTTGAGATGATGATGAAACAGCAAGCACTTTATGACCGGCACTTTATATCTCTTGCACTTTATCTTTATCTCTTGCACTTTGATAGTGATGATGATGACGAGGATGAAACAAGCACTTTATGCCCGGCACTTTATATCTCTGATGTATACCTCTGAATGTAGTCCTTTGTCTCAGATCTTGCACTAGATGCGCCCAGACTTATGTTTTATGCTATGGCGTTTGTTTGTTGTCCTGTATTCTGTGCATGTTTTAAACCACTACTCCGGCTGTAAAACTATTTGCCCTTTTGGGACACTAATAAAGACCTTGACCTTGATTGGCCATGCCTCCAGGTGTTAAGTTAAGTTAAAGGAGGAGTTCACCCAAAAAATGACTTGTTTTCTATCAATTACTCACCCCATGAAGCCTTGATTTAATGGATTTATTTTTGTTTTTGTGGCATTCCTAAGATAATAATTTGATGACCGTGTGTATTTCCGGTAGGAGACACAAATAATCTACTTTGTGTCTCCTACCGGTACGGGAATCAAATTATTAGCTTAGGAATACGACAAAAACAAAAAAGAATCCATGGATTCAAGGCTTCATAGGGTCTGCAATTGATAGAAAATAAGTCATTTTTTGGGTGAACTCCTCCTTTAAGTCATAAGACCTGGTACGCGAAAAATAGGGCCCTCAATGTTCCAATGTTGGAATCCTTTCAGTTGAAATGCAGCCACACAGTTTATACAGTTTAGCTTTAAACATGTTTGAACAGTGTTTAAGCTAACAAGCTAACGGTAGCCTACATGCTACTGTCAGAGCAGTAGTGCTGTTGAACAGCGTTTAAGCTAACAAGCTAACAGTAGCCTGCATGCTGATGTCAGAGCAGTAGTGTTGTTGAACAGTGTTTAAGCTAACAAGGTAACGGTAGCCTGCATGCTGCTGTCAGAGCAGTAGTGTTGTTGAACAGTGATATCACTGTTCAACAACACTACTGAACATACTGAACAACACTACTCAACACAAACAGAAGCATATGCTTCTGTTTGCTGTAATGTCCATGTTGGAACACCGGGGGCAAACTGACAGCTCAGGAATTGGAAGGAAGTGGTATCCTTAAAATATTTCCGTTGTGATGTTTTAAATTGTTTTATTATAAGTTGCCTGGCACAAGATGAAGATGCGTTCTCCCGGCCCAACGGGTTTAAATAGGACTTCCAGGGCTGTGGGCCATTTACAATGTTGATTCCAATTATTCATATAACTGTGCAACTGTTATTGTACTGTATTTCTTTACTGTGTTTCTGTAAGGCTGTCTATGAAAAGATTGGTGCACTTCAGCGTAATGTTATCACAAAAAACTATTAGATTTGGTGAAATGTTAGTATTTTGGTTAAGTTGATGCAGTTTTTGGAGTGCTTGTGGCATTATTGTATCTCTAAAGGAAGAGCATGGGACCAGCAAAGAGAGGGTGGCATTGGAACTGTGTGCGTGTGTGTGTGTGTGTGTGTGTGTGTGTGTGTGTGTGTGTGTGTGTGTGTGTGTGTGTGTGTGTGTGTGTGTGTGTGTGTGTGTGTGTGTGTGTGTGTGTGTGTGTGTGTGTGTGTGTGTGTGTGTGCGCGCGCAAACAATCATAGCTCCTAGTTCATTGACCTCATTGACCTGGTATCCCAGCTCTATATTCATTGCTGGTTTAGACGACTACAATAAAAAGCATCAGTACTGTGAGTGTTAAGGACCAGAGACCAGGACTAATCACCTGCCGATTGACAGGAAACCAGAGGAACATCATGTATAGCAGTAGGCGTGGTGTAGGAACAGTAGGAGAGTAAAGCACAGTCTGTGCACCTGACTGTGTGTAGCTGTGCAGGCACGTGCACACATAGAAATCAGAGGGGGCTTTAGCCCCTCCCCTTTAACCTGTCTGTAAAAGGTCCCTCTCCAGACCATGAATGGTCATATATGGTTACTATGGTGAGAGAAACACACATGTCCTCTCTACATTACTGTACCCGTAGGCTGGCCTGGCATCGCCAGACTGATACACGAAGGCAGCATTCAAGAGAATTGCGTTTTCCGAACTCTCATGAACTTAACCTTTAAATGCAGCATTTTATGATGACATAATAGGCTCTACGCACAGCAGCCATATTGTTAGGAAAATGGGCCACTTCCTTACTTCCTTCACAGGTTTTTACCAATTATGCTAATTAAGGTTATGTCGTTTTGAGCTTAGCTTAGCGTTTTGAGCTATTTTTGCCAAAAGTACCCTTTTAGAAATGTCAGACCCTGTCCCTCTAACATTCTCTGCAGGTCCCTGTAGGGGTGTGTGTGTGTGTGTGTGTGTGTGTGTGTGTGTGTGTGTGTGTGTGTGTGTGTGTGTGTGTGTGTGTGTGTGTGTGTGTGTGTGTGTGTGTGTGTGTGTGTGTGTGTGTGTGTGTGTGTGTGTGTGTGTGTGTGTGTGTGTGTGTGCATGCACATTGTGTATATGAAGCAAATATTGACTGTTTTCTGGTCTATTTTGACTGTAATCTTGACAGGTTTAATACAGACCAAAGATGAGTCATTGTGAGGAGAGAGAGGAGGAGGGAACTGACAAACAGCTCATCCACAGACCAGAGCCTCCATCTGTGTCTATGAAGAATGATGAACCTGGACCTCCAGATACAAAGTAGGTCAATCCTCCTATACTGTATGGTAATACAGTTACGGCTACATTGTATGTTAATTGTAAACCACATGTTAAACCGTTATATTATTATTTTTATTAATTAAAAACAACTGATGCTCCTTCAATTTTGGTGGGTGCTCCAGATATTTTTCTGGTACTCCTACATTTTTTAAGTGGTAGCAGCGGTGCTACCAAGTAGGAAAGTTAAATTCGAGGCCTGACAAGGCTGCTGTAGAAAAAGTTCTTTGAATCTCCTGATCTCAGACACTAGGGAACGTGCCTCACTTTTTTTTGGAAAAAAAAACTCTTCCTCCTAGTTTAACCATAATACCTGATGATTATGTTTTTTTTTGGGGGGGGATCACGGCACCCCGTCTTTAAGGTGCTGGCACCTTGCTCTAATGGTGTGCTGTTGTGTCCAGCTATACTTGTGTAACTGGATGTAACAATAACGAATCTTTAACAGATTGATGTTTTCATTCACATGATAATTGTAGAATCATTTGTATGATTCCAGAAGTCTGTACCACAGACCAGAGTCTCCAACGCCCAGCTGTGTGTCTATGAAGAGTGACCAGTCTAAAGGAAGATTTCTTAACTTCAGTAATGAACCTGGACCTCCAGACACAGAGTATGTGAATCCTCCTGCATAATATACACAACACTATGATATGATAACACAATATAATGCTAAGTACTGTACATGCTAATTACTAAAGCACAAACAACATGCCCAATATTAACCAGTATTTGTAAGTTACTATGTGTGCAGTTTGTGAATGAAGTCGTACAAATCACTATTATATGTTGTGTTCATACTGACTGATTGTCTTATCAGTGCAAACTATGGACTATATATACTATATATGCAACCGTTATTGTACTGTTTACTGTTTCTATTGTTATTTTATTGCTGCATTTCTTGTTGATGCAAGTTTGAGGAGCTGAAAAAAACAAACAAGGACTGTAGTGTTATAATAATATATAATGGGACATAATGAAGAATCTTGAACAAGCAGATGTTTTCATTCACATAATAATTGTAGAAACTTTTTTTTTAATGATTTCAATAGTCTTCACCACAGACCAGAGTCTCCAACACCCAGTTATGTGTCTATGAAGAGTGACCAGTCTAAAGGAAGATTTCCTAACTTCAGTAATGAACCTATGTATGTGAATCCTCCTATACAATATACACAACACTATGATATGACGACACAATCTCATGCTAAGTACATGCTAATTACTAAATCACAAGACAACATTTTATAATGGTGTAACCTCCCTGCACAATATTAACCAATATGTATAAGTTACTGTGTGTGCAGTTTGTGAATGAAGTGGTACAAATCACTATGTAGTGTTCAGCGGTGAAGCTGAACTATACAGACTGGCTGCTTGTGTGCATGATGTCCTATATATGTAACAAACTATCGAATATCTATGTTTGCAACTGCTAATGTACTACATTTTTACTGTTGCTATTGTTGTTTTATTGCTGTCTTTCTTGTTGCTGCAACTTTGAGGAGCTGAAAAAGAAAAAAATATGTATTAATCTTAGAATACTATAACGGAACATAATGAAGAATCTTCAACAAGCAGACTTTTTGGTTCACATTTTTAATTATGATTCCAGAAGTCTTCACCACAGACCAGAGTCTCCAACACCCAGTTATGTGTCTATGAAGAGTGACCAGTCTAAAGGAAGATTTCTTAACTTCAGTAATGAACCTGGACCTCCAGACACAAAGTATGTGAATCCTTCTATACAATATACACAACACTATGATACGACTTCACAATATCATGTTAAGTACATGCTTATTACTAAAGCACAAGACAACTTTCATAATAGTGTAGCATCCCAGCCCAATATGACGTATAGATTATAAGTTTGTGAATGAAGTGATACAAATCACAATGTGGTGTTCAGTGGTGAAGCTGCACTATACAGACTGACTAAGTTTGTGCATATGTGCTATCTATAGCAGAGGGGATGGGGTGGGGTTGTGCAAGGAGGTAAAATGGGGTCTGGTGTAGAGTTTAGAGGGCCTAGGGTTCCCCTCAGGTGGGTACAGGGGAGTATGGGGAGTGGGGGTCACTGGATTGCTCCCTGGGCACAGAAGAGCAAAGTTATAGGAGCCAAGGAGACCCTGAGCTTCTCCTCTCCCCCATGTCCGAAGTGCAAAACCTTCAACAGTTGGCTCAGACATGTCCCATTAAAGCTATAGTGGGGCACTTGGGAGCTCAGGACGAGTGCTCATAGGCAGCTAAAGAGAAGCCCCTGATGCACATTGTGCATCGCGATAGCCAAATTCCAATTTTCAAGTGTCCATCCTCAAGTCCTCCACTCCCGCCTAAGCCCTGCCACCGAGCGAGGTGGCGAGGAGGCAAGGAGCGTCCTTTTGAAGTGATAGCAATTATGACATGTCACACAGTTGGATTGCTGGACTATTCCAGAGCTCAGAGGGTTGTCATGTGGAGGAGGAGAAATTATACGCCACGCATTTCAACAAAGACAGTTCCCCAAACTATACATGAAAGATACACTTGTATCTTGCCAGATTTCACTCCAAGTGGCTTAGGGAGCCTGCACTCACCTCACGCTGGAGGACAGAGTGAGGAGGAGGCAGAAATGAAGCTTATGCGTTAGGCTAAGAGGAGTGTCCCTATGTCGCCTGGCTCACTGGATAGTCCCACTGCTCCCAAGTGGACCTCCATGCTGGCTCCTATGCCCGAGATGGGCACTCGTGAGTGGGCATAGTTAGTGAGGAGGGATTTTTAAAGTTAAAATTATCCAGAAAAAAATATCAAAGTTCAAGGTTATTGCCAGCAGTACCAATCACTAAATAAAAGACATGTGAAATTAATTTTGCACTAAAACCCCACACAACTACTACAATCTCAGGAATAAGATGTCTGTGACAAGCAAATCTGAACCCTATCCAGCCACACTCCTCTACACCCCCTACCCAAGACAGTAGACACTAAATGTTGTGATAGCTCTGTGCTGACTTGCACATCCTCTCCAGGCCCATAAGGGGCCATTTCTCCACTGTAATATTTGAGAATTTGGCCAATTTGCTATTAAAAAGGTCTTAAGAGTCATTCAATTGTAACTTTAGAAAGGTGCAGATAACCTGTACTATACTGTATGTTGGTTTGTTTACTGTTGAGTGAGACCCCCAGTTTGGGAACCACTGCCCTAGTGGACTAGGATTATTATTTCATTTCACCTTTACAAACAAAATAGTGAAGAAACTTCTCGGTAAGGAATTTCTTCCAAGATTTGTGTAACATTCCCAGTTTATGTCACAGTACCACCCAGTAATAATGAATTTATTCATTTTTGGTATGAAAAGAAATCTCCTGAAAGCTTCAACAGAATGTGAATTACCAATTCACCAATCCTGGGCGTTATGTAGAAAAGGGAGAAATGTCCAATTACATTGTTTTTTATATATTATATATATATATATATATATATATATATATTGCATATCTGCTATATATATATATGTGCGTATAACCATGCTTATAACCAATTCCTTTATAATTAAACTTGTAATCACGTGACTATAATTTATATATGCTAATTGAATTTCAAGATTACCAAAACATGGGTCTAGGATGAATAATGAAGGAGTAATGGTCTTTTTAAGCACCCGCCCAACAACTATAAATTGGATTATCGCGGCGGTACAAATGTTTTTCTCCGATTCTATGAGACTCCCCTATGTCTTTTAAAGACCCCCTATGTCTATGAGACCCTCCTACGTCCTTTAAAGAAATCGGCGGGTGGATCGTTGTGAAGAATAATATTCTATTTTTCCAAGGTTAGAGAAAACGCTCTGAATCTCTGGCAATGGCAGCATAGACAATGTTTTAACTCTGGCGGTTAATGAGCTAAGAAGAAACTTAGGAAGAATATTGGTGAATGAGGACCTGTTGGTGGAACTGAGAGATGTGTTTAAACAAAGACAAATGCATAGATTATCAACTATGATCCAACGTTCATGCTCTTCAGCAGGTATTTATAGTCAGGGAATATTATCAGAATAATGTCATATCTGGGAATAAATTCCTTACCAAGAAATGTCTTCACCAATGTTTTTGTAAAGGTGTCTAGTAACACATCTAACAAAGACTGAAATGCAGTTTCTTTAGGGGAATTTTTGACAGCTGCTGAAAGTTGGGGTACCCACGATAACCTTATGCGGGGAAAGAAAATCAAATTTTAATTCTGTTTTAAGTAGTATGTGAGGGGTCAAACTAGGGTATTTTTATGATTCTGAATCCATTGCAAGCATTTTTTTTTCACCAAAACCACTCCTTGGGCTAAAAACGGCCCAATGGGCTTTTTACACAAAAAATTACCTGGAAAAGGTTGGCTATGGGCGTTTTTAGCCCAGGGAGTGGTTTTGGTGCAAGACAAATGCTTGCAATGGATTCAGAATCATAAAAATACCCCTCACATGCGGTGTAACCGCCCCTATATGTGAGGTTTGGACATCGACATTCGCTGCACTGTGATTGGCCACCATTGTACCCCCCTAACCCTGCACCGTGATTGGCCACCATTGTACATCCCTAACCCCTACACATTCAATGCAAATCTATACTTTTCTGTAAGTGAGCTTCCATCACTGTGATGACCACTAGCTGTAATATGATTGGCTGACTTTATTGGCTGACTCTATTCAGGACTGTGATTGGCTAGTGAAACACATGACACATGTGCATAGCCCTATAAATAGGACTATGCACATAAAAAAAAACATATATGTTTTTAAGTGAGGTTTGGACACTGACCAATCCTGCACCGTGATTGGCCAACAGTCTACAACGCAGTCTACACCCCTAACCCCTCCACACTCAATGCAAATCTATACTTTTGCAAAGTCAGCCAATCACATTACAGCTAGTGGTCATCACCACTAGCTGTAATGTGATTGGCTGACTTTATTGGTTGACTCTATTCAACACTGTGATTGGCTAGCGAAACACATGACACATGTGCAGCCCTATGAATAGCAGTATGGCACTTAAAAAAAAACACATTTATGTTTTTTTTTAAGTGAGTCATGTGATGACCACACACCGCCCACTTCACACTGGGTGTGATTTTTTTTTAAATGAATCACACATTGTGGGTGGAAGGGGTATAAAAAAAACACATTATTGGGGCGGTGTAACCGCCCCCTATATGTGAGGTTTGGACATTGACTAATCCTGCACCGTGATTGGCCACCAGTCTACACCCCTAACCCCTACACATTCAATGCAAATCTATACTTTTCTTTAAGTGAGCTTCCATCAGTGTGATGACCACTAGCTGTAATGTCATTGGCTGACTTTATTGGTTGACTCTATTCAGGACTGTGATTGGCTAGCGAAACACATGACACATGTGCAGCCCTATGAATAGGATTATGGCACTTAAAAAAACACATTTATGTTTTTTTTAAGTGAGTCATGTGATGACCACACACCGCCCACTTCACACTGGGTGTGATTTTTGTCTTTATTTTTTTAAGTGACTTCCATCACTGTGATGACCACTGTGACCACACCACCCACTTCACACTGGGTGTGATTTTTTTTTCCCCCGCATAAGGTTATGGTGGGTACCCCAACTTTCAGCAGCTGTCAAAAATTCCCCTAGGGAAACTGCATTTCAGTCTTTATGAGATGTGTTACTAGACACTTTCACAAACACATTGGTGAATACATTTCTTGGTAAGGAATTTATTCCCCGATTTTTTGAAATATCCCCTGACTATTAAGGCTTTCAGGGTCTGAGGTGGTTCTCTTTCATCATGTCATACGTGTAGCATCATGAGCTGTGATTGGTCTACTTTTAAGGGGACACACATACAGAAAACCCTGTTCTAACCACACTAACACACTGTAAATGATTACTAGTAATATCTGAGCAGTAAACTGTATTTCAACTCAAATGATAATGTCATAAACATTTGTATGATTCCAGGAGTCTTCACCACAGACCAGAGTCTCCAACACCCAGCTGTGTGTCTATGAAGAGTGATCAGTCTAAGCGTTTCCCTTTGAACTTCAGCAATGAAACTGGACCTTCAAACACAAAGTAAGATCACTGAACTCTGTGAACTTCAACTGGAAATACACAAATAATAAATCTGTATAAAAGCAAGTTAAAGGAGGAGTTCACCCTATGAAGACTTGAATCCATGGATTCTTTTTTGTTTTTGTGGCATTCCTAAGCTAATAATTTGATTCCCGTCTCCTACTGGCTAATTTATCCGGTAGGAGACACAAAGTAGATTATTTGTGTCTCCTACCGGAAATACACACGGTCATCAAATTATTGTGTTAGGAATGAGACAAAAAAATAAATAAATCCATGAAATCAAGGCTTCATGGGGTGTGTAATTGATAGAAAATAAGTCGTTTTTTTGGGTGAACTCCTCCTTTAAACTGTAAAATGTTATGCTCTGTTTTACTAATGAACATACAGAAACATACTATATAAACAAAGTATTGGAGATGAAACAGTCAGTGATTTGATTTAGTGTCTTTAGAAAATATGTTCTGATGCTGTTCTGACTTTTGGTCTTAACCCATGTAGACCTGAGACCGGTTCTAAAAACACCTTCTAAATCCTGACCTAAGTTTTCTGAAACACTTCAAATATGTATTCAAAAATTACAACAAATGTATGTTAGTATATACTGTACATATCAACCCCAGAAGGGGTTCCCGTCCTGAAAGGTAATAGGGGTTCCCGCCCAAAATGGGTTAAATATATATATAGTTTTTATTTATCAATATCAATGCTTTTATGTCATCTTGTTGAGGTGACTGTAATGGTCTCTCCTAACTGTCACTCTCATGTCTCCAACTTGTTGACAATACAGAAGATAGGAATTGAACTGGTGTTAAACCAATCAGATACAACAGAACCACATTTATATGAACCCTAACAGGTCGTTCAGGAGGTGATGAAGCCTCAATTAACTCCTTGTTACCAGTCTGGTTCAGCCAGGTCTCGTTGAACATATTACATATAGTTAATGTTGTCGTCTAAAGGCAACAACACTTGTTTTTGTTCACCTTTATATAGATATCAACTCTAAAACTTTGCCACACTACTCCTCCCAGAGTTTTGCCGGCATGTCAAATCGACCGGCTTCATCGGGAATGGTGTGTTTGCATTTTGTTAAACGATATGTTACATAGTTTGATTGATATACATGTATTAGTGAATAAAAATGTCCCATTAACATGAATGGAAAGGGGTGACAGGTCCCATTCAAGTATGTTTCTCTCAGAAACTAGAGGTTACGTAGGTAACCCCGGTTCTTTTAGTTTAGGAGTGAGGCACTCACTATGGGAAACAGCGCCATCTGGCGATGCAACAGAGCTACACAATACGCTCCCGGGGCCCATTTCATTGGGCTAGAGGGTATGTCACGTAACCGGCTGTCCCTTCCCCTTTCCGGAAGGACATATAAGGGCTGGTCGTGACGTAGTACTTCCTCTTACCACAGGTCCTCTGTTCGCAGTGGCGAAACAAAGGGGTGTTTGGTGAGTGCCTCACTCCTAAACTAAAAGAACCGGGGTTACCTACGTAACCTCTAGTTCTTTGTCGTTTTGAGTCGTGAGGCACTCACTATGGGATCTATAAACCCCCCGGAAGCGTTAAAAACATTGTATCCCCAGAAAAAAACGCACGTCCCCTACTGGCTCAGGGACCCGCACACGGCGGGCCCCCGCTTCAAGGACGCCCAGGCCCACCGGGCCTGGACACGGCACAAGGGATGAGATAAACGAAAACCCCGACAGACCGAAGTCTTCCCCATTCAGCTAATAGAAGACAAGGCTCGTCACCTACTAACCTCCTAGTAAGGGAACAGGGCCCCCCTGCTCCCTAGGACCCAACAGATTGTTAGCCCCACGGGATCACATCAGGGGGAGAAAGGCACCTCAAGTAGATGAGGCTGCCACGCCAAGGACTGCGTGCGTCACCGAGGAAGCCGCCATGTCCAGGCTGTAGAAAGCTGCAAAGGTCGAAGGAGACGACCAGTTAGCAGCCCTGCAAATCTCCTGGACCGAAAACCTCTCTAGAGAGGGCCCAGGAAGCAGCCAATCCCCTAGTCGAGTGCGCCCCCAATCCAACAGGTACTGGGGCCCCACTACTAGTATAGGCGAGCCTTACGGCCTCAACTATCCACCTGGAAAGCGTTGACTTGGCCATCGCTTTCCGCTGGTCACCCCAGCCGTAGGTGACAAACAATCGTGTTTACGACCTACCAGGCGCCGTCACCTGACAGTAGAGCCTCAAAGCCCTCACTGGACAGAAACAAAGTGACCGCTCATCCACCGCCGAAGCGAAAGGAGGTGGATGAAACGCAACCAATCCGACCGGAGCCGGTGCAACCCCCCCCGGTCTTGGTAACGAACGCCAAGTTTGGCGTCAGCAGAACCCGTCTGCTATCCCCAGAGCACCTCAAGCACTCCGAACTCACCGGGAGTGCATGCAGGTCACCGACCCTCTTGGCCATAGCCAGGGTCACCAAAAAGACCGTTTTCAGACTCAACACCTTGAGGCTCCCAGTCTCGAGACGTTCAAACGGGGGGAAGGCAGAGTGCATTCAGCACCACCGCCAGATTCCAAGCCGGAAACAGAGGCCTGTTACCCGGCCTGGTCCGTCTGGCCCCGCCCAAGAACCGCCGTACCAGGTGACGATCGCCAACCGTCCCGCCTTCGAAAACCTTCGTGGCAGACGGAGATGGCATCCAAGTACACCATGAACGTCGAGAAGGTCAAACCCTGATTCAGCTTGCTCTGCAAGAGAAAAAGGAAGCCGCGTACCGGGGCCCGAAAAGCCACCACCACTGGTGACTGCCCCTGGCACCATGACACGAAAATATTCCATTTGACGTCATAGGCAGCCCTAGTAGAAAACGGCCCTCGCCCTCTGGATGGTAACCACCACGTCAGGGGGCAGACCACACGAATCTAGGTTGGCCCTCACACAGGCCAGAGCCACAGATCTAGGTCCCAGGGGCTGGGGTGGTTGATCTCGGTCCCCACCTGCGTCAGCAGGTCCGCGATCGGAGGAAGGGACCCGGGTTCGGCGTGGAGCAGAGAAGTTATCTCCGATCCCCACACGCCCCAACCTGGAGCAACTGGCAGTACAGTCAGGCCCTGGGGCCTGACCTTTTCCAACGTCGGGCGGAACAACTCCAGCGGCAGGAATGCATAAAGCAGTTCCCTCGGCCAGCTGTGAGCCAACGCGTCCAGTCCCAACGAAAAGTCCGCTGCCTTCACCGAGAAAAAGCGAGAGCACTTCGCGTTCTCTGTTGAGGCAAACAAATCGACCTGTGGTCGATCGAACCTGGTCCAAATCAGGCTGGCGTTCGTCATGACAGCCGTCCGTGAGATCACAGCACCTCCCCTGGCGCCTTCTGACAGAAAGGGTGCGCGTGAGCACAGCCTAAGCGAATCCATGCAAGTGGAGACACCAGACCTTGTCGAGGGTCCACGGTAGGCGGGATCCTGAGAGCCGGCATCCACCCCTGAAAGGTCCCAAAATAGCCTACTTAGGCAGGTCAGGTGTATGGCTGAAGTCATGAGACCCGCCACCTGCACGCACAGCCTGTAAGTGACTGTCTTTCCTACGTGGAAAGGCCTCACACAGGACAGGAAGCCGTCCAATCACTCCTGAGACAGACGTGCTGCGAGCGTGGTCGAGTCCAGTGAGAGCCCTATAAGGGAGGACTGCTGGGACGGAACCAAAACGCTCCTTCTAGAAACCGACAGTGAAAAACCGACAGTAATCGCGCCTCAGGGCTACGTTGGTCCACCTGTCCCCCTGACCGAACGTGCGCAGGAGCGCCACGGTCATCAGCATACGAAAACCTGAATTTCGTAAGAGACTTGATGAGACCCCTTCATCCAGAAAGGGTCCCATAGCCTCCCCCCTCCTTCTTTGGCCAGAAAACACACGAAAACCAGTTGTACCAAAAACTGGGAAAAAAACGGGGTTACCTAAGTAACCTCTAGGTTCCAATTCGTAGACGGTTTTCTGAAGATGCCCTTGCCCAGCAGAGAGTCCCTCTCTCTCAGAGACATGGCTGCATTATCTCTCCGTTCATGAGAGGAACATCCTGTGTCTGACATAGGAGGCATGTAAAGGTACGTGGAAAATCACGTTGTTGTCCAGGGGAGCTGACCGGTACAACCACAGTGTGTTACTGCTGTACTGAGCCTGACCAGTACAGAAAACCAGTGTAACACTGACGTACCTGCTGCATTAAGCAACACAGTGTTGTCGTAAGCGAGGCTAGGTAGCCGCTAGGTGAAAACAACAGCAGAAATTTCCTGTGCACCGGGTAGACGGGAATGTGGAAACACGCATCCTTTAAGTCTATGCTGGTCCATCCGTCGCCCTGACGCACCGTGCGTAGTAACGCTGCGTTCGTCAGCATGCGAAAATTGAATTTCGTTAGAAATTTATTGAGACCGCTCAGGTCCAGTATGGGACGTACACCCCCCCCCCTTTTTCTTAACCAGGAAAAACTTTGAGTAAAAACCCCGGCGTTTCCGATCTGGGGAGAACTCTCCTATTGCGCCATTGTTTAGGAGAGAGAGAGAACCTCCTCTCGTAACGTAACTGCCGCTGCGCCCGTCGCGCTGGAGAAAATCACTTTGTCTGACATCGGGGGTTTCATGCAAAACTGTAACTTGTAACCCTTCTGTATGGTGCGCAGCACCCAATGAGACGGGTCGCAAGCTTTCCATTTCGCTAGACAGCGAGCTAGTGGGTTGAGGCGAGTTAAAGAAACTGCTCGCTCCACCGGCTGTCTGCCCGTTGTCATGGAGACCAGTGACGCGCTCGCACGCTCTGGCGTTGCCAAACGTGTGACGCTCGATAGAGGCAGTACGGGTGTTACCTGATTGACAGAAGGATTCGGGAAAGTCACGTGACCCCGCACGCGGTGCCTCCCCAACATTGGTATCCGGTCGGAGAAGCCCCTTGTCCGTTTCCGGTCGGAAACGGAAACAGTTGGATTCGGGGAGGTCACGTGAGACAGTACGCGGTACCATCCCAACGTCAACATCCGGTGGGGGACGCTCGACGTCCGTCTCCGGTCGGACACGGAAGTATGTAACTTGTTTACCTTCCGTTCGGCCATCTTGGGAGGGCCCTGTGATGCAGAAGCGTTTTGGCGCCCTCTCCAAGATGGTGGAATCGGTTGTAAAAACGGGCGTGACCCCTGTGCCAAGGTGCAAAGGCGCCCTCTGGCGGACAGGGGTGGTACCGTTCTTACAAATGATTTTACAACTGGTTTTATTGTTACCTTCAATGGAGTCAGTACATGCAGTGTTTCTGTCCCACACGTATTTGGAAAAACGAGAACCGGCTTTACCAAATACTGTGGGCTCATGGGGGGGGGGTCAGATTGCTCGTCCCACACGTATCTGAAAAACCGACGAGGGGTTCTTCGGATACTGTGGGCCCAAAGGCAGACCCTCGAGAACGGTCCTCGTTCTCCCTGGCACACAGGCGGAGTTGGAATAAGACAAGGTTTTGTACTTTTCAACGCATGTAAAACCACAATCACAGGGTATTTCTTCACAGATCTTACAGTAAGTGCGACATGCTCCTCTGTTTGGCTGTGGAGGCTGGAGACTGGTTTTCCCATCTGCACTGGAGTTATTCAATTCAGTGTAGCAAACACATTGGCATAATGGCGAACATTATATAAAAATAATGGAGAAACGCATTATACTTCGTATCCCGTCAGTGTTTGGAAGGCCGAGAAACCGGTTCCGTCCAATCATTAAGGGCTTAGTTCAGAGTTATTCAATTCAGTGTAGCAAACACATTGGTATAATGGCGAACATTATATAAAAATAATGGATAAACGCATTATACTTCGTATCCCGTCAGTGTTTGGAAGGCCGAGAAACCGGTTCCGTCCAATCACTATGGGTTTATTTCAGATAGTGTCTGAACCATGCAGGGTGTGGTGAAAGAACAACCATAATAGCACAAAAACAGGCAATAAAAACAATATATTGACATGAAGGCATTATATCGTATCCCAGCCGCATTTGGAAATGCAATATGTGACAAGTGTGACAGACATATTGGCACAATGATAAGCATTAAGTACCACAATATACTGACGTTGATATGCATAACATGTTGTATCCGACAGTGTAGGAGGACGAGCACCGACCATTTTCCTAGCATTGTGGACTCATGTCGACATGGTTTGAATAATGCAAAGGTTTGGTTCTTTGTAACAAATTTTATTGGCACAAAAAACAGACATTATATTTTGTACTGACCTCACAGAATGTGCAAAAAACTACCCTGCTTCTGCTCTGTAGACACTGGGAGGAACAGGGCGGTCAACGTCGCGTACTCCGCTCACGAAGGGGGTCGGGCTAGCTTACCGCGGGCCACCGCTCGTGGCAGCTGGAGTTGGGGTAGGGAGGCGGGAGTGTCGCGGTGGTGCTGGGCGAGCACCGCTAGCACCTTCGGCGTTCCCCGTACAGGCCCTGGCCTGACCGTAGCGAGCCATCGCGTGGTGAAAGAAGCAGCTGCGGCTGTAGCCGAAACAGTTAAGCTGGTTAAAGCCAGGCCGTATCTGTGACGAAGCAGCCTCACCAGAGCCGGGCGAGACAAGCAACACAGTTCGAGTATCGCGGGAGGGTTTCGGGGGGACAGAGCGAGAGCCGCTGGTGTCCACTAAAACTACCGGCACAGGCCGTATCTGTGACGAAGCAGCCTCACCGAGAGCCGGACGAGACAAGCAACACAGTTCGGGTATCGTGGAAAAGAGCGACAAAAAGCTAGGCTAACAGCTCTATTCGGGGAGTTAGCTCAACGGATAGGGGGTTAGCGCTGTGGAAGTAGCCAAACAGCTAAGCTAGTAAGTTAGCGGCTAGGCTAAGAACAGCTTTAAGCTAACGTCGGCTCACAAAAAGCTAGGCTAACAGCTCTGTTCGGGGAGTTAGCTCAGCGGGAAAGGGGGTTAGCGCTGTGGAGGTAGCCGAAGCTAGTAACAGCTAGCGGCTAGGCTCAGAGGCAGCTAAGGGCTAACACCGGCTCACCACGAGGTAGAATAAAGTTAGTTTCCTGGAGTTTAGTCGAGCGAGAAAACCCGTGGGTGACTTATCCTAGTCTCCGCTAGTTTCGGGGGGACAGAGCGAGAGCCGCTGGTGTCCACTAAAACTACCGGCACAGGCCGTATCTGTGACGAAGCAGCCTCACCGAGAGCCGGACGAGACAAGCAACACAGTTCGAGTATTGTGGAAAAGAGCGACAAAAAGCTAGGCTAACAGCTCTATTCGGGGAGTTAGCTCAACGGATAGGGGGTTAGCGCTATGGAAGTAGCCAAACAGCTAAGCTAGTAAGTTAGCGGCTAGGCTAAGAACAGCTTTAAGCTAACGTCGGCTCACAAAAAGCTAGGCTAACAGCTCTGTTCGGGGAGTTAGCTCAGCGGGAAAGGGGGTTAGCGCTGTGGAGGTAGCCGAAGCTAGTAACAGCTAGCGGCTAGGCTCAGAGGCAGCTAAGGGCTAACACCGGCTCACCACGAGGTAGAATAAAGTTAGTTTCCTGGAGTTTAGTCGAGCGAGAAAACCTGTGGGTGACTTATCCTAGTCTCCGCTTTTAGGGCTAAAGCTGGTTTCTCACTTTGGGTCCTGAAGTGTAGTAATTGTCGAATAAATGTAGAATTCAGTTTTTAACAAGCGTGTAGCCTTGTAACATCTGCGAACAGAGGAACTGAAGAGGAAGTACTACGTCACGACCAGCCCTTATATGTCCTTCCGGAAAGGGGAAGGGACAGCCGGTTACGTGACATACCCTCTAGCCCAATGAAATGGGCCCCGGGAGCGTATTGTGTAGCTCTGTTGCATCGCCAGATGGCGCTGTTTCCCATAGTGAGTGCCTCACGACTCAAAACGACAAAGAACTAATTGGAGAGGTTCACAGTCCAGTGGCATATGCAGGAAAATCATGAGCTGTGATTGGTCTACTTTTGAGGGGACAGACATACTGTACAGAAGACCCTGTTCTGCAGCCACACTATGAATAGTACTAGTAATATCTGAGCAGTAAACTGTATTTAACTCAAATGATAATTTCATAAACATTTTTATGATTCCAGAAGTCTTCACCACAGACCAGAGTCTCCAACACCCAGCTGTGTGTCTATGAAGAGTGACCGGTCAAAGGATTTCCCTTTGAACTTCAGTAATGAACCTGGACCTTCAAACACAAAGTAAGATCACTGATCTCTGGGAACTTTAACTGGAAAGACAAAAATAATTAATCCACAAAGAAATAATTAAATACTGTATATAAACATTTTTTCTTTGGTTGTACTAATAAACAGAAGGAAAAAAAGTGTGGATATGAAACCCTTCAGTAATTTGATAGATAGGCAGGTATTTGTGTCAAATAAATGTTTAAAAGCTAATCAAGGATCTGTACTACAAAGACCCTGTCACCTTTGCCCTTTAAAAAAGTCGGGTGACATATTTGTCCGTACTTTTATGTCATCTTGTTGGGGTAACAGTCTCTCCTGCTTGTGTCAGAAATCACTCTCATGTCTCCATCTTGTTGACAATACAGCAGCTAGATTTGAACTGGTGCCAAGTCAAGAATATACGTATAGGAGAACCCACCACTCCCAATAGTAGTTGTTTATTAAAGCAAAAACTACCATCACATCTAGTTAGAGTTTAAACTGCAAAGATAATTAACACAATTGGATACTTTTTTCCCCCAGAGTAGCCAGTTATTTTCTTCACTGCTGTTGTATCCTACTGGCTCATCTGCCAGTGAGGATCAGATAAAAAATAAACAAATGCACAATTTATATCTTTATAATTTATGAATGAAAGATTTATGAATATACCATATAGTTCCATGAAGTGGAGATTATTATTGTACATCAACACAATGCAGTGTGAACATATCAATGATGTTATATGTCATATTATATTATATGTAGATATTAAAGACTATTATGTAGTAATACATTGTCTTAATCTCCACAGAGAGAGGAAGAGGAGTGGTTGTGTTGTGACAGAGCAGGCGTCCAGGTGTTCAGTGTGTGAGGAGGTTCTGACAAATCCAGTCTCTACCAGCTGTGGACACTGGTTCTGCAGACATTGCATCACCTCATACTGGGACCAGTCTGCTCCAACAGGACACTATGGCTGTCCCCAGTGTAGTAAGAGATCCAGAACCACACCTGGACTGAAGACACCAAGTCAAACCACACCTGGACAAAGTAAGACTGGACAGAATTTGCACTAATTAAAATTGCATGTTAATGAATTGAATGTTTAATTTGCAGAAATCATAGTCAGACTAAATATTCAAATTAGTGTCTGAATCAATATCTAAGTGCAAATAATGAAGCTAAACAACTATCAACTCTGGAAGAAAACAACTGGTCTTGTTTTATTACTTTTTACTGTTTTTTTTTAAACAAATTGTGTGCCGTAAATATGTAAAGTTATGAATTAACCAGAATGTTTAAAACATACATGTTCTTCTAATTTCAGATGTCAGTCTGCTGGTTGATTTGAATGATTATAAGAGCAGTTTGAACAGTCTTGATGATGTGAAAGACCACATGACAGAAGAGTCTGGAACCTCCCTCACCAGCACCTACACAGAGCTCTACATCACAGAGGGAGAGAGTGAAGGGGTTAATAGCCAACATGAGGTGATACAGCTTGAGACGGCTTCCAAGATGAAGACCTTCCATGACACACCAATCAACTGCTGTGACATCTTTAAACCCCTCCCTGGCAGGGAGACACCCATCAGAAGAGTTCTGACCAAGGGCATCGCTGGCATTGGTAAAACATTCTCTGTGCGTAAGTTCACTCTGGACTGGGCAAAGGGTTTGGAAAATCAAGATATAAATCTCCTGGTTCCCTTTTCATTCCGGGAGCTGAACTTGGTCAGAGATGAGCAGTACAGTCTTCTCACACTGATCCATGAATTCCACCCAACATTAAAGAAGGTCACAGCAGAGCAGCTCGCTGCCTGGAAAGTTGGCTTCATCTTTGATGGTCTAGATGAAAGCAGGTTTCCATTGTTCCAAAAAAAACAAAAAAACAATGACATTGTTTCTGATGTCACAGTGACATCATCAGTGGATACTCTGTTAACAAACCTCATTGAGGGGAATCTGCTCCCCTCAGCTCTCCTCTGGATAACTACCAGACCTGCAGCAGCCAATCAGATCCCTCCTGCATGTGTTGACATGGTGACAGAAGTGCGAGGGTTCACAGACCCCCAGAAGGAGAAGTACTTTAGGAACAGATTCAGTGATGAGAAACAGGCCAGCACAGTCATCTCACACATGAAGACATCAAGGAGCCTCCACATCCTGTGTCACATCCCACTATTATGTTGGATCATTGCTACCGTTCTTCTGGACATGTTGAGGACACACACGATAGGACAGCTGCCCAAGACCCTGACTGAGATGTGCTGCCACTTCCTGTTGGTTCAGACAAAGAGGAAGAAGAAGAAGTATGATGAGACACATGAGGTGAATCAACAGCAGCTTATGGAGACTGACAGGGAAGTTCTCCTGAAGCTGGGCAGACTGGCATTTGAACATCTGGAGAAAGGTAGCATCCTGTTCTACCAAGAAGACCTGGAAGAGTGTGGTCTTGATGTGAAAGATGCCTCACTGTACTCAGGAGTGTGCACAGAGATCTTCAAAAGAGAGGGTGTGCTCTTCCAGAAAATGGTCTACAGCTTTGTTCATCTGAGCATCCAGGAGTTTCTGGCTGCAGTCTACCTGTTCCATTGTTTCACACAGAAGAACATGAAGGTACTGAAGACATTCCTGAAAGATAATAAATACAAAAGTGACAGCTCTCTCTCCGACTTCCTGAAAGCCGCTATGAAAAAAGCCCTGAAGAGTAAAAATGGCCACCTGGACTTACTTGTTCGGTTCCTTCATGGCCTCTCACTGAAGTCCAACCAGAGTCTGTTAGGAGGCCTGATGGGTCAGACAGAGAACAGTCCAGAGAGCATCCAGAAAGCCATCAAGAACCTAAAGAGCATGATAAACACTGTTGACATCTCTCCTGACAGATGTATTAACATCTTCCACTGTTTGATGGAGATGAACGACCACTCATTACATCAGGAGATCAAACAGTACCTGAACGGATCAAAGGATAAACTGTCTGACAGCCAGTGTTCAGTTCTGGCCGTCATGCTGCTGATGTCTGAGGAGGCTCTGGAAGAGTTGGACCTGGACAAATATAACACATCAGAGGGGGGGCGATGGAGACTGATCCCAGCTGTGAGGAACTGCAGAAAGGCTCGGTTAGTAGTCAAGTGAATAGAAACATCCTAGTGACATTACAGCTAACACTATAATTAGAAATTAAGGTTGACATAAAGGTTCTAATAAAACTGTCTGTGTCTCAAATAGTGACTAGTGGTATTGTGTGTATGTGCAAATAAAGGCCAGACCACAATAAAGCAGTCTAAAAGCCCTGCTGGTTACCCCCACCAGACCAGTTGTTTGAACCCACTGACATTGCCATCCTCTCAGTAGTTAAAATAAAAAGTAAATACATTTTTAATGGTCATCATTCACAAAGCTCTTAACATGTCTGCTATATTCTTTAGTGTAGGTTTGCTTGTAAATAAAGAGCCACGTCTGATTCATGAAAGGCTGTGTAAAGCCTTGATTTGTGCGCGACTCTGGTGTATCAGATGATGAATTCCACCAAATAGTAAATATGCCATGTATTTGCTCATTCTCACTTTATTCATTTCACACCTTCAACTGCTGGTTGAACATTGCTCTCTTCCTCTGTTCAGTCTTTCTGTGACGTCTAGTGGTGTTGACCGTTCCACACTCCACTCTGCCCCTCCCCCCACCTCAGACCTTTTTTTTTTTTGGTTTCATTCCTGAACCAAAATAGAATATTTGCGGTGTCTGCTGTGGTACAAAACTATATTAAAGAAAAGTATATAAACGCCAAAACAACTCTCACAGTGTAATCACTATGAGCCTACTGATGATCCAGGTTTAAAGAGAATGTTTTAAATATAGTTTTGCTCTTGTTAAGATTGGTTTCCTATTAATGTCATTTAGTCAAACTAGAGGTTGGGGCCGCTTCGTGGCCCTCACATCTACGGTGCACCAGTGATCCAACTGATATGACCATATATGGAGATCTGTATCTGTCAGTACTTGTCCTTTTTATGGGACACTGCGCCTATGTCACACATGTGCAGTAGGGTGGGCCTAGCGGCCAAAAGAAAAGTGGCTAAAATGTGCCTGAATAAAAAGAATGTAGTTTTATATTAACTGTACAATATGTAAGTACAGTGAAGGTGGGGAAAGTAGCCTAGGCATTAACCAGAGCACTGATCAATAGTCCGTGGCAAGTTTGGAGGCAAGTGGAGACCTTGTGCGCTGACCAACCCGGGACGTACACCACAGCGTTTGATTTAGCTTCAGGAATGTCACAAATACTAAACAACTCAAATATCCATGAATTCAAGGTTTAATTGATAGGGAAACAGTATTTTTTTGGGGTAAAATATTCATTTAATGGAAGACAAAACTATATTAGTGTACTCAGCATACTGTAGGTGAAGTGCACACATGTAACATGAAGGTAACCAACATTAATTGGACATTAATCCAATCGCCGACAGACGACCCCAACCTTAGTACACACAGAACAACAGGAGAACTCAAGTCCTCAAACTATTCATATGTGTCCTCTTTATGAGTTATTCTACCATGAAAACAGACCATACCATTAGTGAAGGGGTGTACAGAGGATGACTTTTTAAACAGTGAGCTTGGTTATTCAGATTTACTTACATTACATTAACTTTTCATCTGTTGTTTACTTCCCTGTTCTCTGATCATACTTAAACTGTTTATGTCTGTATAACTAGATACAGTAGTAGATCTCTTAGTTAAATTCCATGACAGTGAACTAGGTGTAATTTGTTTTGATAGTCTCTTATTGAATCTGTATTTACAGACTTGTTGGCTGTAACCTCAGACAGACAGAGGTTGAAGTTGTGGCTTCAGCTCTCAGCTCTAATCCTTCACATTTGAGAGAATTGGACCTCAGCAAAAACAACCTGCAGGACTCAGGACTACTGGAGCTGCTCTTAGCTGGACTGAAGAGTCTGCACTGTAGACTGGAGATTCTAAGGTAAGATATGTATCTTACCTGATTAGTTTTTATCAATTCTGTGTTATTATGTACCGTATTATGTGAATATATTATGAATGCTGTGGTGAGAATGTATTAATAAGAATGATATCATGGGAACACAAGCCTATATCCATGTCCTGCCATGCTGAGATACAAAATTACACTATCATTGTTGGATGTATTTTGTCAGATCTTCATCATCTTCTAGTTTTGATTATTGTCTCCGCCAGGCCGAAGGGCATGGCAAGAGAGTATGTTTTACCCTCCGTCCGTCCGTCCGTCCGTCCGTCCGTCCGTCCGTCCGTGTGTGTGTCCTGTCTGTGTGTTAGCAGCTAATCTCTGGCACCGTTACCCCGGTCGCTGCGAAACTGTGCACACACACTCCCTGGATGGCAATTCAGAACCTTTTCACATGGGCCTCTTATAGCGCCACCTGAAGGCCGATTTGTGCAAAACCAATTTTTTTACATTACTCCTACAGATTTTATCCAAACGTCATGCAAATCGGTACACAGTATCTCTATAGTCATGTGATCAACATGGATCTGTCCGATTTCCCATATTCCATCCTCATTGGCTAAGGTTTGCTTCCAAAGTTTGCAGGATTGGTCCGTTTTGAACAAAATGCCTCAAATCATGAACGCAGCTTGCGATTTCCGTGAAATTTCACAAACACATTCCCACTAGGCCAAGGAAGAAATGCCATCCTTTTCACATTGGCCTGTTATAGCGCCACCAGCAGGTCTAATTTAGCAAAACACATTTTTTGGAACAAAATGCCTCAAATCATGAATGCAGTGTCCGATTGCCGTGAACGACCTAAGAATAAATGCCACCCTTTTCATATTGGCCTATTATAGCGCCACCAGGAGGCCACAATAACTTACCTGACCTGGCGGAGACCTGTGCTCCGAGGAGCACTTTTTCCAGTTTATATTGATATTAATGGGTGCAAGCGTTCATTTCAGGAATAGGGATTTCACTAGATGAGGATGTGGTATTTTTGGATGTGGTATTTTTCTCCTTCCTATGAAACATCTTTCTGAACTCTGTAGATCTGAATTCCTAATACTCACCATATTGTGATGGAGAAAACATTTGGGGTTGATGAACTTCTCATTGATATAGTTTATTATTTGGTCTAAAGTTTAAAAAGGATGAAATAACTCAAGCAAGACCTGACAAAGACCTATGAGATACAGAGAGCAGGAACCTCCTCAAACATTTAAAATTACATTTGTGAGAAACATTAGGATAGCCTTGTTCATTTGTAACAATTTGCAGATGATCTTGCAATGCTTGTTTGATGGTAGTAACAGCCTTGTATTAAACTCTGCAAATGCATTAACTATAGTGGGACAAGTGAGCTGAACTTAAGAATCTGTTTTTATTTTCTTTCTTGTTTTGTTGTATTATTTTTCCTTTCTTTCTTTCTTTTTTTCCTTTCGACCTCTTGGGTCACTAGTCCAAAACCCTGACAGTCCATCACGGCCAGGTCCAGGTTCTCAATCCAGGAATAATGTATATATAACATGTTTCGTGTATTATTTTTTTCTTTTTTTATCTGTTGTTTCATTCTTCATTCAGACTGGCTCAGTGCTGCTTGTCAGAGAGATGCTGTGAAGTTCTGTCCTCAGCTGTAAACTCTCATCCCTCCCTAAGAGAGTTGGACCTGAGCCTCAACATGGTGAATGATTCAGTTCTGAAGAACTGCATGTGAGTAGACTTGGACTGTGTCCATGTTGGATAGTACAGTGAATGTACAGTGTTTCCCTCATGTGTCTCTTAACACATCGGGTGCCAGCATTTTTTCATAACAACTTACCGTGGGTGCCAGCATTCTCCCCATTGACTGCGCTTTGCTGTTTATAAGTTTCCGCGTGCGTTACAAGCAAATCCACGCAAAAAAAAGCATCGATTCATGTTCTGCCATGAGCCTGGCTACAGGCTGGAACCATAACATTCTACTCGCGGGTTACAGCGGGTTACAACAACGGGGGGGGGGGATCGCGCATCGCGCATGACCGTTTTTCCCCACAGGAAACAGATTTGGAGATATAGGCGTTTCAAAGTAGGAAATAGACAGGAAGCGGATGGGGGAAAAAAAGTGTTTCCGGTGAGCGATCTGGCACTTCCTTCGCAGGATTACAATGGGTGCTCCCAGAGCTGCTCTAGCCCCGCCCGTGCGGAGAAAAACGAAAAAAACAAAAAGACTGAAATCACGGTTCAGACCGTGTTCGGCACCGAAGCTTCGGAACCGCCACTATGTAAACACACGGTTCAGACCGTGTTTGGCACCCGATGTGTTAACAGTGTATTCACTCTGACACAAAGTCACAAATAGATGCAAATATGTATGCATATTTAGTTAATACTTTAAAAACAAACACAATAAGGTTATATATATTTTAATTTATGCACTCAATACTTGGTCTGGGCTACTTTTGAACACATTATTTCATCAGTGGAGCGTGGCATGGAGGTGATCAGCCTGTGGTTCTGTTGAGGTGTTATGGAAGCCCAGGTTTGCTTTGATAGCAGCCTTAAGCTCATTTGTATTGTTGAGTCTAGTGTCTCACACCTTCCTCTTGACAATACAACATCTATTCTCTGTGGGGTTCAGGTCAGGTCAGTTGTCTGGTCAGTTAAGCACAGTAATAACATGGTCAGTACACCAGTTACTAGTAGTGTTGACACAGTGGGCAGGTGGAAGTCCTTCCTAAAATCTCCTGGTAGATGCTGTGTTGACTCCAGTGTGACGTTTTCACTGTCAGTGATTATGTTGGGTGCCATCATGTCATCTGGTGGTGTTGGTCCACTGTGTTTTATCAAGTCCAGAGTCAACAAAGCATCTATCAGGAGATTTTAGAGGACTTTGTGCTTCAGTATGTTGACAAGCTTTATGGAGATGCTGATGTCCTTTTCCCTCAGGACTTGGCACCTGCCCACTGTGTCAACATTACTAGTAACTGGTGTACTGACCATGGTATTACTGTGATGTACTGACCAGACAACTGACCTGACCTGAACCCCACAGAGAATATATGTTGTATTGTAAAGAGGAAGGTGTGAGCAAAAACAAAAAAAAGGTTTTAAATATGTCACTGTGAAGTTTCACTTTATGAACTAATATATGTAAACTTGCATTAAGAACAAGATATATCTGCATAGTAAACTTGCATTAAGAACAAGATATATCTGCATAGTAAACTTGCATTAAGAACAAGATATATCTGCATAGTAAACTTGCATTAACTCTTTGACTGCCAGAGTATTTACACATCTACCCCCCTTCCCTGCCAGAGAATAACATTGCAAAAATAGGTAAACTGTGAATTTTGTCTCCGTTTATTTTTTAACATTGAAGTGAATGGAGCATAAAATCTTCGTATCGCGTTATCTCCTGCTTCCTTTGTGATAAAAAAAAATAATAATAATAATAATAATAATAATAATAATAATAATAATTTTTTTAAAAATCTCGTCAATCTCGTCGACGGCTGGCTGAGCCATGCGGAGAAAAACGAGACATCTCGTCAATGGCAGTCAAATTAAGAAGGGATAAAGGAGAGAGGAGTGCTAGGGGTTAAGGTGGAGTCTGAGGAGGTGATGAGATCCAAACTGGGCAGCAGTGAGTATGTCTGGATGGGCTGCAGGGCCAAGATAATGATAGGAGAAACACTGTAGTGTCAGGTAGTGGAGACGTTGTGTTAGACAGTTAGACATTGATGCATTGTTGTTATATTTCCTACAGAGTGAAACATGGAGGAGAAGAATGTCTTAATTCTCGACTCAGTACAAAATGTGAGTATCTGTGTCAATAGAGCACAGAAGTCTGACCTAATTTACACATCCTACCTGGGTCGCGTCCCCCTCCCCCCGTTCTGAATTCCTACAGACGTGTTTAATATCACGTCAAATAAGAACTGTGTTCCAAAAATAATAACTAAAGTTATACTTCCGCCAAATTAGTTACATTCTCGTCAGAAACAGCCTGTATCAAATATGAGTGACTGACTATCATAAACGATACAGAGCCTCCCTGACAATTTCGCAGAGACAGTTTGTTTATTTTTGGACCACAATTCTTATATGAGACGATTCTATGATGACCCAATGTTATTCTCCATAGAGAAATGACTTTACGACCCAGGGGATGAACGAGTGACGTCAGGACTTCTGTACTCTATATCACACATTAACATTTTATACACTGTTTTACAGTGGTTTAAAGTAACTAAGTACATTTACTCAAGTACTGTCCTTAAGTATACTTTTGAGGATGGCCGAAGTATTTCCCATTTTCAATACTTTTACTTCTACTCCATTACATCTCAGAGGCACATATTGTACTTTTACTCCACAATTATTTGGCAGCTTTAGTTACAAGTTACTTTGCAGATTTATATTATTATTACAACACATGCATGAACCACTTCAGCCCTATATACATTTCGGCCATTTGAAAATAATAATGAGTACTTTTACTTTTGTTAATTTAAGTATATTTTGATGCTTATACTTTTGTACTTTTGCTCAAGTAAATTTTGATTACCAGACTTTTACTTGCAACAGAGGATTTTTACACTGCAGTATTGATACTTTTACTTAAGTAAAAAACGTGAGCACTTTTTCCACCGCTGCTGTTTTATACTCGTTCGGCCCCTCCCCAGATACTGTCCTGAAAACTCTTCAGTAGAGCTTCCAGGGAATTCAGGAGGTTTCTCTGCTCTTGGCCCGGTCCTTAACCCATTAAGACCTGGAAAGCCTATACGTTGTCATGAGCAACATGAATATTTTTTTATAATTTTGAGTAAAACTAAGGTCATGTGGGTTGACGGAAACAATGGGCCTCATTCACTAACCTGGTCATAAATAAGGTGTATATCCTGGTCATAAATAAGGTGTATATCCTGGTCATAAATAAGGTGTATATCCTGGTCATAAATAAGGTGTATATCCTGGTCATAAATAAGGTGTATATCCTGGTCATAAATAAGGTGTATATCCTGGTCATAAATACGGTGTATATCCTGGTCATAAATAACATATGTATATTGGGATAAGTCAATTCTGACGTGTGATTCATGAAAGAGGGTTCAGATCTGTGATTTGTGCGTATCACAGGTGTATCTCATTTGTGTTCTAAAGTCACTAGTGTGTTCCCGTGTAGATCCTTTGTATTGTTCCACGCCCCATTTAATACCATAAAAGGCAACCAGAAATAACCCACGTGAAGAAAAAAAAACAGATCTGCTAAATTACAAACGTGTCAAGTCACACCACATTGACAACTTGTACATCTGTTCTGTCTGGAAGTGAGTCCCTCGATCACACGATGGATCAGCTGAACGTTAATAAAGTAATGCTCTCATAATGAGAATAAGAAGTTATAACGTTTAACCCCACCACCAAATAATAGGTTAATAAAACGTGGAAAGGATATTATAGAAGCCTTTTCTATTAAATAATGCTCACATTTAACTGAGGTAACATTTTGACGCTGGAATCCAGGAACACCGAGATCCGATTATGGACTAGATCACACTTTATTGATTACTGAGGATAAACCTGTCCTTTGGACTAACAACATATCCTGTCCTACGTCAGAATGGTGAATGGATATTATGGACACAGCTAGATTTCATCCATACTGCATCTTCATCAGATATAAGTTTGATGTGATCAATAAATAAATAAATTAATAGCGCAACATATGTTGTTGGCATGAAAGTCCAATATGTGAAACTGTGGCCACATTTGCAGGAACGGAAAACATGCAAAAGGACCTAATATTTCAGCTCTAAATGTGTCAACTGAAAATAAATACTTGGTTGAATTTGCATCATGTCTATAATATGTATCCAAGCAATAGATCTTTGACGTGAGTTTGAGTGTCCGCCCAAATTCACGGTAAAAAGAAGATGAATGAATACTGAACGTGTGGGAAGTCACGTATATGCACATAAGTACATAATATGTGAGGACCTGAGCTTAGTGAATGAGACCCAATGCCTCACAACTCCTCACAACGCCTCACATTGTGACACGTTGTGTGCTTGTAGATCGGCAATATTTAAAATATAGCCGATCTACAAGCACACAATGTGTCACAATGCGAGGCGTTGTGAGCTTGTAGTTCAGCTATATTTGAAACATAAAAAGAGCCAATCTACAAACCTACAATACATATTGCATCATGACCAGGGTTTCCGCAAGGCACTTTTTGGGCCGGCCACCTTGACCGACAGGATTATATTTTACCGGCTAAAGAATGAAGTGGGCTAGTAATATCTATCTGCTCTATCATGCAGAGGTGTGGCTTTCCAAAAAATAACTGAATAAAGTGGGCGTTATGAACAGCTTGCGTGACTACGTCACACAGTATAAACACATATGTTTTATTCAACCTTAATATGCAAAACCTACAGCTTTTGTTTTGTTTTGTTAATGTTAATTATGTCATCATGAATGATGGTACAAGGAAGATTCATTACTTGCCTGCAATGTATGTGTGTCACCAACTTTCACCACTTTATCCATTGCAGACAGACAGACATAAAATAGTCTAATAACAGCATTTTCCCAATCGGCCACGGTGGCCTGTGATCTTTATAATTAACGGCCAATTAAATATTACATTTAATTGGTAAATACCGGCTAACGGAAACCCTGATCATGACGTGTGGTGAGCTTTTAGATAGACTATTACAAATAAATAAAAATAGCTGATCACAACTTGTCACATTGTGACAGGTTGTGAGCCGATCTACAAGCTCACATCATTTTGCGTTGTGAGCCTTTCCATCGGCTATATTACAAGAAATAGCAGATCTACAAGCTTGCAAAGCCTCGCATTATGATGCACTATGAGTTTTGGCTATATTTCAAAAACAGCCGATCTACAAGCTCACACCATGTTGCAATATGACAGGCAGTGAGTTATTTCAAACATCAACAAGTAGAAGATCACGCTCATCCAAAGTAATTTAAAAAGCCAGATGCAGAGCAGAACTCTGCACTGGAATAATTATGATCCATAAGTTAAATGGTTTATTACCATCATGAATGTGATGTTTAAAGCCTGCTGGATCTTCCTCAGACCTCAATATATCAAACATAACAAAGATAGCCGATCTACAAGCTCAAAAGGATCACATTGTGACACGTTGTGAGCTTGTTTTGTTTGGCTTTGTTTAAAACTCAAAAGTAGAAGATCTACAAACTCATGAGTTACATTGTGACAGGTTGTGATCTTGTAGATCAGCTGTATTTCAAACATAAACTCACAATATGTTTTCTAAACAGTGGATCTACAAGCTCACAACTCGTCACATTGTGACAGGTTGTGAGCTTTCAGATTGGATTTAGATTATCAATAATTGAAAAAATATATATAAAAATAGCCGATCTACAAGCTCACCATGCGTCACATCATGATGTGTTGTGAGCTTTTAGATCGGCTATATTAGAAAATTAGGTAAAAATAGCCGATCTACAAGCTCAAAATGGGTAACATTTTGACGAGTTCTGAATGTGTATGTCGGCTATATTTGAAAAATACCACAAGCACACAACGTGTGTTACGTGTCACATTATAACACGTTGTGAGCTTGAAGATGATTTATAGTTAAAAAAATAGCTAATCTACAAGCTCACAACACCTCATATTGTGTACTTTTTAATTAATGAATTAATTAAATTGCCGATATGCAATCGTTGTGAGCTTGTAGATCGGCTTTTCTAATATAAAACTACCCGATCTATCAATTTACAACGACTTGCATTGTGACAGATTGAGCTTGCAGATTGGGTTGTGGTAAAATGAAATAAATAGCCGATCTACAAGCTCACAATGCCTTGCATCATGACAGGCTGTGAGCTTGTAGATTGGCTATATTTCAAAAACAGCGGATCTACAAGCTCACATGTTGCAATGTGACATGTTGTGAGCTTGTAGATCAGCTTGTAGATGTAAATACTGCAGTACAGAAAAACATTTAAAAAAAAGATTGTACATAATAAATAGGAGATCTACAAGCTCACAACGCCTTGCATCGTGACACGTTGTGTAATTCCTCCATATTTCAAAAATAACTAAAATAGACGATCTACAAGTTAGCAACGCTTCACACCATGGTGTGAGGTGTTGCTAACTTATAGATGCTGAATGTTTTCTATGTAACACAGTGGTTTCCAAACTGGGACCCAGGGGGGTCCCCACATTATTGTGGGGGGTCCCCAGATGATTATCTTAATGTGTAACATTGTTTTCTCACTCAACAGTAAACAAACCAACATACAGTATAAGTGTATACAGGGTATCTGCACATTTATAATGTTACAATTTAAGGACTTTTAAGACCTTTTTAATACCAAATTGGCCAAATTGTCAAATATAATGCAAAAAAAGGGCAAAAATTGTGAAAGTAGCCGATCTACTAAATAGCCGATCTATAAGTGGTAGATCAGCTATAAATATACTATAAAATATATCTACCAGCTCACAACGCCTTGTAGATCGGCTATTTTCACATTATTTATATGTGGAACCGAGTCAAACTAAATGTAATGCCTCAACTCCTACAACTACCCCACCCTGACAAGTGCTTGTCAGAGTGAGGGGTCCCCAGTTCAAATATGATTATTTTGGGGGGTCCCCAGTTCAAATATGATTATGTTGGTGGGTCCCCAGTTCAAGTATTTTCAGAGTTGTAAAGTAGTAACTAAGTACATTTACTCAAGTACTGTACTTAAATAACATTTTGAGGTATTTTTTACTTTACTGGAGTATTTCCTATTTTCTGTACTTTTATTTCTACTCCACTACATTTCAAATGCATATTGTACTTTTACTCGACTACAATTATTTGAAAACTTTAGTTACTTGGAGGATTTTGATTATTCTTACAAAACATACATTAACTACATTAACAGCCCTATATATATTTCAGCCATTTGAAAATAGTCGATCTATAAGTTCACAATGCGTCTCCATGCAACGCATTGTGAGCTTGTAGATCTGCTATTTTCAAAAGATTTTTATATCATTTATACATTTGAAAACTTGTGAAATGGGACATTCTGCATAATGAGTACTTTGTTACTTTAAGTATATTTTAATACCGATACTTTTGTACTTTTACACGAGTACATTTTGAATTCCGGACTTTTACTTGTAACAGAGTATTTATACATTGCAGTATTGATACTTTTACTTAAGTAAAACATGTGAGTACTTTTCCACATTGATGTCATTTCACATAAACTTAATGTAAACATTTTCTCACAGAAAGTCACTTCTCACCTGGAGGCTTTAAGACATTCTGACTCACATTTTACTGTGTTGTCGTCAGGCAGAAACCTTGTATCTCTGACACGTTGTGAGCTTGTAGATCTGCTGTTTACACTATTTTAATGTTTTTAAAATGATATTAAGAAAATAAATGAAATGTTTTGGACATACAAGGTTTCCAGCCGACAGCGACGCAGACGATACATTGTGTGTGTGTGTGTGTGTGTGTGTGTGTGTGTGTGTGTGTGTGTGTGTGTGTGTGTGTGTGTGTGTGTGTGTGTGTGTGTGTGTGTGTGTGTGTGTGTGTGTGTGTGTGTGTGTGTGTGTGTGTGTGTGTGTGTGTGTGTGTGTGTGTGTGTGTGTGTGTGTGTGTGTGTGTGCGTGTGTGTGTGTGTGTGTCAGTGAATGATGTATTTAATGTTTACTGTGTTGTTTTTCTCATCAGATTTCCATCCTCTCACACTGGACACAAACACAGCATTCAGACACCTCTCTCTGTCTGAGAACAACAGAAAGGTGACATGGGGATATGTATCAATCATGTATCAATCACATCCTGAACATCCTGACAGGTTTGATGTAAAGCTTCAGGTTCTGTGTACAGAGGGTCTGACTGGACACTGTTACTGGGAGGTAGAGTGGAGTGGAGGGGTTTATATAGCAGTGACTTACAGAGGGATCAGCAGGAAAGGAGGTGGTGATGACTGTAGGCTTGGATACAATGACAAGTCCTGGAGTCTGGACTGTAGAGATGGTGGTCGTGGCAGTTACACTGTCAGACACAATAGTAAGGACACTGTCCTCCCTGTCAGTCCCTCTGGCTCCAACAGAGTAGCAGTGTATCTGGACTGGCCTGCTGGGACTCTGTCCTTTTATAAAGGGTCCTCTGACTCACTGACACACCTGTACACCTTCCAGAACACATTCTCTGAACCTCTCTATGCTGGGTTCAGGTTATACAGGTCCTCCTCAGTGTGTCTGTGTGAGCAGAGATAGTCTCTATATGAGGATGACATCAGGTCACCATGGTTACTCAACATGTTTGAGTGAGTGCACGTTGTCATGGTTACCACTGTTGCCAGGATACTTTGAGACTAGCTGAGTCTGACGTCATGGACTCCATATTTGGGCATGATTGACTCGTCATGACATTACGGTGACATCATCATGATGATGTAATAAAAAGCACAGTGACAGTCACACATTAAAGCTCCTGTAGATGTTTGACCTTTGACCCCCATAAGACAAGATTTGTGTTAAAAATCGTCACCTTATTAAACTAATGGCCTAAGTCATTTTTTGAGGAAATGATATTTTTGCCTAAATCAGCTCCTCATGACACTGGCCACCTCTGGTAAAATCGCCCATCTCCTAATTGAAAAGATCATGCTGTTCATGCCCCTTTTAGTATAAAACACGCCCCTTTTAGTATAATGGCCTAACTCCCTAGTGTGACTTAGGACAAAATAGGCCTTTTGTTTGGCCTAAGTCACATGTTTTTGTGACTTAAGCCAAATTATTTACTGATTTAGGCCATTTTGTAATTTGTTTTGCTTTTTATTTTGGCCTAAGTCAGATTTAATCCTATTTAAACCTATTTCAATCTCTTGTGTTACATAACTGACAGTCAGTGTTATTTCTATTTAAATAGTCATAATTTGTTATAAACATTTTGGGTGAAATGATTAAGAAATATCATATAGTTTTGTTCTGGATCAGTTTTTTATTTTTCCTGAAAACCTTGAAAAAATGACTTAGGCCATTAGTTTAATAATGTGACGAAATGTTACAAATTATATAAATATATAAAAAACTAAAACATGTTTTTCCTAAAATAGCAGATCTACAAGCTCCCAACACATCACATTATGACACATTGTGAGCTTGTAGCTATTTGCCAATAACAAAGTAATACATGGATGAAGTGGTTACACTGAGTTTGATGCTATTCATGTATATTTAATAATTTAGCTTAGGACCCCCTCAAGGACCCACCGGGGGCCCCTGGACCAACACAAATGTTGTTTGGGGGTCCCTGGCACAAATATGTTCAAATGGGGGGTCCCTGGTCAAATCCATATTAATGTCAAACTCTATGGTATAAAATGAGTCATCACCACAGGGAGCTTTAGATCTTAGATTAGATTAGATAGAAGTGAACAAACCTCCACTCCATACATTTATAAATATGTATCATAAATACTGTCCATCATGATGATGATGATGTAAATATCAGTGTCATATTGTGTCTCTTATGATACAAACTCATTTTATGTATATTTGATTTTTGATATTTTTACACAAGAATAGACTGAGGAAAACTGTATATTTGATCATGTAATTCTCACAGTAGTAAATAAATACATCTACTGATGCACAAACTTGGACACATCATCAGTTTTGTTTCCTGGAATCACTGGGTATTTGGGGTCTGCAACAGACACCCTCCTCCAGGCGACCCGACCGAGGCTGATCAGACCCCGGTCTGTGTCCAAGTGGCATGTTACAGCCCCCACTGTCTCTTGAGGGGAGTAAGAGACAGTGCTAATGGGGGTTAGGGTTTAGGGTGGCAGGTGAGATGTTAACAGCAAGTTGTGGCAACACTAAGAGGCTCTCGGCACTGTGGGTTGACTCCGGGCCTGGCTCCTCCTTCGCCTGACCAGAAGTGGGCATTCTTCTGTGCGTAGCAATGTTGTATATTTATATAAACCTTTAACCCCATATACCTTTTAACCCCCATAAACCTTTTAACCCCATATACTTTATTGACTGGGGTTCCCCCAGGGTTCTGTAATTGGTCCACCCCCCCTCTAATAGCTAAGATCTACGTCACAAAGCGACACATTGTGAGCAGTGTTCAGTGCGGAGCCCAACACTCCCCGCTGACCAGCCCCCCCCCCCCCCCCCCGCCCATAGGAGTACATACAGTGACATATATGCTCCTCCTCCCGCCCGGCTTCCCTCCCCTGAACACGGGTCAGTTGTGTTCACATAGACGTTGGACAAAGCCGGATGCACCACGGTGGATTGTAACCCACAACCTCCGTGGTGGTGGGCAGGGACTTTACCACTGAGCCACCCGAGTGATGTGAGCAGTGTTCATTTTGACAGCACATTTCACTCATAGTTTGACTCTCATCTTGGACTTTGTCAATCACTCTGGATTCAAACATCTACTAAATGTGTTTATCAACTCAAATCAATCATTGTTTATTCATTGATTCATTATGACATCATTGTTTCCTCACTCATTCCATGATTGTGTTTTCATTGAATATGAATGTGATATTATTCTCATTCTTCACATGTTATTGTATGATCATGTGTAGAAGTATGAATAGTTTAATAAATGTGTTCTTGACAGTCTGTCGTTGTTCCTGTGTATTGATATTCATAGTGTTGTCATGACAACAGGCCACAGCTCATTGGTCATGTATAATAACTACGTTGGATCCATTGGAACAAGAAGTTATTTGTACATTTCATTAACACATTGACTGCCAATCGCGTAGATCTACGCGAACCGATTTAAAGCCGCAGCGTGCCAGTCGCGGAGATCTGCGCGACTCGCATTTCCCATGTTAAATCGAAAAAGTGCACTTTCCGGATTTTTTTTCGACCCATTTCCGGTTCCGGGGCCGACCGGAAACGGAATAAAACTGGTTCCGTTTTTTTCGCTCGCATCCGTTTCCTGTCTAGGCGTCAGCTTAGAATCGATTTATCTCCCTTGTGGTTTTCCTCACCGCATCGTCCTGTCTAACGTTCTCGCCTGTAACTTCAAGATGGAGGCACGGATCGGCTCGCAGTTTTTTGTTTTTGTTTTTCACGGATCCCGTGTTTGTGTCGAACCAAATTAACGCGGATTTTAAACGGATTTAGCGGGGGCTATGACGACATGAAAAAAACAAAAAAACAACAAAAAGAGCTTGGCACTGGTAGGTACATTATGAGATTAACCTCTGGCGTTAATTAAAAGGCAACACTGCTGATTACCTGCATTTTACCTGCAGTAATCTGATTACCTAAATTACACCTGCAGTAATCTGATTACTTGCATTACACCTGCAGTATCCTACCAGGGAGGAAGAGAACAGATATTGAATGACCCCCAGAAGCAAAGATTTGAGTTAAACGTGTATATTTATATATATATATTGATGTGTCACATTTTACCATTTTCTTTCAAAAATAGCAGATCTACAAGCTCATAGCCCAGCACCGAGTGCCGTGCTACAAGCTTGTACAGTAGATCTGCTATTTTTTAATAGCCAAATACATAAATAATACATGACACAGATGCGTTCCTGGATTGGTCTGTTCTTTCTCTCCAGGATCATGGAGGATCAGTGTTTGTCAGAGTTGTGTGAATGGTTTAGCACAAAGGTCTTCAGTGTTTTACAGGCCAACAACTCCTTATCTGAGAGAGAGAACCTCCACTACATTTCATACATTTATACAACACTATCATTGTGTGTTGTGTTGCATTCATGTTAAAGTGCCTTTTCAGACAGTTAACCTCTGAAATCCCCCATTTTGTTTTACTGAACATAGCAGATCTACAAGCTCACAACGCTGCGAGCCGTTGTGAGCTTGTAGATCTGCTAATGTTAGGCTAATGTTCCCCTCAGAATAGGGATGCTAGAGTTCAAGTGTCCAGAATCCATTACTTTTTAATGCTGTTTTTAGGTCAAATGTGTCACCACAATAAGCATGGCTCTGTGTTAAGGACTGTTGTATCTCCATTCTCCTTGAGGTGTTTGGTTTGATATAAAACCATTACTGTGTAAACATTTATCAACAAACTATACTACCAACAATGGTTAAACATTGTCCAAATTGTCAAATATTACAGGCAACCATTTTGAAAATAGCCGATCTACATGCTCACAACGCCTCGCAACTGTAGATTGGCTATTTTCACTATGGAACCGAGTTAAACTAAATGTAGTGCCTCAATTCTTACAATTCCAAGAGCTTATCAGGATGGGGGGTCCCCAGTTCAAATATGAGTATTTAGGGGGGGTCCCCAGTACAAAGATGATTATTTCGGGGGGTGCCCAGTACAAAGATGATTATTTCGGGGGTCTCCAGTACAAAGATGATTATTTCGGGGGGTCCCCAGTACAAAGAGGATACTTTTGGGGGGTCTCACCCTCAACAGATTGAGAACCACTGCTATAATGGAGCGTCCATCAAGCTGTATTTTAGAAACTGGAGATGTGAGTCTAGAACAGAGGGTGTGGCTTATTTTTTAGAAACATGTGACATTAATGTGACATAAAACACAAATGTCACATGTGTGTTTTATTATGCATGTTTCTTTGTGTGTCTTGGAATGAGCAGGAACTTACATTTTAGGAAAAGACCCCTATCCCACATGTCGCCACAAGGGGGCAAATCAGGTGGTTTTAGGAGGTCATGTGACATCTTTCTTCAAGGAAGAGAGAAAGAACAACATCAGTTTGTCCCTGTTTGTTCAGGTAAATAAAGTATTAGAACATAAAACATGTTCAAAATAAGCTCTGTGATGTAAAACAAAGCTTGTCTTGAGGGTTTTACCAGAAATGTGGTGATTGTGTTTTAGTTTATTGTGTGTAGTTGAATATAAAGGTCTAAGCAGTCAGATTGATGGCAGCCATTACTGCTGCACACACACACACACACACACACACACACACACACACACACACACACACACACACACACACACACACACACACACACACACACACACACACACTGCCACACTGTTTCTGCCTTTAGTGTTTAAAGCTCCTGTTGTGTGTTTAATCCATCAGGACCGGGAACGCATCTGTGTCATTTGTTTTACATTTCTTTGAGCTATTCAAAAATAGCAGATCTACAAGCTCATAGCGCGGCACTGAGTGCCACGCTATGAGCTTGTAGATCTGCTATTTTTTGTGGGAAATCGTGGGTCTTTCAATATATCTTTTTAAAGGTAACATTTGTAACTTAAATCTGTGCTTCTGGGGGATTCTACAAATGTCTTCTAAATCCTGACAGTTGTTCTGAAAAAAACATAAACGAAAACAAAAAGCAACATAAGAAAAAAACATGTTGCTATAATATCAGTGGTTCTCAAAAATGATATGTATTTGGCCGTGGACCCCTATCAAAAATATTTTGTTCCAGGGACCCCCCAGAAGTTGTAACAGAGTTAAAAAAAAATGTTCTCTTTAAAAATGTATTTATTATTCAAAGATTTGCACACATTTTCCCGATTTTTCAAAAAATAGCAGATCTACAAGCTCATAGCGTGGCACTTGGTGCCGCGCTATGAGCTTGTAGATCTGCTATTTTGGAATAGCGAAAGAAATCTTAAATAACACAGATGCGTTCCCGGTCTTAAAGGGTTAATGTGTTAGTCTACCTTTTGTGTTGATAAATGTTTATTTTTGGTGTTGATAAATGAGTTAATTCTCTCCAGTAGGGTCTTGTAAAGTGTCTTTCTAGTAAGTCAATACAGTATTAACTGTTGTCAGAGCAGAAGTATGGAATAATGTTAATTCATGTTTATGCATACATATTTTTTTTCAAAAATAGCAGATTTTGAAAAATCCCTGGCACAAAATGTTTTTCACACGGGGGAGTCCGCAGCCAAATACATGTCATTTTGGGGGTCCTTGTCACTCCATGGAGACTTGAATTCATGGATATTTATAATTTTTTTTCTCATTCCTAAGACAATAATGTGATGACCGTCAGACCGGTAGGCAGTGTTTCTGGTAGGAGACACAAAGGAGACTCTTTGTGTCTCCTACCGGAACCGCTGCCGGTCATCAAATTATTGTCTTAGGAATGAGACAAAAAAATAATAATATCCATGAATTCAAGTCTCCATGGAGTGACTAATCCATAGAAAACAAGGATTTTGGGGGTGAACTATCCCTTTAAGAGATGTAAATCACTGGACCATGGAAAGGAGGTGTCATTCACTGCAGCCGTTTCTCCTTTTTCTCCTTTTGAACATAATAGTGTTTTGTATTTGTTGATGACATGTATTATTGTGTTATTTTATTATGCTATGTTGATGAATTGAATGCATAGGACCACCATGGAAACAAGACCCCAGGACTTTTTTATGTTCTCCTTTTTATCCTTAATGACTAAAAGGACCACCTGCTGTGTTTACATTTATGACACTAATAAAGTATGACATCAATCAATCAATCAATCAATCAATCAATGAAGTCCATTGTGTTCCAGGTGAAGCTGGTGTCAGAGCTTCTACCTGAAGAACGTCCAGACCCAGGAGACCAGAACCCTGACCCACTTCCACTTCCTCAGCTGGCCCGCCCAGGGCATCCCCACCTCCACGCCACCCCCTGCTGGACTTCCTCAGGTATTGCAGCCTGCCTGGGGCATAATGATGACAGCACTGTCCTGAACACATTCCAGTCCTCCTGTAGGCTATGACAACAGCTAAAGCATTGCTTCTCAATGTGGGGTCCGGGGACCCCCAGGGGTCCTTGGGGGGGGTTTTAGGGGCTCTCCAGCTAAATAAGTTAACATAGCATCATATTTTAACCACTTTATCCATGTTGGATATTAAAAAATCACACCTGTGTGAAGGTAGCGGCGCCTTTGATATATTTTGTCATAGATATGTGTTTCTCCTAGAGAAACAATATTAAATCTCTGTAAATTTATTTCAAGGCTTCCAGTGGCACTAAATAGTGCCATTGGAAGCGAATCACCAAATGCATTCCAAGGTAAGTGGCAAAAACTGATCTGTCATAGCTGATAGAGTGGGTACCTAAAAAATAAACTTTGCGTGTGTATAAATGTGGTACCAGAAAGATATGTATGTGTTATGAAATAATCTATACAATTTATAAGCCGTACCCAAAGTGTTTATGTTCCGGACTTTTACAGTTTATATAAACCATCTAATCTTGTATTCATGATATAATATTGATGTCATGAATAGTTCCATTGCCTGACCAATCAGAACGTTGACGGGCCTGACCAATCAGAACGTTGACGGAAAAGCCAGGTATAGAGCAGGACCATCGCCGTTAAAAATACATACAAAAAAAGAAGGGGGAAAAGCATGAGAAAATAAAAATATATACAAAAAAAAACATGAGAAAATAAAAATATATACAAAAAAAACATGAGGAAATAAAAAATAAACCTTGACATCATAGTGATTTCATGAATAGTCCCCTTGCCTGACAAATCAGAACCTTGACGGGCCTGACCAATCAGAACCTTGACGGGCCTGACCAATCAGAACCTTGACGGGCCTGACCAATCAGAACGTTGACGGAAAAGCCAGGTATAGAGCAGGACCATCGCCGTTAAAAATACATACAAAAAAAGAAGGGGGAAAAGCATGAGAAAATAAAAATATATACAAAAAAAAACATGAGGAAATAAAAAATAAACCTTGTGTATACATGTGGTACCAGAAAGATATTTATGTTTTATGAAATAATGTATACAATTTATAAGCCGTACCCAGAGTCTATATATTGACCTTAGTGTTATTAGCAAAGCATCGTGGTCTTTTGCTGTGTAGTATGAACTGTACAGAGATGGATGTGCAGTGACTTGTCCGTTGTTTCGGAAGTACGCGTGGTCTATGTGTCCTCCCTCAAAGTGGGTTGCTTCTTGTATGAGTTGAGTGAAGCCTAGTTTCTGAAGAGATTCTGATACGTGGTTGTTGGGGTTTTCACCAAGGCATATGTTGAGATCACCGCATATCAGAGTTGTTTTGATTGGGTCGATTAACTGTGTCAAATTCTGGATCGAGGATGTATGTCCTTTGCTTTTGTAGACACTGATTATTATGTCTATGTCTGGCTAATCCCTTGCCATGTCCAATACTGTTTAGATGGAGTGAAAACCCATCAATCTGCAGAGATGGGACATAGTTGTTGTGTGTGAGCCATGTTTCACTGAGGCATATAATGACATCATAGTGATGTCATGAATAGTAACATAGTGATGTCATGAATAGTGACCAATCAGAACGTTGACGGACCTGACCAATCAGAACGTTGACGGACCTGACCAATCAGAACCTTGGCGAGCCTGACCAATCAGAACGTTGACGGACCTGACCAATCAGAACCTTGGCGAGCCTGACCAATCAGAACGTTGACGCAAAAGCCAGGTATAGAGGGCTAATATCCGCTCTATACCTAAAGGTATAGAGCTTATATACCTATAAGCTCTATACCTAAAGGTATAGAGCGGCTAGCGCCGCTAAAAATCACACCCAGTGTGAAGTGGGCGGTGTGTCGTCATCACAACACGACTCACTTAAAAAAATAATATATATACATACTAAATTAATTTTAGGATCATTTATTTTTTAAGTCCTTTTGGCTTTGTCCTCATCGGCTGTCTGTTCTCTGTCCTTTGACCTCATGATTTTCATTTTATCGTTTTCTTTTATCATTTCAGCTATAGGATTCTTCTTTACGTTTCCCACCAAGGCTTGTCTCTTCCATTGTTGGATTATGTAGGCCACTGTATTTTTAGAAATCGTAAGTTCAGCAGAAATTGTTCTGTAACCTTGACCAGATCTATAGCAATTTTTGTGTGATCATCACACGACTCACTTAAAAAAAAGCATCAATGCTTTTTTTAAGTGCCATAGTCCTATATAGGGCTGCACATGTGTCATGTGTTTCGCTAGCCAATCACAGTCCTGAATTTGCAAAGTCAGCCAATCACATTACAGCTAGTGTCATCATCACTAGTGTCATCACCACTGGAAGGGTTGGCGTTGTAGACTGCGTTGTAGACTATTGGCCAATCACGGTGCAGGATTGGTCAGTGTCCAAAACCCACTTATAGGGGGCGGTTACACCGCCTCAAAAATAGCAGATCTACAAGCTCACAGCGCGTCACTTTGTGCCGCGCTATGATCTTGTACATCTGCTATTTTTGAAATATCGAAAATGTTTGGAAGTTTTTTTTAAGTAAATCTTCTCTTCTGGGGGTCCCTGGCACAGAGCCTTTTCAGATGGGGGTCCCTGGCACAGAGCCTTTTCAGATGGGGGTCCGTGGCCAAATACATATACATTTGGGTGTCCTTGTCCTTGAAAAGGTTTGAGAACCACTGATCTATAAAACATGTTCACATACATGTCCATCCTAAAGCCATGTAAGTGAAGGTGTAGTGGTTGTGAACGAGGATCCTGACAGATTCACTAGAGCAGCTCTGACTCTGTTCTTCAGAGATTACAAAGTGAGTGACAGGTGGGTCACTGGTTATTGGGACAGAATGCTCTGCAAGATACTCCGTTTTTTACTATGTGCTGACTGCAAAAAACTATCGGCCGCACAACATGACTTTAACAGGCCGTGCCCAATAACACTGTTACTTCTTTCTTTCTTTCTTTCTTTCTTTCTTTCTTTCTTTCTTTCTTTCTTTATTTCATGTAATTATTAACAGACAGATTTGACACAACAATGAACACAAGCCATTGCCTGTCGGCATGCGCCTTGTATGCACACACACTCAATTGGCATCACCTCTAGGGTTTAAGACAGTGGTTTTCAACCAGTGGTCTGGGGACCACCAGTGGTCCTTGAGGGAGTACCAGGGGGTCCCCAGCAAAGTTAGTTAATAGCGCCCCCCCCCCCCCCAAAATAAATTGGGACCCCCAGTTTGGGGAACCATTGTCTTAAGCCACCGAGCCACTGAGTTTGGACGCACAACGTCATCTTGTTCTCTGGGTTATTAGATTTGTGCAGAACTGGGATAAGAACTCATAAAGCGTTTTAATGTGAACATTTATAATATTGAGACACTTAACCCATTAAGACCAGGAACGCATCTGTGTGTCATTTTCACATTTCTTTGGCTGTTCAAAAAAATAGCAGATCTACAAGCTCATAGCGCGGCACCGAGTGCTGCGCTATGAGCTTGTAGATCTGCTATTTTCTTCTTTACTTATTTGTTTTTTTGTGAAAATCTTTGAATATGTTTTTAAATCTCAAATCTTTGAACGTATGTTTCTATAATATCAGTGGTCCACAAACCTTTTCATGTCAAGGACCACCCAACATGATATGTATTTGGCCGTGGACCCCCCCCCATCTCAAAACATGTTGTTCCAGGGACCCAGAAGTTGTAACATAGTTAAAAATGCTCGCTTAAAAAAAAAAAAAAAACATAATTCAAAGATTTGCACACATTTTCACGATTTAAAAAAAAATGCAGATCTACAAGCTCATAGCGCGGCACTCGGTGCCGCGCTATGAGCTTGTAGATCTGCTATTTTTGAATAGCCAAATAAATGTCAAAATGACAGAGATGCGTTCCCGGTTTGAATGGGTTAAGCAGTAATACAAGAGGTGCTGGTGTGCTGCAGTCGTACGCCAAGGCTGAATCATTAGAAAGAGTAAAAATACCCTGAGAATTACACATTTTTTTATTTTCAGGGTCCCTGGAACAACATATTTTGAGATGGAGGGTCTGCGGCCAAATACATATCATTTTAGGGGTCCTTGACATGAAAACGTTTGAGAACCACTGATCTACACAACACCTCGCTCTGTTGTTCATTCTCCTTTCTAAAACACTGGTGCAGATTCTGCAACGGCTTTGTCTTTCTCATTCATCTCTCTCTCTGTGTGTGTGTGTGTGTGTGTGTGTGTGTGTGTGTGTGTGTGTGTGTGTGTGTGTGTGTGTGTGTGTGTGTGTGTGTGTGTGTGTGTGTGTGTGTGTGTGTGTGTGTGTGTATTGCGTAACATCAGTACGTTTCCTGCCTCGCTCAAGGGGATGTCTGTGATTGGTTGCCTTCAGCCGTCGTTCTCTAAGGAAAGCATGAGATGAGGTTTGTGGTTGGCTGGCCTCAGCTGTACATTTAGGGCAAGTGTAACAACGTATGTTTTCATTGGCTGAGCTGTACAGGCTGGGGAAATGATATATCGTCAACATTGTTGCCTTCATTCATATTCATATTGTGGTGTTCGTACACAAACGGTCTGTGTGCGTGTGCATGTGTTCATGTGTGCAAATGAGTGTTTCAAACTTTATCATGTGAATTAACCCCTAAATTAATGTTATTTGTGAAGGACTTCATATGAAAATATGTTTTTGCCATGCAGGGACCCCCATGAGAGATGTGCTGTTCAAATATAATATTGTATTTTATTTTTATTACACACCGACAGACAAAAAAATAACAAACTGGAAAGCACTTATTACACAACGTGTGTGTGTGTGTGTGTGTGTGTGTGTGTGTGTGTGTGTGTGTGTGTGTGTGTGTGTGTGTGTGTGTGTGTGTGTGTGTGTGTGTGTGTGTGTGTGTGTGTGTGTGTGTGTGTGTGTGTGTGTGTGTGTCCATGTCACACGCCATGTACGCTGTAACTGTAGACACTCCCACTATGATAGAACTTTATGTGTTAATACACCGTCAACCATTTTGACACAACATCACAGAGAACTGAACAGCATGTCGACTCCATTTTGATTTGTGACATCACGTTAAACCCTAAAGATTAATATAGGGTAAGTGTAATGAATCAATATATACTATAACTAATGTCTCTAGTCTGGTGTTATATGGTTGATTGTTGGGTCTTTATACTATAACTTGGTTATAAAGGTTTAACATGCAAACAATGAAGTATCACTTCTTACTTATTATCTCTCTCTCTCTCTCTCTCTCTCTCTCTCTCTCTCTCGCTCTCGCTCTCGCTCTCGCTCTCGCTCTCTCTCTCTCTCTCTCTCTCTCTCTCTCTCTCTCATATCATATCAACACCAACATGAATCAGACAGATCCTGTTAAAGGCCGAATTAACCGTTTGTGGTTTCCTGGGCTTTAGGTGCGCTTGGGGCTGAAAATGTTCGGGGTTGCGTGGGGGGTGCTGTAAATGTTCACTTCCTCAGCAGGGTGATGGGTGATGGGTGCTGCCGCCACAGTGTGTTTCATCACCCTAACCCTCCAGACATGATTTATTTCACAGTTACTTATAATACTCAAGGCCTTTGCCCCCCCGGTCTGCATCCTCTAAAGCCTGTGCTTTAACCCATTCAAACCGGGAAAGAATCTTTGTCATTTTAGATTTTAGCTATGATATATGAGTGTGTGTGTTACGACTTTTTAAATATATCAGATCTACAAGCTCATCAGCTTGTAGATCTGATATCTTTGAAAGATTATGAACATTTGTGCAAATCTTTGAATATGAAATATATTATTTTTTTAAAGCAAACATTTTTAACTCAAATCTTTGCGTCTGGGGGGTCCCTGGAACACGATATTTTGAGATGGGGGTCCGCACTCAAATACATATCATTATGGGGTAATAATAATAATAATAATAATAATAATAATAATAATAAAGATAAGGAATAAGTTATGACAGTGAGTTACTCAGAGTCTCCACAGCAGTTTACTGTAAATCATGTGATGCGACCACAGAGGAAGTTGCTCCTTGCTGCTTTGACTTCCTGTCTCTCTGTCTGTCTGTCTGCCTGTCTGCCTGTCTGCCTGCCTGCCTGTCTGTCTGTCTGTCTGTCTGTCTGTCTGTCTGTCTGTCTGTCTGTCTGTCTGTCTGTCTGTCTGCCTGCCTGCCTGCCTGCCTGCCTGTCTGTCTGTCTGTCTGTCTGTCTGTCTGTCTGTCTGCCTGTCTGTCTGTCTGTCTGTCTGTCTGTCTGTCTGTCTGTCTGCCTGTCTGTCTGTCTGTCTGTCTGTCTGTCTGTTTCTAGTTCCAACCATCCCTCTGGCTTCTCTCTGTGATTTCAAGGAGCAAAAAAAAAGAAGACATTTTAATGATAATTATATTATATTTAATTATATATTTATCATAAATAAAAACTCAAAGTGTGGTCCAGGGACCCTCATGGTTCCTTTAGGGGGTTCCATATGGACCCTTACGGGTGTATAACTCTATGACTCTGAGTCACTTAATTATGCAAATGAGTATACATTGAGCTTCATGTACATAGTGGACACGGTGCATGACTCTGCTTTCAACTATATCCCATTTATCACAGATGTTTCATTAAATATGACATGTTCCTATTTTGCACTTAAGTACTTAAGTAATTAAGTACAAGGTATTATGACTGAACTTAAAACCTGGAGGCGTGGCCAATGTTGTATCACTATTTTGAGTGGCCAAACAGCATTGGCCACTCCTCCAGCTGTTAAGTTAAGTTAAGTCATAAGACCTGGTACTTGAAAGGCGCAAAATAGGACCCTCAATGTCCCAGTGTTGGAATCCTTTCAGTTGAAATGCAGCCACACAGTTTATACAGTTTAGCTTTAAACATGTTTGAACAGTGTTTAACGGTAGCCTATATGCTGCTGTCAGAGCACTAGTGTTGTTGAACAGTGTTTCAGCTAACAAGCTAGTTGATGGTGTTCATACTATGACTCAGTCATAAAAGTTGAATTATACAAACAATGAAGTATCACTTCTTTGTGGTTTTTTTAAAAGATATTTTTGGGGTCTTTTTGGCCTTTATTTATAGACAGGAAACAGGGAGAGAGAGACATGCAGCAAAGATCGTCGGGAACGGGACTAGAACCCGCGATTCGCTGTCAGGCTAGGTGCTCGAACCGCTGCGCCAGCCGTCTGGGCCGAAGCATTGCTTCTTAATTATTCTTCTGCCTACACATACGTCATGACATAGTATGAGCGAATGGGGAATTCCCTTGTTTGACCCTTTGAAGGTGCATACAAAGGTGCTTATTGGTCAGAAATCCAGATGTGTGTCGCAAAGAATTACCCCTCCCTCGCCCCAGCCCCCCCCATCACCCCCACCCTCCCCCCTCTCTCTCTCTCTCTCTCTCTCTCTCTCTCTCTCTAATGATATCAACACCTCATACGTAGCAGACAGAGCAGAACATACAGGGCTGAATTAACTGTTTGTGGAGCACAGGGCTGTCAGTGTGTTGGGGAAAAGGTTTTCTTCCTCAGTGGGACAGGAGTTGAAGACAGGCCTGAGAACACAGAGAGACTTGTAAACAGAATGTGAGTTAGATAAGGAATAAGTTATGACTCTGACATTAACACAGTGTGAGTCACTCAGAGTCTCCAAAGCAGTTTACATTAAACCATGTGACCACAGAGGAAGTTGGTTGTTTGCTGCTTTGTGTTCCCCTCTCTCTCTCTCTCTCTCTATGTCTCTATGTCTCTCTCTCTCTCTCTCTCTCTCTCTCTCTCTCTCTCTCTCTCTCTCTCTCTCTCTCTCTCTCTATGTCTCTCTCTCGTGATGTTTAGTGATGTTATCTCTAAACCTAGCTCTAATATAAATAAGTATATGCAAATATTGCTATAGCCTCGCAATGGTTAAAAAAAAAAGATTTTTGGTTTATTGAAAGCATGACTGTTAAGATAATTTTATTGTGTTCTGGCTTCTGACATTTGTTTTATTTATATATATATAGACAGACAGACAGACATGAACAATGTTTCAACTTATTTCAGCAGCAGGTCAGGTAACAACATGTTGTGAAGATCAGATAAAACTGTAGTAGTGAGGTGAACACAATGCTGCATATGACAACATTTAACTCGGAAACCGGTTGTTACATAACACCACCCCTCCTCTGTGTGTGTGTGTGTGTGTGTGTGTGTGTGTGTGTGTGTGTGTGTGTGTGTGTGTGTGTGTGTGTGTGTGTGTGTGTGTGTGTGTGTGTGTGTGTGTGTGTGTGTGTGTGTGTGTGTGTGTGTGCGTGTGTGCGTGTGTGCGTGTGTGTGTCAGTGTGAGAGTCCACATGTGTGCTGCATGTGTGTGTGTGAGAGCGAGAGGCAGGAGCAAGTGAGAGAGAGAGAGAGAGAGAGAGAGAGAGAGGGGGGAGAGATAGAGAGAGGAAGACTAGACACAACTACAACACAATGTAAACACACTGATACAGATATGTTCATGAAACATCAATGTAAAGTACATGAATACACTGTAACAACATGTTTCCTCTCTCTCTCTCTGTCCTCACATAACCTCACTTCACCAGGCTTTCTGTCCTCACAGGGTTAAATACTCAGTGACTCCTCCTCAGCTCTGTAGACACTCCTTACTGTATGATAGAACTTTATGTGTTTATTCACAGTCACCATTTTAACAGACAACACACTGTAGACACTCCTTACTGTATGATAGAACTTTATGTGTTTATTCACAGTCACCATTTTAACACACAACACACTGTAGACACTCCTTACTGTATGATAGAACTTTATGTGTTTATTCACAGTCACCATTTTAACACACAACACAGAGAACTGAACAGCATGGACACGTTGGATTAAAGCCTAAAGATTAATATAGGGTAAGTGTTTTAATCACTTTACTAGAACTAATGTCTCTAGTCTGGTATTATATAGTTGATGGTGTTTATACAATGAATCGGATATAAACGTTGAATATACAAACAATGAAGTATTACTTCTTTTCTTTTTCTGGTAATCTTGGGGTCTTTGTGGCCTTTATGTATAGTTTTTAGTAGAGACAGACAGACAGACAGACAGACAGACAGACAGACAGGAAACAGTGAGAGAGAGACATGCTAAATTGGAGCCTAGGTGGCCGGGCCGCTGTGCCAGCCGTCCGGGCCGAAGCATTGCTTCTTAATGATTCTTCTGCCTAAACATACTGTATGTCATGACATAGTATGAGCGAATGGAGGAAGGGGATCAACGTCATGTGATTCTCTTGTTTGACCCTGCAAACAAAGGTGCTTACAAAAACCCAGATGTTTGTCTCAAAGAATTACCCCTCCCTCGCCCCTCGCTCTCATTCTGACTTTCTCTCCCTCTGGCAGTAACCCCCCCCCCCCACCTCTCTCTCTCTCTCTCTCTCTCTCTCTCTCTCTCTCTCTCTCTCTCTCTCTCTCTCTCTCTGTCTCTCTCTGTCTCTCTGTGTCTCTCTCTCTCTCTCTCTCTCTCTCTCTCTCTCTCTCTCTCTCTCTCTCTCTCTCTCTCTCTCTCTCTCTCTCTGACACAGTGTGAGTCACTCAGAGTCTCCACAGCAGTTTATTGTAAACCATGTGACCACTGTGTGTGTGTGTGTGTGTGTGTGTGTGTGTGTGTGTGTGTGTGTGTGTGTGTGTGTGTGTGTGTGTGTGTGTGTGTGTGTGTGTGTGTGTGTGTGTGTGTGTGTGTGTGTGTGTGTGTGTGTGTGTGTGTGTGTTGCATGCGTGTGAGAGCAAGTTGTTTTTTGTTACCTGAAGAAAAGAGGGGAGATGTCATGTCATCATACGGTGGTGAATGTGTCTGTGGTAGACATGTGTGTGTGTATTTTCCCCGGAAGGCAAGACCCGCCCAGCTCTGTCTCTGATTGGCTTACCCTGAAATTATACCCTACGTTGACCAATCATCACTCCTCTCTGTCATTCTACTGTGTGACATGCTGCTTTGGCTCATGTTACTGTGAGAGTACATCGCCTGTAGTTTAGATCAGTGGTTTCCTAACCTGTGGGGCCCACATTATGTTGGGGGTCCCCAGATGATTATCTTAATGTGTAACATTGTTTTCTCTCTCAACAGTAAACAAACCAACATACAGTATAAGTGTAAACAGGGTATCTGCACATTTATAAAGTGACAATCTAATTACTTTTTAATACCAATTTGGCCAAATTATCAAATATTCCGATTCGTATATTTGTATATTCCGTAAGAAAGAGGCAAACATTGGCAAACGTTGTGAACATAGCAGATCTACAAGCTCACAACGCCTCGCAGTGTGAGTCGTTGTGAGCTTGTAGATCTACTATTTTCACAATATTTATCTGTGGAACCGAGTCAAACTAAATTGAATGCCTACAATTCCAAGTGATTGTCAGGGTGGGGGGTCCCCAGTTCAAACATGATTATTTAACTAGTGTGACGTGAAGATTATTGCAGGGTAAGAGATTTTAAACAATACACTGTAGCAATAATCTCTCCAGTCTGGTGTTAAGAATGTTAACCACTTGAACACCACAGACCCTATTCTGGGGGGAACGTGTGGCGTTGGGACGCATTGTGAGCTTGTAGATCGGCTATTTTTGGCAAAAAGATTTGGTGCAGAGGGAAAAAAGCGATCCAAGTACAGAGCCAGGTGTTTTTCACTAAAATAGAGGGGTGAAAGGGTTAATGTTGTTGAAGTGTTTTATACCATAAAATAGAACCACTTGGTATTTAATATGTAAAAGTTTGTCTGAATCTGAATGAGTAAAAGTATTATAAACACAACCTGTACTGTTGATATAGGATATGTGTGTGTGTGTGTGTGTGTGTGTGTGTGTGTGTGTGTGTGTGTGTGTGTGTGTGTGTGTGTGTGTGTGTGTGTGTGTGTGTGTGTGTGTGTGTGTGTGTGTGCACCGCACACCTGTGTGCCTGCAGAGAGGAGTGTTCCCTGTGTGTGTTTTGCACCAGGGAGACAAAGGCAAGCCCCGCCCATCTCTGCCTTACATTGTCTTACCATGATGTCTGACCCTATACCTTAACCAATCATCACTCCTCAATTCAATTCAATTCAATTTTATTAAAAGTGTCAAATCACAACAAGTTGTCTCAAGACACTTTACATGTAGAGAAGAGACCCAACATCCCACCCTGAGCAAGCAATTTTGCGACAGTGGCAACGAAAAACTCCCTCTTAATTCAACAGGAAGAAACGTCAGGCAGACCCTAGGCTCTAGGGCGGGGGCCTTCTGCCTCGACCGTGTTGGGGGAAAGAAGAGAGAGAGAAAGGGAGAGACAGAGGAGAGACAGAAAGAGATACAGTGCAAGCAGTAACAATAACAATAATAGCAAATATAATAGTGTAAGATACTAGCATATGATAGTATAATATAGTACAGCAATAGTGTGTATGCAGTATATAATGGAATAATATAAAAATGTTTAAGATAATATAATATGCGGTATAGTGTAGTGTAGTAGAAGTCCACGGTCGTGTCCAGGTCGTGCTCCATGGAGAGAGGCCCGGTCCGGTCCGCAGTCACAGTCTTGAGCCGCAGCTGGGGGTCCGTAGTAACAGTCCAAAGACTCCATGGAGAGGCCCAGGCCCGGTCCGCAGTCACAGTCTTGAGCCGCAGCTGGGGGTCCATAGTAATAGTCCATGGACCTGCGACGTGGGTGGTAGAAGAAACTCCGGGGAACGAGTCCCCGGTTGTAGAATTAGTGGCAGGCCTTACTAGAGCGTGAATCCGTACAGGGTTAATTACGATTGTACCAATGGGACACAAACCCACACAACCAAAGGGAGGACGGGAAGAGAGAGGACGAGGGGAGAGAGGATGACTATAGGGGGACTGAGTCTATACACTTCGGCTATAGGCTTTATCATAGAGAAAGGTTTTTAGTCTAGTTTTAAATATACAGAGTGTGTCTGCTTTACGGACTGAGACTGGGAGAAGGTTCCACAGCTGAGGTGCTTGAAACTTAAATGCTCTACCTCCTGTTCTAGTTTTTTGGGGGTTTACTGGAACCGTAAGCATTTTTTCATACTGTGGACGCAGTGGTGTTCTGGCTGGTTTACGGGGCTCGATGAGTTCTTTGAGATATACTGGTGCCTGTCCATTGAGAGCCTTGTATGTGAGGAGGAGAACTTTAAACTCTATTCTGTATTTAACCGGGAGCCAGTGCAAAGAGGCCAATGAAGGAGTGATATGATCTCTTCTTCTGGTTCCTGTCAGTATGCGCGCAGCGGCATTCTGGACAAGCTGCAGGCTATTTAGGGACTTACTTGGGCAGCCTGATAGTAAGGCGTTGCAATAGTCCAGCCTAGAAGTAACAAATGCGTGGACAAGTTTTTCTGCATCATTTTGGGACAGAATGTGCCTAACTTTTGCAATATTACGCAGGTGAAAAAAGGCATTTCTTGAAATTTGTTTTATGTGGGACTGAAAGGACATGTCTTGGTCAAACGTGACTCCCAGATTCTTTACAGTGGCCCTGGAGGTCAAGGTAATACCATCTAGGGTAAAATTCTCATCGATTAATTTATCTCTGAGGTGCTTAGGGCCGAGTACAATAACTTCAGTTTTGTCCGAGTTGAGGAGTAGGTAATTACGGGTCATCCAACTCTTGATGTCTATAAGACATGCTTGAAGTTTAGCCAGTTGATCTGTTTCATCTGGCTTCATTGATAGATATAATTGTGTATCATCTGCATAGCAATGGAAATTTATAGAGTGTTTCCTAATTATCTCACCTAAGGGAAGCATATATAGAGTGAATAGTATTGGTCCAAGTACAGAGCCTTGTGGGACTCCGTATTTAACCTTTTCGCGTAGTGAAGGTGTATCGTTAACGTTTACAAATTGAAATCTGTCAGACAGATAGGACTCAAACCAGTTCAATGCAGCACCCTTAATGCCAACCAGATGCTCAAGTCTCTGCAACAAAATATGGTGATCAATAGTATCAAATGCAGCACTGAGGTCCAACAGAACCAGTACAGAGAGAAGGTTATTATCGGATGCAATCAGGAGGTCATTTGTGACCTTCACTAATGCCGTCTCAGTGCTATGGTGTGCTCTGAATCCTGACTGAAAAGCTTCAAATAGCTTGTTGTTATGTAAAAAATCACATAACTGCTTGGCGACTGCTTTCTCAAGGATTTTAGAGAGAAATGGGAGGTTCGATATAGGTCTATAGTTAGCCAAAATGCCTGAGTCGAGAGTAGGCTTCTTGAGGAGGGGTTTGATGACAGCTACCTTAAAGGACTGTGGTACGTAGCCCGTCACCAGAGACATATTGATCATATCGAGTAGGGGTGCACCAACCGGGGTCAGGGCCTCTTTAAGCAATTTAGTTGGGACTGGATCCAAGAGACAGGTCGTTGGTTTGGAAGATGTGATCATTAAAGTGAATTCGGAGAGCTCGACCGGGGAGAAACTGTCCAAATATACACTGTGTCGTACAGTCACTTCTGAGGATATTACGTCGGAGGGCGGTCCGGTAGGGGCTGAGAGTAGTAGGTTATCAATACTATCTCTGATAGTATTGATTTTACCATTGAAAAAATTCATGAAATCATTGCTGTTAAGGGATATAGGAATACGCGGATCAGTAGAGTCATGACTTTTTGTCAATTTGGCTAGAGTGTCAAAAAGGAACCTATGGTTGTTTTTGTTTTCCTCTATTAGAGAGGAATAATAGGTGGCTCTGGCATTGCAGAGAGCCTTCCTATATATTTTAAGGCTGTTCTGCCAGGCTATACAGGATTCTTTCTGTTTGGTTGAACGCCATATCCTTTCAAGCTTACGTGACGTTCGCTTGAGATTTTTAGTTCCAGAGTTATACCATGGGGCTAGCCTCTGTTGCTTTATTACCCTCTTTCTTAAAGGAGCAACAGAGTCAAGCGTTGTCTGAAGGGAGCCTGTGACATTATCAACAAAGTGGTCGACCTGAGAGGGGCTATAGGTATAAAGATCTTCAATTGTATTGGAATATACTGAGTTGATGGCTGATGGTATTGCTTCCTTAAATTTGCCCACAGCACTATCAGATATATTTCTACCAAATACATTTTTGTCCAATGGTGAGTAATCAATTAATGTAAAATCAAAAGTTATTAAATAGTGGTCGGAGAGGTTCTCATTATATGGGAAGACTATGAGATGTTCAATTTCAATACCATAGACCAAAACAAGGTCGAGGGTATGGTTGAACTTGTGAGTAGGTTTATCTACACACTGAGAGAAACCAATTGACTCAATTAATGTAATAAACGCTTTACTGAGGCTATCGGTTGCAACATCCACGTGGATATTCATATCGGCAGCCAGAATGATTCTGTCAGAGTCTAGGACTAGGCGTGATAGAAACTCTGAGAATTCAGATAGAAATTCAGTGTAGGCCCCAGGAGGGCGGTACACTGTAACAAACAATAGAGGCTGTAATGATTTCCAGCTTGGGTGCGAAAGAGTGAGAACCAGACTTTCAAACGTTTTGTAAGTCAGCCTGGGTCTGGGGCTGATTATTAAGCTTGAGTTGAATATGGCTGCAACGCCACCTCCAATCTGGCCGGTGTCTCGGGGAATATGAGCATTTATGTGACTTGGTGGGGTGGCTGTATTTAGGGGGACGTATTCTTGCTCACCCAGCCATGTTTCAGTAAGACAAAGTAGATCAAGATGGTTGTCTGATACGATTTCATTTACCAATACACCTTTATAGCGTAGGGATCTAATGTTCAGGAGTCCACATTTAATTATTTTATTTTGTGGCACTACTGCATTAATTTTGATCTGTGCCAAGTTTTTATGCACAACTCCTCGAGCCCTTGGTTTCACATGCCTAGGGGGTCGAGTAGTTTCAATTGTTCTGATTTGTAGGGTAGGTGGCTGCTCTGGTGGAAGCACAGAGAAGCGTGTAAGACTGCAACTCTGCTTCCTGGTCCCAACTCTGGGTGGTCATAGTTTATTGTCGATAAACTTGTCTATATTTCTAGAGATGAGCGCTGCACCATCCCAGGTTGGATGTATGCAGTCTCTCCCCATCAGACCAGTTTTCCCCTCGAAAGTTTGCCAATGGTTTATAAAGCCCACGTTATTATCTGGACACCACCTTGATAACCAGCGGTTGAATGAAGACATACGGCTGTACATCTCATCGCCAATCATATTTGGCAGGGGACCAGAGAAAACTACGGAGTCCGACATTGTCTTTGCGTATGTGCACACAGACTCAATATTTATCTTTGTGATCTCTGATCTCTTAAGTCGTGTGTCATTGCCACCGCAGTGGATTACTATTGTATCATAACGTTTGTGTTTACTTGTAGCCAGCATTTTTAAATCTGATTCGATGTCGCCCGCTCTGGCCCCAGGGATGCATTTGACTATGGTCCCTGGTGTCACTAACTTCACGTTTCTCATTATAGAACTACCAATAACCAGAGTTGTTTTCTCAGTGACATATGGAGGGGGCGTGTCACCGAGTGGGGCTAACGTCTCACTGCTAAACTCAACGGGTGTAGCAGCGAGTGGGGAAAATCTGTTTGAAACGTGAAGTGGTTGGTGTCCCGTGTGCTTTTGTTTACTAGGCCTACTACGCCTACGACCAGGAGCAGTCACCCAGCCGTCTTGGGTCGTGGGGTGCGTGTGGGGACTATGATCAGTCACGATCGGTGACCGTGACTGGTAATGTCCCCCTGTTCCCTGTTGCACGGGAGCAGAGGCTAGGCTAATGTGAGCACCGCTAGCTATAGTTTCCTCTAGCCGCCAGAGCCTCCTCTCCAGCGCTGCAAGCACACAGCACTTGTTACATACATCCGCACATTCAATAAAGGCGTCGGAGCTGTAACTATGCATGTGACATTCAGCACAGGAGCGAGGATGAGAGCGAGAAGGGAACCGGGGGGAGGAGTGAGAAGCCATCGCCCAGCAGGCCAGGGTAGCCGCTAAGCTAAAGCTAGGCTAATTGTAAAGCCAACAACCAACGGCAAAGTTAGTCCCTTAGCTAGACAATCAGCCCAAGCAGCGATAAAGTCGCCACACAGTAGAGAGATAGGGTGGTAGTTAGCAGTGGCAGTGTGTGCTCAAATCACAACAATACAATAATATCAACGTTAACGTCTTGCGCAGCTAAACGATACACGTCTCGCTAGCTCAGACAATACAGGAAGTGACGCAATACGCTTACCGTCAGGGCTACGTCAGGGTTGCCAGGTCCGCCAGATTGATGAGGCTTCACGGTTAAACCTAAACCAATCAGAGGCAGAATAGGGCGGGTCATGTCTCTTGCTGTGCTGAGGTTAGAGTGACAGTAGATCACTGGATGATAATAAACATTATAATCCTCTGAAGCCTATTTTAATCTCAGTCATTGTAACAGATGTTGTTGAATTAATAAAGTAATTAGTTACAATACTAGTTAGTAAAAAGGTAGTGGAGTTCTACACTGGTCATTAACATGTTTAGAAGAGCAGAGCAGAACAGAAGTCCATGTGAGTTATATAGATCAGTGGTTCTGAAACATCTTCATGTCAAGGAGTAATAAACTGATTTGTATTTATAATTGATATGTATTTGGTGGAAATAAATAAATAAATAAATAAATAAATAAATACATCAATAATAAAAATAAATTGAGCCAGTGGCCCCCACAAGAAAAGACAGTCAACATTCTTCAAAAATAGCAGATCTACAAGCTCACAACAAGTCACGATATGATATGAGCTTGTGGATCTGCTATTTTTAATAAGTTATAGAAGTGACGTGTTCTAATTAGAATCACATCACCTCCACAGTTAACAGTAAGTCATGTGACCTCAGGGGAGTTTGGTCATGTGATACTTTGTTGTAGAGTGAGGTTGTTATCTCTGCTTGTGTGTTATCGCAGTGCGAGGTGTTGTGAGCTTGTAGATCTGCTATTTTCACAATAACAAGTGTCATTTGGTAGCGGCGGACATCTTTGTGGGGTATTAAACAGGTTGACTTAACATTGCCCGCCACAAGTATGTCTGCAGCTACTTTGCCACGCCCCCCACGATGACGAGACGTTGGCAAGCACTGTAAGGTGCAATTATTATTATAATATTATTATTGACATTTATTTATGTTTATTATTTCAGGTTATTTCTGACATTTCCACATGGTAACCGGAAGGCTCGCCCCAAATCACACTCACCCCCATTTTTGTCGCAGACCGTTCGTCCCCAGAGGTTCTTGTATTGGTTTTTACTGAGGTTACGTTTAGGAATAAGGTTACTTTTAGGCATAGTTTTACTGAGGTTACGTTTAGGAATAAGGTTACTTTTAGGCATAGTTTTACTGAGGTTACGTTTAGGAATAAGGTTAGGTTTAGGCATAGTTTTACTGAGGTTAAGGTTAGGAATAAGGTTAGGTTTAGGCATAGTTTTACTGAGGTTAAGGTTAGGAATAAGGTTAGGTTTAGACATAGTTTTACTGAGGTTACGTTTAGGAATAAGGTTAGGTTTAGACATAGTTTTACTGAGGTTAAGGTTAGGAATAGGTTTAGGCATAGTTTTACTGAGGTTAAGGTTAGGAATAAGGTTAGGTTTAGGCATAGTTTTACTGAGGTTAAGGTTAGGAATAAGGTTAGGTTTAGGCATAGTTTTACTGAGGCTACGTTTAGGACTAAGGTTAGGTTTAGGCATAGTTTTACTGAGGTTACGTTTAGGAATAAGGTTAGGTTTAGACATAGTTTTACTGAGGTTACGTTTAGGAATAAGGTTAGGTTTAGACATAGTTTTACTGAGGTTAAGGTTAGGAATAAGGTTAGGTTTAGACATAGTTTTACTGAGGTTAAGGTTAGGAATAAGGTCAGGTTTAGGCATAGTTTTACTGAGGTTAAGGAATAAGGTTAGGTTTAGACATAGTTTTACTGAGGTTACGTTTAGGAATAAGGTTAGGTTTAGACATAGTTTTACTGAGGTTACGTTTAGGAATAAGGTTAGGTTTAGGCATAGTTTTACTGAGGTTATGTTTAGGAATAAGGTTAGGTTTAGACATAGTTTTACTGAGGTTAAGGTTAGTAATAAGGTTAGGTTTAGGCATAGTTTTACTGAGGTTAAGGTGAGGAATAAGGTTAGGTTTAGACATAGTTTTACTGAGGTTAAGGTTAGTAATAAGGTTAGGTTTAGACATAGTTTTACTGAGGTTAAGGTTAGGAATAAGGTTAGGTTTAGACATAGTTTTACTGAGGTTAGGTTTAGGAATAAGGTTAGGTGTAGGCATAGTTTTACTGAGGTTAGGTTTAGGAATACCAGGTGGCGATCATTCCGAGGTTGCCGGATTTGACCCGGGGCGAGCATGTGAGTGAGTAGACAGAAAGTGGCATAAAGAGCATTTTGAGAACCTATTATATGAAGATAAGATTGAATATGGGTGAAGTGCTCCTTCTTTAAGTATATCTACAAGGTGTACAAGGTCACAACACTTCACACATTGCAACGTGTTGTGGGCTTGTAGATCGGCTGCTTTCGGCGAGTGACACCATCGTGCAGTTGAGTCTAAATTGAGCTTCATGTACATAGTGGACACGGTGCATGACTCTGCTTTCAAGTATATCCCATGTATCACCAGATGTTTCATTACATTTGACATGTTACTCTTTGTTACACGTTGTATGTCCCAGTTTATACAGTTTAACTTTAAACATGTTTGAACAGTGTTTAAGCTAACATGCTAATGGTAGCTTACATGCTGGTGTCAGAGCAGTAGTGTTGTTGAACAGTGTTTAAGCTAACAAGCTAACGGTAGCCTGCATGCTGCTGTCAGAGCAGTAGTGTTGTTGACAGTCACATGATGCTTCTGTTGTCCATGTTGGAACACCAGGGGCAAACCGACAGCTCAGCAATGTAAGTGTCATCCTTAAAATTTTAGTACTATTTCTTTACTGTGTGTCCATAAGGCTATCTATAAAAATATGATAAAAAGTCATTCCTGAAAAGCCAGGAACAAGCAGAGTGTGTGTGCATACACATGTGAAAGTATGAGAGGTGAGGACAAGAACAGGTTAACATGGTGTCATATCTTTTCTAGTAACGTACGTGTGTGTGTGTGTGTGTGTGTGTGTGTGTGTGTGTGTGTGTGTGTGTGTGTGTGTGTGTGTGTGTGTGTGTGTGTGTGTGTGTGTGTGTGTGTGTGTGTGTGTGTGTGTGTGTGTGTGTGTGCGTGCGTGCGTGCGTGCGTGCGTGCGTAAACAATCATAGTACCTAGTTAACAGCAGTACTGTGAGTGTTCAGGACCAGAGGTGACATTGCTGATTGACAGGAAACCAGAGGAACATCATGTATATTAGCAGTAGGCGTGGTGTAGGAACAGTAGGAGAGTAAAGCATAGTGCACAGTCTGTGCACGTGACTGTGTTTGTAGCTGTGCAGGCACGTGCACATATAGACATGAAAGGGGTCTTGAGCTTAAAAGTTCCCTCTCTCTCCAGACCATGAATGCAGTTTTTACTATGTTGAAAGAAATGCAAATGTCCTCTCTCCATTACTGTACCCGAAGGCTAGTCTGGCATTGCCATACTGATACCTGAATGTAGCATTCAAGAGAATTGCCTTTTCAGAATTCTCATGAACTTAAAAGCAGCATTTTATTATGGCAGAATGGTCCTTAGTGTAAATCAACGCTGTCTCCAGTAACGCCTTGTTTATACTTAGTTGAGAGCGGTGTCTCACACCTTAAATAGCCGATCTACAAGCTCACAATGTGTTACACTGCGAGGCGTTGTGATCTTGTAGATTGACTATTTTCGCTGTGTGTGTGTGTGTGTGTGTGTGCGTGTGTGTTAGGGTTGCCAACTTTCAGAAATGGAAATACGGGACACATGCACGCGCACGCAGCGAAAAATCTTAGGGTTTTGCGCGGATTTGGGATTTTTTTTCTGATACTTTATTTCGGTTTTAGGGTTAGGGTTGTTAGGGTTGTTAGGGTTATTTAATTCTTTTGGGGGAGCCAGCCCCCCAAAACTCCTGAAATGCATAGAAATCTATGAAATCTAAATAAAAAAATCTATGAAATGTATATTAATTATATTATGAAGAATTCCGTTTTCCAGATGAACATAACAACATAAGAGTTATTCTTTAAATGGGCACACTATTTGATTATAGGTATTGATTAATATATATAAGAGTTATTCTTTAAATGGGCACACTATGTAATTATATTGATTAATATATATTAAATAAAGTTTATTTATTAGACTTTAAAAACTCAACATTAATAAACAATCAACCATATTAGTCTAATGAAATAGCCTACACTATGCCCACATCAGCAGCCAATATGTAGGCTGCCAGGGCAGGTAAATAGAAATACTGACATATTGCTAAAAAACACAACCAGATAAATAAGATGTAATATCCCATACCGAATCGATCTGAGGAGATGTTTTAGTCATGAAGAACTGTGACACTTGTGCTCCTTTGGGTTCTTATATTTTTGGAATATTGTTCTCCTGAGGCATGCTGTCTGATGTCAACCAGTCCAGTGCTTTGTAAACATCTCAACTGAAGCTGTCAAGCCAAGGGTTTGCCTATTCCCACTCACGTCTGTACTTTTGGAGGCGTCTTCTCTTTAGAGGACGCGGTGTAGACATTTTGAAAAAGCGCGGTGGACGGTGCAACTCTCATTGGCCGTGTTATGAGTAATGAGCCAATGAGCTGCTGAGCGCACTCCCAGACAATGGCTTCATAGCCAGCGTTGCCAAGTCTGCTTATTTCCCACAACTTCCCTGGAACAAAATTTGGCTTGTTTTTGGCTTGTTTTTGTAGGTCGGCTGGCTCATTTCTCTCACTATACTTGGCAACACTGACTGACACCCGCTCTGAGCTCTCACTCACACAGAGAAGAGACATGACGGCAAATAAATCAGTTCAATACGGAACGCGTCTTTTAGTTTTCAATTACGGGATGATTCCGTATTTTACGGGACGGTTGGCAACCCTAGTGTGTGTGTGTGTGTGTGTGCACATTGTGTATATGAAGCAAACATTTACCGTTTTCTGGTCTATTTTGACTGTAATCTTGACAGGTTTAATAAAGACCAAAGATGAGTCATTGTGAGGAGAGAGAGGAGGAGGGAACTGACAAACAGCTCATCCACAGACCAGAGCCTCCATCTGTGTCTATGAAGAGTGATGAACCTGGACCTCCAGATACAAAGTATGTCAATCCTTCTATACAACATACACAACACTAATACAACAATGTGATCTCATGCTAAGTTACATGTGCAAATGACAAAAACAAGACATAGCATCTAATAATGTTGTATCATCCCTGTTCAATGTTTATCTATAGATTGTAAATTACTATGTGTGCAGTTTGTGAATGAAGTCAAGTACAAATCATGACTAATGACCGGACATAGCTGATCCACAGTCTCACAACACTCAATGTCACTAAAAACTAAGCTTCAGACCTCTAAAAACAAAGTGATTTGACTACGTTCCGGCCTAAAGCCCACAACCCACCTAATTCCAACACACGTTGCTAGTCTGGGATGGCTCAGGGTAGAAGGCAGGGTTAAGCAATAAAAAATGGATTGGTATTTCAGAGAGTACAAAATATATCTACCCAAATATAGAACAAACATGGGAACATTCTCATTCTACTACTCTGCCACCACAACGTGGAATGTCCTGACACCATCCATTAAAACATGTGGATCACTGGCTTTTTCAGAAAGGCCTGAAAGTTGATGGGTAGGGCTCTGCCAGGTCACCACAGCATACAAATTACGATACGATTACGATAATACTTTATTGTCAGTTCACACTGAAATTTGTCTTGCGACCCAGCAGCCATGTATGCAACACATAAACAGTACACACATTTGACATGACACAAAAAAATAAAATACATACATAAAAGATGAGAGCAATGTCCACCACTCAGCCTACCCCTGGCCTAAAACTCCTGATTGAGCCTCAATGTCGTCTGATGGACAAAGGACCTCTTCAGTTTGACCTTATTGTATGTTGGAACACCATATCTCCTTCCTGAAGGCAGCAACCTATATTCCCTATAAAAACATGGATTGTGTTTGAAGTAATATTCCTTGCCAACCTTAGCATACTGTTATTATACGTAGATGTATAGAGCCTCTGAAGTGGTTGTCCAACAATCTTGAAAATGAATGAATGAATCAATGAATGAAAGGCAGGTTGCAGGCAACACCTTTGATTACACAGGCAGGACATCAGGAAATGTCTTGAACCTGTCGATGCTCAGACTGAGTGGAACATAATTGTATCAGTTCCACCTTGTTCACAATTCCACACACACAGCTGTCCCTCCCCAACAACCCGGTCAGACAAATTCAACACCTCCTCATAAAATGACGGGCTCTTTCAAAACAGTTGTGATGCAACAGATAAACATGTGCTCACTCTATGGGCTTAGCATCCAGAAGCAATGAAACACACAAAGTATGTCAATCCTCCTATACAATAAACACAACACTCGCACTGTATTTTTGTCAATATTACTGTTTATAGTACTGATTATTATTTTTCTGTTTTCTTCTGTTTTCTTGTTGCTGCAATGTTGTGAGGCGAAACTCAAAATAGTTTCCCTTCTATATGTAAATGAGACTTAACAATAACAAATATTGAATAACTTGACATCTTCATTCACATGATAACTATAGAAACATGTATATGATTCCAGAAGTCACAGACCAGAGTCTCCAACACACAGCTATGTGTCTATGAAGAGTGATTGGTCTAGAAGAAGCCCTCCTAACTTCAGTAATGAACCTGGACCTCCAGACACAAAGTATGTGAATAATCCTATACAATATACACAAACAAATACACATAAGCGGACAGTAGCAATCCAGATAAATATCAACCATGTTTGAAAATTGTCGTGGCTGCATCAAATATCTGAGAGCAAATAGGGAGGCTTAAGATTGGATCTTTGAACCGCACACACTAGTGTGTGTGTGTGTGTGTGTGTGTGTGTGTGTGCGTGCGTGTGCGTGCGCAATTTGGGAATGAAGTCGTATAAATTATAACTAATAACTCGAAATAGCTGATCTACAGGCTCACAACACATCACGCTGTTACGTGTTGTTGAGCTTGTAGATCAGCTATTTTCAGTGCAAAACATGCTTCCAAATGACTGAAATCAGTTGAGGCGACTGAGAACTTTAATCCATTTAGATTTAAAATGGGACTAACAATAACAAATTTAATTCACATGATGATTATAGAAACATTTATATGATTCCAGAAGTCTTCACCACAGACCAGAGTCTCCAACACCCAGCTATGTGTCTTTGAAGAGTGACTGGTCTAAACATGAACCTCTTAACTTCAGTAATGAACCTGGACCTCCACACACAACGTATGTGAATCCTCTTATACAATATACACAACACTATAAAGCTGCACTTACACTACAGGGTTTTTAAAATCTTAAACAATTTGGAATTCTGGTAGCATCACACTCTACAGGAGAATCTTGTAAGATTCTCTTAAACATTTACACACTACGAGATTTTAAAACAATGACAATAAAATGGGACGTAACAATAACCAATCTTGAACAAATTGACCTTCATTCACCTGATAATTATAGAAACATTATGATTTAAGTTGGACTCCCTTGTGAAACGGGAGTCGCACGCAAATCATATACATTTTTCTATAAGTATAACAAATATTGAATAAATTGACTTCTTCATTCACATGAAAATTATAGAAACATTTATATATGATTCCAGAAGTTTTCACCACAGACCAGAGTCTCCAACACCCAGCTATGCGTCTATGAAGAGTGACTGGTCTAGAAGAAGCCCTCCTAACTTCAGTAATGAACCTGGACCTCCAGACACAGAGTATGTGAATCCTCCTATACAATATACACAACACTATATCACAACTAGGGATGGGCATATCAGATAGTATCAGCTAGAGAAAGAAAACTCTTTTGTCAACAAAAGTGCTCTCAAGAGCTACAGATCTGGAGCCCTCATTCAATGCCACTTTGACTTTGCTTGGACCTCTTGGTTTTCCAACATCTCAATGTCAATAAAACTAAGCTTCAGACTCCCAAAATAAACTGATTTGACTACTTCTCTGCCTAAAGCCCACAACCCACCTAATTCTAACACACGTTGCTAGTCTGGGATGGCTCAGGGTAGAAGACAGGGTTAAGAAATAAAACATAGATTGGTATTTCAGATAGTACCAAATATATCTACACAAATATAGAACAAACATGGGAACATTCTCATTCTACTACTCTGCCATCACAACGTGGAATGTCCTGACACCATCCATCCATTAAAACATGTGGATCACTGGCTTCTTTCAAAAAGGCCTGTAAATCCCTCATCAGGAGACCATAAGGAGGTCAACTCCTTTCTCGCATAGAAAGGAGGTGTCATTCACTGCAGACATTTTACTTTTGTCTCCTTTGTTCATAATATAGTGTTTTGTATTTATTGATAACATTCCCCGGGACTTTTTAGTGTTATCCTTTTAGCCTTAATGTCTGACTGTACCTCGTGCTTTTTACATTTCTGATTGATAAAGTATTCAATCAATCAGTCAATCAAAACTTATGAAACTTGTAACTATTGCAAAATAAAAAGTATGCAGTGGTTTTATTGGTTGTTGGGTGGTTGTCAACTATGTTTCTGCAACAAACAGTGGCATTTGTAGCTTGTGTGGCGCCCCCTATTAGGTGGAATTGAAATCACTTTTGGCTCTGTGTTGTTTTAAGGCCTCAATGTGTGATACAAAAACTGGGGTAGATCGGATGCTGCATTCATGATTTTGGAAATTCTTTTGTAAAATAAGACCCTCCCGGAAGGCAATAATAGCCAATCAAAATTTGGAATTGAATATACACATTATCAACACACACGCTCACATGCACACACACTATTCATGACAACAGACAGGTGTCTATTCTTTCTCTGACAGTTGGTGGGTAGTTCTCTGCCAGGTCAGCACAGCATAAAAATGAATGGATGAATGAAAGGCAGGTTGTAGGCAACACATTCTCACTCCCAACTAGTCACTTAATGAAGAACCGTCAGTAGCCCCTAAACGTCCGATTATGAAGGTCCTGGTTCCCCTAAAAGTCCGATTTTGCAGTCCTGGTTATTTCTCCCTAACGCCCTAAAAAGTCCAAACGGGACTATGTCGTTTGCGCATGCGCAAATGAACGTTCAACATAGTGTGGTGGATGTGGTGGATTGCTCCATTTACAACGCTAACGTCCAGGTCATAAACGATCAGATTTCAAATATGAAGTGCTTAACTAAAGGCCACGGATGTTATAATTGTGTACGTTCCAGCTTGAGTACCCATATCTTCCGTATTGTTCAATAAAAAGCCTTTTAATCCGATCGACGGCCATTTTCTCCGTCTTTTCATCAGCTTTCAACTATGCGATCCTATCGGTCGGGAGGTGTATTGCACATTATAACTCTATGCGAAAATGGCCGACGATCGGATTAAAATGCTTTTTATCCAACAATACGGAAGATATGGGTACTCATGCTGAAACGTCGGCATGTATAACATCCTGGGCATTTAGGTAAGCACTTCATATTTGAAATCTGAACGTTTGTGTAGACGTTACAGTTGTAAATTGAGCAATTCATCACACCAGGTTGAAGAATGTCCATGACCGTCATCTTTCAGGCCTACCGCTGATAACCATTAGCACATTGGTTCTCAAAGTGGGGTCCGGGGACCCCCAGGGGTACTTGAGGGGGTTCCAGGGGGTCCCCAGCTAAATGATGGACAGGGACCAAATGGACCCTTATGGGTCTGTAACTCTGAGAGTGTACAAATGTAACCAAATGGACCCTAACAGGTCCATTTGGTTCCATTTGTACACTCTCAGAGTTAAATTAACATTGATTTTACAATATGAATGTGGGTCCCAGAGACCTACATGCCATTAAATGGGGGTCCGTAGCCTAATGCATGTCAAACTGGGGGTCCTTGAAATTAAAATGGTTGAAATCACTGCTAGAGAGCCGTAAAAATCTTCTCTTATGGGGGTCCCTGGCTTATCTTTTGAAATGGGGGTCCGCGGTCTAATAAGTGTCTATTTGGGGGTCCTTGGCACGAAAAAGTTTGAGAACCATTGCATTAGCACATGAAGTCAATTCATTGTTTAATTTCAAATAAGTTTAATTTCACTTATACCACTTCATTCTGTTGATGTTTCTATTTTACTGCTACAGCAATTCATCACAAGGCTTTTTCTTTACTATTTAGCATAAATATAGTCCTGGTTATTTCTCCCTAACGCCCTAAAAAGTCCAAACGAGACTATGTGGTTTGCGCATGTGCAAAGGAACGTTCAACATGGTTTGGTGGGTGTGGTGGGGATTGCTCCATTTACAACGCTAACGTCCAGGTCATAAACGATCAGATTTCAAATATGAAGTGCTTAACTAAAGGCCATGGATGTTAAAATGGTGTGCGTTCCAGCTTGAGTACCCATATCTTCAGTATTGTTCAATAAAAAGCCTTTTAATCCGATCGACGGCCATTTTCTCCGTCTTTTCATCAGCTTTCAACTATGCGATCCTATCGGTTGGGAGGTGTATTGCACATTATAACTCTATACGAAAATGGCAGCCAATCGGATTAAAATGCTTTTTATTGAACAACACGGAATATACGGGTATTTTTGAGGGATCGTACATAATTTTAACGTCCGTGGCCATGGGGTAAGCACTTTATAGTTGAAATCTAGATGTTTATGTAGATGTACGGGTCGTAAATGGAAAAAGTGCAAACATCAGGTTGAAGTGTCATGATATGAAATCTATCTATCTACATTGGACTGACACAACGTGAGCTAAGAGACGTGGTTTAAATGCAACATAACACACATCACCACCCAAACAAACCTGGAAATATTCTGTGCATTTTCATATTTTGTTGATCATTTTTCGATAAGTGTTTGTTGAGAACGAGAGATTTGTTTAACTTTTCCAACCCCGTGACGTCACGTCAGATTACTTCCGCATTCCGCGTGTTCGTACTCATGTCTCTGTCAGTGTCAATAAAGATCTGACAAAACAAATGTTTTATGATCTATCTAAACGTTCAAATGTTTTAAAAAGGTACTGACCCTATGGCCACGGATGTTACAATTATGTGCGGGCCCTTAAAAGTACCCGTATCTTCCGTATTGTTTAATAAAAAGCATTTTAATCTGATTGGTGGCCATTTTATCAGAGAGTTGTAATGTTGCGTGAGTGCAGTACACCTTTCAACCCATAGGGTCAGGTGAAAACATATGGAGAAAATGGCCAGCAATTGGATTAAAAGGCTTTTTATTGAACATTACAAAAGATAGAGGTACTTTTGAGAACCCATACATGATTTTAACATCTGTGGCCATGAGTTAATAATTTTATATTTAAAGTGTGAAGATTTATGTTGATGTACAGGCTGTAAATGCAGAAGTGCAAACACCAGGTTAAAGTTTCGCCATGACTGCCATAATGTATTATGGTTTCCAAGTGCTATACTGCCACCGGACATAAACATTACAACATTAAAACAGATCAAATAATTGCTGTTTGTGGTTCTATAGGGCGTTGGTGTAAAGTAACTAAGTACATTTACTCAAGTACTGTACTTAAGTACAATTTTGAGGTATTTTTACTTTACTGGAGTATTTCCCAATTCTCAGTACTTTAAACGAAATGATGCAACGCTGATATCGCTTTTGTAATTCATTTTATAATATTTAAGGCACCCGGTGTGTATTGTATTCCAATAATAATAATAATAATAATAATAATAAGGGTAATAATAATCATAATAATAATAATAATAATGTAATTATAGAGCAGTAACACACTGAAATAATAAGGGTAATAATAATAATAATAAGGGTAATAATTGAATGTAGAGCAGTAACACACTGGAATAATAATGTAATGTATAGAGCAGTAACACACTGGAATAATAATAATAATAATAATAATAATAAGGGTAATAATAATAATAAGGGTAATAATAATAATAATAATAATAATAACATGTGTGAGGAAAGTTATATTGGCGCGTTTGAGCTGAAGAGCTGATAAATAATCCATTGTCCGATTCGGCGCCCCCTAGTGGCCAAGTTATTCTAGAAGGACCGTAACCCTAATTTTCAGAACCACATGTCTGTGTGAGAGGAAATTTATATTGGCGCGTTCGTGCTGAAGAGCTGATAAATAATCCATTGTCCGATCGTGTTCTCGCCCCCTAGTGGCCAAGTTAATCAACAAAGCACGTAACCCTAGCTTTCGCAACCACATGTCCGTGTGAGAGGAAACTTATATTGGCGCGTTCGCGCTGAAGAGCTGATAAATAATCCATTGTCCGATCGTGTTTTCGCCCCCTAGTGGCCAAGTTAATCGAGAAAGCGCGTAACCCTAGCTTTCGCAACCACATGTCCTCGTGTGAGGAAACTTATATTGGCGCGTTTGGGCTGATTAACAGATACGGAATCCGTTGTCCGATTGTGTTTTCGCCCCCTAGTGGCTGGGTTAATAGCGAAAAACTGTTCAAAAATAGTAAAAACAAAATCGGACACCAGTATATGCATCAGCGCGCCACCCCGAACGTGCTCGTATAACTCTTCTCGCACACGGCCTTACCGTTCTCCTTAAATGGCTGGGGACTAATCTCAACTTATTTCGCAAAATAACACGACATATCTCCTTAACGATACGTTTTTAGAATCCGTCGTTCGGATATGTTGTACAGCTCGCCGAGACGCACGTATGGATGTCTTGTTTGTCCCGCTACGACACTTCTAACGTTTGCTTCTGACAATGACATAAGGTACATGGAGTCGTAGAGCGTTCACCCATACTGAGAGCCAAATTCAGAAATTGGTAAAAATGTCGGTTAGGGACAAACAAGATATCCATGCGTGCGTCTTGGCAAGATAAGAACAACTTATCCAAACATTGGACTATAAGTCCTTATCGTATTTGAGATATTAAAACAAATGCAATTGTTTCGGCCGCGTCGACCTTTGCAGTCTTTTCGGTGAACTTTTGAACTTATCAGTGTCAGAAAAAATCAGGATTGGTTCCAATAAATCCGGCTTACTCTCAACATGGATGGAAAGAAGTTTCAGATTTTTAAAAAATATCTCCATTGATTTATCACAGATTAGGTGCTCGATACCGCACGTACAAATCAATGTTTGACAAAACCACTTTCCCAAAGTTTACAAAAATCGAGATCTATCCCATTCGATTCAGCGTCCTTTTTTGAGTCTGAAAAGGTGTTTTTGAATATAAAAAAAAAATATTTAAAAAAAAATGTGAGAAAAGCTAAACCTTGAACTATTTCAAAAATCGATAACTTCTTATTAAAGAATTCTAGACTATTGATGTAACCTATCATTCGACTCGAAATCATCTCAGTAAGCGGTTGGAAGGGTCGAAAAAATAAAAAAATAAAAAAAATATTTTTGTGAAAAAAGCCTCACGTTTATGACAATTTAACGCTTGTTTAAACCATTCCCAAAAGTTAAAAAAAAATCGAGACCTATCCCATTCAATTCAACGTCCTTTTTTGAGTCTGAAAATGTGTTTTTTAATTAAAAAAAATATATTTTTGAAAAATGTGAGAAAAGCTTAACTTTATATTTCAAAAATCTATAACTTCTAATTGAAAAATTGTAGACTATTGATGTAACCCACGATTCGACTCAGCGTCATCCAATTAGTGAGGGAGGGTGTTAAAAAACAATAAAAAAAAGATTTTAATTATTTGATCTGTTTTAATGTTTATGTCCGGTGGCAGTATAGCACTTGGAAACCATAATACATTATGGCAGTCATGGCGAAACTTTAACCTGGTGTTTGCACTTCTGCATTTACAGCCTGTAAATCAACATAACTCTTCACACTTTAAATATAAAATTATTAACTCATGGCCACAGATGTTAAAATCATGTATGGGTTCTCAAAAGTACCTTTATCTTTTGTAATGTTCAATAAAAAGCCTTTTAATCCAATTGCTGGCCATTTTCTCCATATGTTTTCACCTGACCCTATGGGTTGAAAGGTATACTGCACTCACGCAACATTACAACTCTCTGATAAAATGGCCACCAATCAGATTAAAATGCTTTTTATTAAACAATACGGAAGATACGGGTACTTTTAAGGACCCGCACATAATTGTAACATCCGTGGCCATAGGGTCAGTACCTTTTTAAAACATTTGAACGTTTAGATAGATCATAAAACATTTGTTTTGTCAGATCTTTATTGACACTGACAGAGACATGAGTACGAACACGCGGAATGCGGAAGTAATCTGACGTGACGTCACGGGGTTGGAAAAGTTAAACAAATCTCTCGTTCTCAACAAACACTTATCGAAAAATGATCAACAAAATATGAAAATGCACAGAATATTTCCAGGTTTGTTTGGGTGGTGATGTGTGTTATGTTGCATTTAAACCACGTCTCTTAGCTCACGTTGTGTCAGTCCAATGTAGATAGATAGATTTCATATCATGACACTTCAACCTGATGTTTGCACTTTTTCCATTTACGGCCCGTACATCTACATAAACGTCTAGATTTCAACTATAAAGTGCTTACCCCATGGCCACGGACGTTAAAATTATGTACGATCCCTCAAAAATACCCGTATATTCCGTGTTGTTCAATAAAAAGCATTTTAATCCGATTGGCTGCCATTTTCGTATAGAGTTATAATGTGCAATACACCTCCCAACCGATAGGATCGCATAGTTGAAAGCTGATGAAAAGACGGAGAAAATGGCCGTCGATCGGATTAAAAGGCTTTTTATTGAACAATACTGAAGATATGGGTACTCAAGCTGGAACGTACACCATTATAACATCCATGGCCTTTAGTTAAGCACTTCATATTTGAAATCTGATCGTTTATGACCTGGACGTTAGCGTTGTAAATGGAGCAATCCCCACCACACCCACCACACCATGTTGAACGTTCCTTTGCACATGCGCAAACCACATAGTCCCGTTTGGACTTTTTAGGGCGTCGTTAGGGATTGATTGATTGAATTGATTGATTGAAATTTTTATTAGGCAAAAGAATGTAAAACAACACAGTTACATTTATAATGCTTTTGTCTAAAAGGTCCGGCCAAAAAAGTCCTTGCGGGCTTGTTTCCATTGGGGTCCTTGAATTAATTTCATAGACATACATAGTAGCAACCAAACAGTTCAAAAATCAACATAAGAATACAGAGGGGAAAAAAAATATATACCATTATGTACAAAAAAGGTCATGAGAAAATAATGAAATATATACAAAACAAAACATGATCAAAATAAAATAAAAAGTATGTACAAAAAAGGGGGAGGGGGGGGGGCAAATAACCAGGACTATATTTATGCTAAATAGTAAAGAAAAAGCCTTGTGATGAATTGCTGTAGCAGTAAAATAGAAACATCAACAGAATGAAGTGGTATAAGTGAAATTAAACTTATTTGAAATTAAACAATGAATTGACTTCATGTGCTAATGCAATGGTTCTCAAACTTTTTCGTGCCAAGGACCCCCAAATAGACACTTATTAGACCGCGGACCCCCATTTCAAAAGATAAGCCAGGGACCCCCATAAGAGAAGATTTTTACGGCTCTCTAGCAGTGATTTCAACCATTTTAATTTCAAGGACCCCCAGTTTGACATGCATTAGGCTACGGACCCCCATTTAATGGCATGTAGGTCTCTGGGACCCACATTCATATTGTAAAATCAATGTTAATTTAACTCTGAGAGTGTACAAATGGAACCAAATGGACCTGTTAGGGTCCATTTGGTTACATTTGTACACTCTCAGAGTTACAGACCCATAAGGGTCCATTTGGTCCCTGTCCATCATTTAGCTGGGGACCCCCTGGAACCCCCTCAAGTACCCCTGGGGGTCCCCGGACCCCACTTTGAGAACCAATGTGCTAATGGTTATCAGCGGTAGGCCTGAAAGATGACGGTCATGGACATTCTTCAACCTGGTGTGATGAATTGCTCAATTTACAACTGTAACGTCTACACAAACGTTCAGATTTCAAATATGAAGTGCTTACCTAAATGCCCAGGATGTTATACATGCCGACGTTTCAGCATGAGTACCCATATCTTCCGTATTGTTGGATAAAAAGCATTTTAATCCGATCGTCGGCCATTTTCGCATAGAGTTATAATGTGCAATACACCTCCCGACCGATAGGATCGCATAGTTGAAAGCTGATGAAAAGACGGAGAAAATGGCCGTCGATCGGATTAAAAGGCTTTTTATTGAACAATACGGAAGATATGGGTACTCAAGCTGGAACGTACACAATTATAACATCCGTGGCCTTTAGTTAAGCACTTCATATTTGAAATCTGATCGTTTATGACCTGGACGTTAGCGTTGTAAATGGAGCAATCCACCACATCCACCACACTATGTTGAACGTTCATTTGTGCATGCGCAAACGACATAGTCCCGTTTGGACTTTTTAGGGCGTTAGGGAGAAATAACCAGGACTGCAAAATCGGACTTTTAGGGGAACCAGGACCTTCATAATCGGACGTTTAGGGGCTACTGACGGTTCTTCATTAAGTGACTAGTTGGGAGTGAGAATGTGTTGTTGTAGGCGACACCTTTTTATTACACAGGCAGGACATCAGGAAATGTGTTGAACCTGTAATAATAATTTTATCAGTTCCATCTTGTTCACAACTCCACACACACACACACACGCACACGCACACGCACACGCACACGCACACACACACACACACACACACACAGCTCCCCCGCCCCCAACAAGCCGGTCAGCCAAATTCAACATCTTCTCCCACAATGACGGGCTCTTTCACAACAGTTTGTGATGCAAAAGACAAACATTTGATCACTCTATGGGCTTAGCATCCAGAAGCAATGAAACACAAAGTATGTCATTCCCCCTATACAATATACACAACACTCACACTGTATTTTTGTCATATATTACTGTTTATTATTGTTAATGGTTATTATTTAGCTGTTTTCTTCTGTTTTCTTGATGCTGCAATGTCGTGAGGCGAAACTCAAAATAGTTTCCCTTCTATATGTAAAATGAGACTTAACAATAACAAATATTGAATGAATTGACATCTTCATTCACATGATAACTATAGAAACATGTATATGATTCCAGAAGTCACAGACCAGAGTCTCCAACACCCAGCTATGTGTCTATGAAGAGTGACTGGTCTAGAAGAAGCCCTCCTAACTTCAGTAATGAACCTGGACCTCCAGACACAAAGTATGTGAATCCTCCTATACAATATACACAAAAATATACACATAAACGGACAGTAGCGATCCAGATAAATATCAACCATGTTTGAAAATTGTCGTGGCTGCATCAAATATCTGAAAGCAAATGGGGAGGCTTAAGATTGGATCTTTGAACCGCACACTGTGTGTGTGTGTGTGTGTGTGTGTGTGTGTGTGTGTGTGTGTGTGTGTGTGTGTGTGTGTGTGTGTGTGTGTGTGTGTGTGTGTGTGTGTGTGTGTGTGCGCGCGCGCGCGGGAAGTCGTACAAATCGTAAGTAATGACCGGACATAGCTGATCCACAGGCTCACAACACAGGGCTTTGACTTAAGCTTAAGCTTGTAGATCAGCTATTTTCGGTGTGCGACATGCTTCCAAATGACTGAAATCAGTTGTGGCGTCTGAGAACTTTAATCCATTTAGATTTAAAATGGGACTAACAATAACAAATATTTAATTAACTGAATTCCCATAATAAGTATGGAAACATGTATATGATTCCAGAAGTCTTCACCACAGACCAGAGTCTCCAACACCCAGCTGTCTGTCTTTGAAGAGTGACTGGTCTAAAGGATTGGTTGGTAACTTCAGTAATGAACCTGGACCTCTACACGCAAAGTATGTGAATCCTCCTATACAATATACACAACACTATAAAGCTGCACTTACACTACAGGGTTTTTAAAATCTTAAACAATTTGGAATTCTGGTAGAATCACACACTACAGGATGGGATTATCTTGAACATTTACACACTACTAGATTTTAAAACAATAACAATAAAATGGGACGTAACATAACAATAACAAATCTTTAACAAATTGACCTTCATTCATACGATAATTATAGAAACATTTTGATTTACGTGCGACTCCCTTGTGACACGGGAGTCGCACGCAAATCATATAAATGTTTCTATAAGTATTACAAATATTGAATAAATTGAGTTCTTCATTCACATGAAAATTATAGAAACATGTATATGATTCCAGAAGTCTTCACCACAGACCAGAGTCTCCAACACCCAGCTGTCTGTCTTTGAAGAGCAACTGGTCTAAAGGATTGGTTGGTAACTTCAGTAATGAACCTGGACCTCCACACACAAAGTATGTGAATCCTCCTATACAATATACACAACAATATAAAGCATAACGAACAGTAGCGATCCAGATAAATATCAACCATGTTTGAAAATTGTCTTGACGGCCTCGAATATCTGAGAGCAAACTGAGAGGCTAAAGATTGGTTCTTTGAACCGCTCACACTAGACTCTAGACACTGGACTAGAGGATATTCATGACCAGCATTTGCTCTGGATCTAGGCTGGGGTACGGAATGCCCCCAGTTTATCTACAGATTGTAAGTTATACTGTGTGTGTTCAGTTTGTAAATGAAGTCATACAAATCATATCTAATGACCAAAAATAGCTGATCTACAGGCTCATAACACAATGCGCTGTGATGTGTGGTTGCGCTTGTAGATCAGCTATTTTCGGTGCGCGACATGCTTCCAAATGACTGAAATCAGTTCTGTCAACTGAACATTTTAATCCATGTAGATTTAAAATGGGACTAACACTAATACACATTTAATTAATTGAATTCCCATAATAATTATAGAAACATGTATATGATTCCAGAAGTCTTCATCACAGACCAGAGTCTCCAACACCCAGCTGTGTGTCTTTGAAGAGTGACTGGTCTAAAGGATTGGTTGGTAACTTCAGTAATGAACCTGGACCTCCACACACAAAGTATGTGAATCCTCCTATACAATATACACAACACTATAAAGCTGCACTCACTCTACAGGGTTTTGAAAAAATATGATTTGCGTGCGACTGGTAGCATCACACACTACAGGATAATCTCATAAGATTCTCTGATGGTTTTATCTTGAACATGCACATACTACGAGATTTTAAAACAATGATCACATCCGTGGGAACTAGGGGTGCTGGGTGGGCGGACACCCCCATCACGTCCCCACCCAGGAGGTTGACAATGAATCAAAGTTTATCTATAGATTATAAGTTACTGTCAAGTTTGTGAATGAAGTCATACAAATCACAGTGTGGTGTTCAGAGGTGAAGCTGCATCTGCTGAATCTATCTATCTATCTATCTATTGTGGGGTATCGATCAAAGCCAAGAGTCAGACAGTGGTGGTACAAGCCCAAACATGGGTTTTTATTCAAAGAATGGCACAGAGTTACTGCATAACGTTCAAATCATAATGAGGGTGAGTATCTAGCACTGTGAATAATTGTTTAACAAAAGTTCTTCCCAGGATCGGGGCTCAGTTTGGACATCAATCGTTCAGCAAGGTGTGACACAGTTTCAAAGAGGGGTTCAAGGTTCAAGTTTATTAGTGTCCCCGAGGGGCAAATTGTTAGATAAGTTCCATACGGTGCCGCCTGGCTGCCCGTCCTTCTCCATGGAGAATCATAATCCTAGTTAGTCAGGGGATATTAAAAAAGTCTTGGAATAAATTCCTTACCAAAAAAAATCTTCACCGATGTGTTTGCAAAGGTGTCTAGTAACACATCTCACAAAGACTGAAATTCAGTATCCCTAGGAAAATTTTTGACAGCTCCTTAAAGTTGGGCTACCCACCATAAACTTGGTTAAAAAAAGAATCCCCCCAAAAAAAATCAAAATTTAATTCTGTTTTAAGTAGCATGTGAGGTTTTTATGATTCTGAATCCATTGCAATCATTTGTTTTGCACCAAAACCACTCCTTGGGCTAAAAACGGCCCAACCTCAATGGGCTTTTTACACAAAAAGTATACATGGCTATGGCCGTTTTTAGCCCAAGGAGGGGTTTTGGTGCAAAACAAATGATTGCAATGGATTCAGAATCATAAAAACACCCTAGTTTAGCCCCTCACATGCTACTCAAAACAGAATTAAATTTGGATTTTATTTTGGATTTTTTTTTAAACAAGGTTATGGTGGGTACCCCAACTTTAAGGAGCTGTCAAAAATTCTCCTAGGGATACTGAATTTCAGTCTTTGTGAGATGTGTTACTAGACACCTTTACAAACACATTGGTGAAGATTTTTTTGGGTAAGGAATTTATTCCAAGATTGGAAGATATTCTGCTAATATCCCCTGACTAAGTGAGAGAGACAGAGCAGAGAGTGTTTGTAGCATAGAGTTAAAAATAATAGAGAGGGCACCGGATATCGCCTCCCGTCCACTTGCATTGAGTTGCTCACCCAGCGCATGAAGCGAATTCACCCCTTCTTCCGGGTTGTAAAGTGTGATGGGCGTAGCCTATTTGGGGCCACTGTGATCCGTTCTGCGTCACAGAAGTGACGCGTTTTACGTCACAGAGGTGCGCGTTCCTGTGCGCAAGCTTGTGCGCAAGCTCGTGAGTCAAGCCCATTGGTCGAAACCGTTTTCGCTCGTACATTTGCAGTGGCCCCATCCGTTTAAGCTGCAGTACCTACGAATGGCCAGCATGTCCATTTCGCTTCAATGCAAGCACTGGGTTCTGGGGGCTTGGTTTGTAGCCAACGCCCGGCCTGTCACACAGGTGCCCTGAGTTGGGGCTGATCGAGGAGGTAGAGTGGCAGGTACGCCCCTCGATGACACAGCCTAGGCTGCAGTGCTGTCTTCTGGTCTTCTCTCTGTCTCTCCTCCACTGTCTCCCCATGGTGAGGCGCTTACCTGCCTGGCAGTCTCGTAGCAAGACTCCACACTATCTATGCAACTGTCATTTTATTGCATTTTTCATTAAATCATCTAACTCTGGTGAGGTCTGCATACATATAGTAGTAATATACACAAGTCAGTCTCTTTGCTTTCACTTCAATTCACTTCAATTGCTGTGCTTGTCGTTTCTGAGTGAAAACCTCACCAATACAATGTGGTGTTCAGTTGTTAAGTCACAATGTTTCCTTATAGATTAACTTTTAAACGTTACGTTTATGCCTGCTGTCTGCAGCCAGCATCTGTCTCCATGTGCCCAGACACATATCTCATTGAAGAGCATAGATATGATTATATTATAACTCTATGGCATAGATATGAGGAGGGAAAGAGCTCCATTGGAAATGGTAACTAAGAGATTCAATGTGTAAAATCTTATGACAAAAACAACAGAAACAGCATGATCACTGTAGCTGTGAGCTGGAATTAGGTTACATACTGTAGGTTCATAAACCTAAAAAAAAAACTAAAAAAAATATGTTAAGTATGTGACACATCACCGCCACAAACAGACCTATAGCCTATACACAGGTCTACAGTGTCATTCCCACCGGGCGCTATAACTATAAAGATAACTATATTATTCACCATTGTATTGTTTTTTATAGTTGGTGTGAACACTGCCATCCACTTGACTTACAACTATTTAAAAAACTATACTGTTATTGTTATAGTTATAGTTACAGCTGAGCACTCATAACATAAGAACAGGAAAACAAATCATCTACAGATCTGTCAGTGTAACAACAAAACATTACATGCTCTTAAGAAGCGCTTACGTACACGTCACTGACTCTTAATTGGATAATTATTCATTCTACAACACACAAACGGGTTTAGCAAATGGTTACATTTACTAAAATGGAGACATGAACGCTGAGGAGTACCTTAGTCTATAGATGTCAGTTGAATACATCACTGCTGAAAGCAATTTGTTGACCACGCAAAGTTTACAATGGACAGCAATATTTGTATCTTTAACTGACACAAACTCAAAATAATGCAGTGGTAGGACGGTAGGAACCCTCACATGACATGCATTTGGCTGCAGACCCCTATCTGAAAATATGTTCTCCCAGGGACTCGCATAAGAAAAGATTTGTGCATGTGTGCAAAATAGCCGATCTACAAGCTCAAAACGGGCAGTAATTGGATGCATTGTGATCTTGTAGATCCCAGCTACCCCAAAAAGAGTATAAAATAGGGTGAAAGTGGTTAAACTGTTCCTTGTTTTGCTGTGGACCTCCTGGAACTCCCTCAAGGACCCCTGGGGGTCCCCAGATCATGCTTTGAGAACCACTGCTCTAAATATATGATAAAAAATATCATTGTATTCCTATTGTACAATTGTAGAATTGAAGAAAACTGTAGTATGTATTTATTATGATTAGAGTGTGGTCTTCCACCGTCTTTAGACTTTAGTTCATTCTCTCAACATTTCTGTGTGCAGGCCCTGCCCTTTTATGATGATTGGTGAGGCAGCTACCTATGCTAATTAAGATGTTTAATAATTAGGATTGGTGGTGTGTCTACCTATGATAATTAGGATCAACTGGCACAGACCTTCAAGTTTCAAGGATATATGAGATTCATCATTATAAGAACACCAATATGAACATTATGCTCTCTAAGAACATGTCCTGAATCTGACTAGACTTCTCTTAAGATTTTTCTTATGAAGAATCTTGAGAAACTTAAAGGACAACTCCAGACTAAATAACATATAGGCTCATTGTCCTACTTATATTGATCCAGAATGACTTGCCATGGGGTCTATTTTGCAGAATTGTCCCTGTCGTCCAGTTTCCCCAGCAGACCCAGCAGCCCTCATAGCATAGAGCGTAGTTCATAAGCATATCACTTCTTACGCTATTTGTTGCATTTGTTTGTTCTCATCAATCTGTTATTAGTTGTCATTACACACGCATGCATGACTTGGTTGTCCCACACAGCCGCTACAGTGTGCTAAACAGATGTTATGCTGTTATGTGTTTTGCCAAGTCCCAGAAAAGACGCACTGTGATTGGCCAGTACAGTCGCTCACCTGAAAACATAATGTACGAGACTGTTGCGGCTCGTGTGGGACAACCAAGGCATGGATGATCCCACGTTCATGCTCTTCAGAAGGTGGTTAAGGCATTCAGGGTCTGAGGTTAAACAAGTTAGGTAACTAATATTTGTCAATATCATTATATTATAATATCCATATCCAATATCCTCATATCTCCATCTTGTTGACAACACAGCAGCTAGGATTTGAACTGGTGCCACTGCCAAGTCAAGAAGATATAGGAGATCCCACCACTCCTAATAGTAGTTGTTTATTAAAGCAAAAAATACTATTACAACTAGTTAAAGTACACAGCAAATTAACACAATTTGATATTTTTTTTTCTGATGTTGTACCCTACTGGCTCACCTGCCAGTGAGGACAAAAATGTTTGTAAAAAATAAGACAAATGCACACTTTTTATAATTTATGAATGAAAGATTTATGAATATACCATATAGTTCCATGAAGTGTAGATTATTATTTTACATCAACACAATGCAGTTTGAACATATCAATGATGTTATGTCATATTATATTATATGTAGATATTAAAGTCTATTATATAGTAATACATTGTCTTCATCTCCACAGAGAGAGGAAGAGGAGTGGTTGTGTTGTGACAGAGCAGGCATCCAGGTGTTCGGTGTGTGAGGAGGTTCTGACAGATCCAGTCTCTACCAGCTGTGGACACTGGTTCTGCAGACAGTGCATCACCTCATACTGGGACCAGTCTGCTCCAACAGGACACTATGGCTGTCCCCAGTGTAGTAAGAGATCCAGAACCACACCCGGACTTAAGACACCCAGTCAAACCACACCTGGACAAAGTAAGACTGGACAGAATTTGCACTAATTAAAATAGCATGTTAATGAATTGAATGCTTAATTTGCAGAAATCATAGTCAGACTAAATATTCAAATTAGTGTCTGAATCAATATCTAAGTGCAAATAATGAAGCAAAACAACTATCAACTCTGGACAAAAACAACTGATCTTGTGTTATTACTTTTTACTGTTTTTTTAAACAAATTGTGTGCCGTAAATATGTAAAGTTATGAATTAACCAGAATGTTTAAAACATACATGTTCTTCTAATTTCAGATGTCAGTCTGCAGGATGATTTGAATGATTATAAGATCAGTTTGAACAGTCTTGATGATGTGCAAGACCACATGACAGAAGAGTCTGGAACCTCCCTCACCAGCACCTACACAGAGCTCTACATCACAGAGGGAGAGAGTGAAGGGGTTAATAGCCAACATGAGGTGATACAGCTTGAGACAGCTTCCAACATGAAGACCTTCCATGACACACCAATCAACTGCTGTGACATCTTTAAACCCCTCCCTGGCAGGGAGACACCCATCAGAAGAGTGTTGACCAAGGGCATCGCTGGCATTGGAAAAACATTCTCTGTGCGTAAGTTCACTCTGGACTGGGCAAAGGGTTTGGAAAATCAAGATATTCATCTCCTGGTTCCCTTTTCATTCCGGGAGCTGAACTTGGTCAGAGATGAGCAGTACAGTCTTCTCACACTGATCCATGAATTCCACCCAACATTAAAGAAGGTCACAGCAGAGCAGCTCGCTGTCTGGAAAGTTGGCTTCATCTTTGATGGTCTAGATGAAAGCAGGTTTTCATTGTTCCAAAACAATGACATTGTTTCTGATGTCACAGTGACATCATCAGTGGACGTACTGTTGACAAACCTAATCGAGGGGAATCTGCTCCCCTCAGCTCTCCTCTGGATAACCACCAGACCTGCAGCAGCCAATCAGATCCTTCCTGCATGTGTTGACATGGTGACAGAAGTGCGAGGGTTCACAGACCCCCAGAAGGAGGAATACTTTAGGAACAGATTCAGTGATGAGACACAGACCAGCACAGTCATCTCACACTTGAAGACATCAAGGACCCTCCACATCATGTGTCACATCCCACTCTTCTGTTGGATCATTGCTACCATTCTGCTGGACATGTTGAGGACATACACAATAGGACAGCTGCCCAAGACCCTGACTGAGATGTGCTGCCACTTCCTGTTGGTTCAGACAAAGAGGAAGAAGAAGAAGTATGCTGAGACACATGAGGTGAATCAACAGCAGCTCATGGAGTCTGATAGGGAAGTTCTTCTGAAGCTGGGCAGGCTGGCATTTGAACATCTGGAGAAGGGTAGCATCCTGTTCTACCAAGAAGACCTGGAAGAGTGTGGTCTTGATGTGAAAGATGCCTCACTGTACTCAGGAGTGTGCACAGAGATCTTCAAAAGAGAGGGTGTGCTCTTCCAGAAAGTGGTCTACAGCTTTGTTCATCTGAGCATCCAGGAGTTTCTAGCTGCAGTCTACCTGTTCCGTTGTTTCACAGAGAAGAACATGAAGGTACTGAAGACATTCCTGGAAGATAATAAATACAAGAGTGACAGCTCCCTCTCCGACTTCCTGAAAGCCGCTATGAAAAAAGCCCTGAAGAGTAAAAATGGCCACCTGGACCTACTTGTTCGGTTCCTTCATGGCCTCTCTCTTGAGTCCAACCAGAGTCTGTTAGGAGGCCTACTGGGTCAGACAGAGAACAGTCCAGAGAGCATCCAGAAAGCCATCAAGAACCTACGGAGAATGGCCACTCATGATGCCTCTCCTGACAGATGTATTAACATATTCCACTGTTTGATGGAGATGAACGACCACTCATTACATCAGGAGATCCAAAAGTTCCTGAAGTCAAAGAACGGATCAAAGAAGAAACTGTCTGGGAGCCAGTGTTCAGCTCTGGCCGTCATGCTGCTGATGTCTGAGGAGGTTCTGGAAGAGTTGGACCTGGACAAATACAACACAATGGAGAAGTTTCGATGGAGACTGATCCCAGCTGTGAGGAACTGCAGAAAGGCTCGGTTAGTAGTCAAGTGAATAGAAACATCCTAGAATCAATCTGACATTACAGTTAATTAACACTATAATTAGAAATGAAGGTTGACATAAACGTTCCAATAATGCTGTCTGTGTCTCAAATAGTGACTAGTGGTATTGTGTGTATGTCCAAATAAAGGCTAGACCACAATAAAGAAGAGTAAAAACAAAACTAAGAGTCTAAAAGCCCCACCAGACCAGTGGTTTAAACCCACTGACATTGCCATCCTCTCAGTAGTGGAACTTAAAATACAAAGGACAAGATAATTGTTATTTTCAATGGGCCTCATTCACACAGCTCTTAACATTCTGCTATATTCTTTAGTGTAGGTTTGCTTGTAAATAAAGAGCCACGTCTGATTCATGAAAGGCTTTGTAAAGCGTTGATTTGTGTGCATCTCAGGTGTATCAGATGATGAATTCCACCAAATCAAATGTGCATTCATCATCTGCATTGTTCCACGCCCCTTTTAACACTATAAAAGACAACCGAAATACCCAACATTAATCCCGCTTCACCGTGGTGAAAGCACTCTGTAGTACAAGTTCAAAGGGGTCACTTGTCAAAAAGAAAAAGGTCTACAAGCTTACAATGCTTTGCATCGTTGGTATCATGAAGGTGAACCTGTGGAATGTGCAGACATTTCCTGGCAATATGTTTTTTTGAGATATGATGTTTTGGTTCCAAAGTGTTGGACCTGACGGCTGAATAAAATTGCCATTACCAATGCTGTAGTACAGCTGAATATCCATGGACAACTTATAAACAACATATGTTTGTCCAAGCTCCAGATTCAATGATTGTATTGCAACTGCCACAGTTCAGCAGTTGAGCTTCTTTACTCTGTTAAAGGGACATACAACCCTAAACCATTATTATTTTTAAATTGTTTTTGAATGCTGATCTCTGCCAGCTTGTTTGTAAAGCTTTTACACATTGTTGGCAGTAAATATGCCATGTATTTGCTCATTCTCACTTTATTCATTTCAAACCTTCAACTGCTGGTTGAAATCTTTGATATCAAAATTGCTATCTTCCTCTGTACAGTCTTTCTGTGACGTCTAGTTCCACACTTGTTTTGGTTGCATTCCTGAGCCAAAATAGAATATTTGCGGTGTCTGCTGTGGTAGAAAACCAATACAAAACTATATAAACTCCAAAACAACTCTCACAGTTTAATCACTATGAGCCTACTGATGATCCAGTTTTAAAGAGAATGTTTTAAATATGGTTTTGCTCTTGTTGAGATTGGTTTCCTATTAACAATTAGTCAAATATTGGGATTATTGTCTCAGGAATGTCACACAAAGTAAAAAACTAAAATCTTCATGAATTCAAGGTTTAATTGATAGGAAAAAAAATATTTTGGGGTAAAATATTCCTTTAATGGAAGACAAAACTATATTAGTATACTCAGCATACTGTAGGTGAAGTGCACACATGTAACATGAAGGTAACCAACATCAATTCCAAACAAACATTAAGTCATCAAAAAACAACTATATCACATTCACTTATAGCAATTATGAATAATATGATATTATGTAAAACTGAGGTGTGAATTATGTGAACTAGGTGTAATTTGTTTTGATAGTCTCTTATTTAATCTGTATTTACAGACTTGTTGGCTGTAACCTCAGACAGACAGACGTTGAAGTTGTGGCTTCAGCTCTCAGCTCTAATCCTTCACATTTGAGAGAATTGGACCTCAGCAAAAACAACCTGGACTCAGGACTACTGGACCTGCTCTTAGCTGGACTGAAGAGTCTGCACTGTAGACTGGAAATTCTAAGGTAAGATACATATACCCAATTTATTTTTGATCAATTCTGTTTTATTATGTACTGTATTATGTGAATATAATATGAATGCTGTGGTGAGAATGTATTAATAAGAATGATATCATGGGAACCCAAGCCTACCTCCATGTCCTGCCACGCTGAGATACAAAATTACACTATCGTTGTTGGATGTATTTTTTCAGATCTTCATCTTCTAGTTTTGATTATTTATATTAATGGGTGCAAGTGTCCATTTCAGTAATAGGGATTTCACTAGATGACCACCCTTAAAAAGTTGTGCAGGTAGTGGTACAAAGGTGATCTAGATTTCCTCCCAATGAGCATGTGGTCTTTTTCTCCTTCCTTAAAAAGGATCAAATGACTCAAGCAAGACCTGAAAAAGACCTTTGAGACACAGAGAGCAGGAACTTCCTCAAACATTTAAAATTACATTTGTGTGAAACATTAGGATAGCCTTGTTCATTTGTAGCAAATTCAGATGATCCTGCAATGTACTTAAAGAAGTTATGAAATGGCTTTTTTGCTCATTTTATTTTGAAGGATGAGTCAGAAACTGAAGCCTATTTGTTTCTCAACTAAGCCGATGGTCCCGTCCCCTTTGGCTATGGGACCGGCCAGAGATGGCTAAAGTTTGTAGCATGTAGCTCGCGCAGAGGGGGGCAGTGTGAAGCCTGTTCATGTAACTACATTTCTTATTTCTAAATTAAAATGTTTTCAGATACATATTTTAGTGTACTCTTTAAAGGTGCAGTGAAATGAAAATATGTTTTTCACACTTTTAGAGCATATCCGTGGTCATCATATGGGCATACCTAACAACAGATGCCAAAATAATTGAAAATAGTATTTCTATACCAAAGGTCCCTAAAAAGACAATCTTAATTACTTCCTGCAAACGAAAGCGTGCCTGCGTGATGACATAACGCAGCTTTCATGAATATAAATGAATCTTGATTACATGCACCTGTTTGATTCCCATAGGTGCACTTTCTTCAAACACAGCTGATTTTAATTACAGAGCTACTCCATTTTGAATCTCATTCAAGTTCACATCCAGACGGTGTATTACACATTTTAAACTAATCTGCACACTAAAATATGAATCTAAAACATTATAGGCAGGGGTGCACATAACTCTTTAGGTCTGGTACGCAGAAGAGCACCTGGAGATGTGACTTGGTGCGCATGGTCCCGTTCCGTTTTGTCAACGGGGGGGGGGGGGGGGGTTCAGCACGGTGCCCACCGGACAGTTTTGTCAACGGGGGGGGGGGGGGGGGGGGGGGTTCAGCACGGTGCCCACCGGACAGTTCTGTCAACGGGGGGGGGCGAGAAAAAAAGGACGCTCTGCTTCTAAATTCCGCCGATTTTCGCCGTTTTTTTTTTCTCACGCTGTTAGGTAAAGCCCCCAAGGTTGGTGCCCTGTGCTGCTGCGCTGATTTTATCCGCCAGATTGGGACGTTCACGGCATATTTTGCACCGTTACGGTGCGTTCATCATCGGTGACGAGTGCCTCTAACAGCCGCTGCTGGCTGCGTGCACGCAGCGAGGCAATGCGAGGCGAGGCGACGCGAGTCATATCTCTACCCCTGTGCCTAATGGCTGTACATGGGGCCGACGGGTGCTTTAGAGTGATTGTGTGAGTGTGGCTTCAGGAAGTAAATTCCTAGCCTCGATCTCCAGGCTTTTATTTTTTATTTTTGCTAAAAAATAAAAGCTTGGAAATTCCTGTCCCAGCTGTTGGTGCGCAAAAGCGCCTCGCGTCGCCTGATGTGGTGCGCATTTTTTATTTTGGGTGCGCATGCGCACCTGCGCACCAGTTATGTGCACCCCTGATTATAGGTTAGAAATAAGCCACGTAGTAGCAAACGTGCTTAACTGGCCGTCTCTATTTCACTTGTAAACAAACACTAGCTGTGTTGCACACGGCTGAAGTAATTGGGATTCCAACGTCCCATAGCCTGAAGGGATGGGACCTTCTGATTGGTTGAGAGTCGGTTGAGACGACGTTTCAGACTGAACCTTCAAAATAAGATGACCGAAAATGTCACTGCATCTTTAAGTTTAAAATTAGTAATACACTGATCTGGACGTCATCTTGAATGAGATTCAAAATGGCGTAGCGCTGTATAAATTAAATCAGGTGTGTTTGGACGAACATGCAGCTATGGGGATCACACATGTGTATGAAATCAAGATTCATATGTATGCACACGTTCTTGCTTATGTCAGGAAGTAATTCAATTTATTCAAATTGGCCTTTTAGGGACTTTTGACATAAGAATACACTCAGGTCATTTGCCAAGTTTGACGTTGGTCTGTCGGACAGTTCTCAAGATACCTGAACTACAGACGTACTTAAAATAAATGCATATTTTGATTTTGTGCATTTATTTTGTGCCCATATATGGAGACCTGTCCGTACTTGTCCCTTTTATGCCCATATATGGGGATCCCTAATGTCATCAGTATATTATGATCTATATTGAGTGTTTGATGGTAGTAACAGCCTTGTATGTGTGTGTGAACTGAACTTCAGAATCTTAAGAATCTGTCTTTGTTTTCTTTCTTATATCATTGTATTCTTGTTGTATTTTCTTTCTTTCTTTCTTTCTTTCTTTCTTTCTTTCTTTCTTTCTTTCTTTCCACCTCTTGGGTCAAGAGTCCAAAACCCTGACAGTCTAACACGGCCAAGTTCAGGTTCTCAATCCAGGAATAATGTATATTGTATTTTTTTTTAAATGTATTTTCTCTTTTTCTTTTTTTTCTCATCTGGTGTTTCATTCTTCATTCAGACTGACTCACTGCTGCTTGTCAGAGAGATGCTGTGAAGTTCTGGCCTCAGCTGTAAACTCTCATCCCTCCCTAAGAGAGTTGGACCTGAGGTTCAGCATGGTGAATGATTCAGTAGGCCTACTGGAGAACTGCATGTGAGTAGACTTGGACTGTGTCCATGTTGGATAGTAGAGTGAATGTACAGTGTTTGAATGTGCAGTGTTTCCCTCATGTGTCTTTAGTCCCTCATGCATATTTAGTTAATACTTTAACCAACAAACAAATAAGGTTGTGTGTGTGTGTGTGTGTGTGTGTGTGTGTGTGTGTGTGTGTGTGTGTGTGTGTGTGTGTGTGTGTGTGTGTGTGTGTGTGTGTGTGTGTGTGTGTGTGTGTGTGTGTGTGTGTGTGTGTGTGTGTGTGTGTGTGTATGTATATATATATATATATATATACACACACATTTGTTCTATTTCCTACAGAGTGAAACATGGTGGAGAAGAGCGTGTTAATCCTCAAGTCATTACTCAACTCAGTACAAAATGTGAGTATCTGTCTGTCTGTGTCATTATCACACATTAACATTTAATACACTGTTTTACAGTGGTGTTAAGTGACTAAGTACATTTACTCAAGTACTGTCCTTAAATACACTTTTTGAGGATTTTTTACTTTACCGAAGTAGTTCCCAATTTCAATACTTTTACTTCTACTCCATTACATCTGAGAGGCAAATATTGTACTTTTACTCCACTACAATTATTTGACAGCTTTAGTTACTAGTTACTTTGCAGATTTAGATTATTATTACAACACATGCATGAACCACTTCAGCCCTATATATATTTCGGCCATTTGAAAATAATAATGAGTACTTTTACTTTAGTTAAGTGTATTTTGATGCCAATACTTTTGTACTTTTACTCATGTACATTTTTATTACCAGACTTTTACTTGCAACAGAGTATTTCTACACTGCAGTATTGATACTTTTACTTAAATGTGAGTACTTTTTCCACCACTGCTGTTTTATAGTGGGTTGGCCCCTCCCCAGATACTGTCCTGAAAACTCTTCAGTAGAGCTTCCAGGGAATTCAGGAGGTTTCTCTGCTCTTGGCCCGGTCCTTAACCCATTAAGACCTGGAAAGCCTATACGTTGTTATACCTTTAAAACAGGGAAAGCATCTGTGTCATTTTAGATGTTGTTATGTATATAGCAACATGAATCTTCTTTTCTTTTTTACATTTTGAATAAAACATTTACGTTTTTCAGAAAACTAAGGTCATGTGGGTTGACAGACACAATGGGCCTCATTCACTAACCTGGTCATAAATAAGGTGTATATCCTGGTCATAAATAAGGTGTATATCCTGGTCATAAATAAGGTGTATATCCTGGTCATAAATAAGGTGTATATCCTGGTCATAAATAAGGTGTATATCCTGGTCATAAATAACATATGTATATTGGGATAAGTCAATTCTGACGTGTGATTCATGAAAGAGGGTTCAGAGCTGTGATTTGTGCGGATCACAGGTGTATCTCATTTGTGTTCTAAAGTCACTAGTGTGCTCCCGTGTAGATCCTTTGTATTGTTCCACGCCCCATTTAATACCATAAAAGGCAACCAGAAATAACCCACGTGAAGAAAAAAAAACAGATCTGCTAAATTACAACGTGTCAAGTCGCACCACATTGACAACTTGTACATCTGTTCTGTCTGGAAGTGAGTCCATCGATCACACGATGGATCAGCTGAACGTTAATAAAGTAATGCTCTCATAATGAGAATAAGAAGTTATAAAGTTTAACCCCACCACCAAATAATAGGTTAATAAAACGTGGAAAGGATATTATAGAAGCCTTTTCTATTAAATAATGCTCACATTTGACTGAGGTAACATTTTGACGCTGGAATCCAGGAACACCGAGATCCGATTATGGACCAGATCACACTTTATTGATTACTGAGGATAAACCTGTCCTTTGGACTAACACCATATCCTGTCCTACGTCAGAATGGTGAATGGATATTATGGACACAGCTAGATTTCATCCATACTGCATCCTCATCAGATATAAGTTTGATGTGATGTGGTCAATAAATAAATAAATTAATAGCGCAACATATGTTGTTGGCATGAAAGTCCAATATGTGAAACTGTGGCCACATTTGCAGGAACGGAAAACATGTAAAAGGACCTAATATTTCAGCTCTAAACTAAATGTGTCAACTGAAAATAAATACTTGGTTGAATTTGCATCATGTCTATAATATGTATCCAAGCAATAGATCTTTGACGTGAGTTTGAGTGTCCGCCCAAATTCACGGTAAAAAGAAGATGAATGAATACTGAACGTGTGGGAAGTCACGTATATGCACATAAGTACATAATATGTGAGGACCTGAGCTTAGTGAATGAGACCCAATGCCTCACAACTCCTCACAACGCCTCGCATTGTGACACATTGTGTGCTTGTAGATCGGCAATATTTAAAATATAGCCGATCTACAAGCTCACGTTTCACATTTTGACACGTTGTGAGCTTGTAGTTCAGCTATATTTGAAACATAAAAAGAGCCAATCTACAAACTCACAATACTTTGCATCATGACCAGGGTTTCCACAAGGCACTTTTTGGGCCGGCCACCTTGACCGACAGGATTATATTTTACCGGCCAAAGAATGAAGTGGGCTAGTAATATCTATCTACTCTATCATGCAGAGGTGTCGCTTTCCAAAAAATAACTGAATAAAGTGGGCGTTATGAACAGCTTGTGTGACTACGTCACACAGTATAAACACATATATGTTTTATTCAACCTTAATATGCAAAACCTACAGCTTTTGTTTTGTTTTGTTAATGTTAATTATGTCATCATGAATGATGGTACAAGGAAGATTCATTACTTGCCTGCAATGTATGTGTGTCACCAACTTTCACCACTTTATCCATTGCAGACAGACAGACATAAAATAGTCTAATAACAGCCTTTTCCCAATCGGCCACGGTGGCCTGTGATCTTTATAATTAACGGCCAATTAAATATTACATTTAATTGGTAAATACCGGCTAACGGAAACACTGATCTTGACGTGTGGTGAGCTTTTAGATAGACTATTACAAATAAATAAAAATAGCTGATCACAACTTGTCGCATTGTGACAGGTTGTGAGCCGATCTACAAGCTCACATCATTTTGCGTTGTGAGCCTTTCCATCGGCTATATTACAAGAAATAGCAGATCTACAAGCTTGCAAAGCCTCGCATTATGATGCACTATGAGTTTTGGCTATATTTCAAAAACAGCCGATCTACAAGCTCACACCATGTTGCAATGTGACAGGCAGTGAGTTATTTCAAACATCAACAAGTAGAAGATCACGCTCATCCAAAGTAATTTAAAAAGCCAGATGCAGAGCAGAACTCTGCACTGGAATAATTATGATCCATAAGTTAAATGGTTTATTACCATCATGAATGTGATGTTTAAAGCCTGCTGGATCTTCCTCAGACCTCAATATATCAAACATAACAAAGATAGCCGATCTACAAGCTCAAAAGGATCACATTGTGACACGTTGTGAGCTTGTTTTGTTTGGCTTTGTTTAAAACTCAAAAGTAGAAGATCTACAAACTCATGAGTTACATTGTGACAGGTTGTGATCTTGTAGATCAGCTGTATTTCAAACATAAACTCACAATATGTTGTTTAACGTGTGATGAACTTTTATATGGACTTTTACGTTTTCTAAACAGTGGATCTACAAGCTCACAACTCGTCACATTGTGACAGGTTGTGAGCTTTCAGATTGGATTTAAATTATCAATAATTGAAAAAATATATATAAAAATAGCCGATCTACAAGCTCACCATGCGTCACATCATGATGTGTTGTGAGCTTTTAGATCGGCTATATTAGAAAATTAGGTAAAAATAGCCGATCTACAAGCTCAAAATGGGTAACATTGTGACGGGTTCTGAATGTGTATGTCGGCTATATTTGAAAAATACCACAAGCACACAACGTGTGTTACGTGTCACATTATAACACGTTGTGAGCTTGAAGATGATTTATAGTTAAAAAAATAGCTAATCTACAAGCTCACAACACCTCATATTGTGTAATTTTTAATTAACAAATTAATTAAATTGCCGATATGCAATCGTTGTGAGCTTGTAGATCGTCTTTTCTAATATAAAACTACCCGATCTATCAATTTACAACGACTTGCATTGTGACAGATTGAGCTTGCAGATTGGGTTGTGGTAAAATAAAATAAATAGCCGATCTACAAGCTCACAATGCCTTGCATCATGACAGGCTGTGAGCTTGTAGATTGGCTATATTTCAAAAACAGCGGATCTACAAGCTCACATGTTGCAATGTGACATGTTGTGAGCTTGTAGATCAGCTTGTAGATGTAAATACTGCAGTACAGAAAAACATTAAAAAAAAAGATTGTACATAATAAATAGGAGATCTACAAGCTCACAACGCCTTGCATCGTGACACGTTGTGTAATTCCTCCATATTTCAAAAATAACTAAAATAGACGATCTACAAGTTAGCAACGCTTCACACCATGGTGTGAGGTGTTGCTAACTTATAGATGCTGAATGTTTTCTATGTAACACAGTGGTTTCCAAACAATGTTACAATTTAAGGACTTTTAAGACCTTTTTAATACCAAATTGGCCAAATTGTCAAATATAATGCAAAAAAAGGGCAAAAATTGTGAAAGTGGCCGATCTACTAAATAGCCGATCTATAAGTGGTAGATCAGCTATAAATATACTATAAAATATATCTACCAGCTCACAACGCCTTGTAGATCGGCTATTTTCACAATATTTATATGTGGAACCGAGTCAAACTAAATGTAATGCCTCAACTCCTACAACTACCCCACCCTGACAAGTGCTTGTCAGAGTGGGGGGTCCCCAGTTCAAATATGATTATTTTGGGGGGTCCCCAGTTCAAATATGATTATGTTGGGGGGTACCCAGTTCAAGTATTTTCAGAGTTGTAAAGTAACTAAGTACATTTACTCAAGTACTGTACTTAAATGACATGTTGAGGTATTTTTACTTTACTGGAGTATTTCCTATTTTCAGTACTTTTATTTCTACTCCACTACATTTCAAAGGCATATTGTACTTTTACTCCACTACAATTATTTGAAAACTTACTAGTTACTTGGAGGATTTTGATTATTCTTACAAAACATACATTAACTACATTAACAGCCCTATATACATTTCGGCCATTTGAAAATAGTCGATCTATAAGCTCACAATGTCTCCATTGTGAGCTTGTAGATCTGCTATTTACAAATGATTTTTATACAATAATACATTTGAAAACTTGTGAAATGGGACATTATGCATAATGAGTACTTTCTACTTGTGTTACTTTAAGTACATTTTAATACCGACACTTTTGTACTTTTACACAAGTACATTTTGAATTCCGGACTTTTACTTGTAACAGAGTATTTCTACATTGCAGTATTGATACTTTTACTTAAGTAAAACATGTGAGTACTTTTCCACATTGATGTCATTTCACATAAACTTAATGTAAACATTTTCTCACAGAAAGTCACTTCTCACCTGGAGGCTTTAAGACATTCTGACTCACATTTTACTGTGTTGTCGTCAGGCAGAAACCTTGTATCTCTGACACGTTGTGAGCTTGTAGATCTGCTATTTACACTATTTTAATGTTTTTAAAGTGATATTAAGAAAATAAATGAAATGTTTTGGACATACAAGGTTTCCAGCCGACAGCGACGCCGACGATTCTGTGTGTGTGTGTGTGTGTGTGTGTGTGTGTGTGTGTGTGTGTGTGTGTGTGTGTGTGTGTGTGTGTGTGTGTGTGTGTGTGTGTGTGTGTGTGTGTGTGTGTGTGTGTGTGTGTGTGTGTGTGTGTATTTAATGTTTACTGTGTTGTTTTTCTCATCAGATTTCCATCCTCTCACACTGGACACAAACACAGCAAACAGAACCCTCTCTCTGTCTGAGAACAACAGAAAGGTGACACTGATGGATCAGGATCAATCATATCCTGAACATCCTGACAGGTTTGATGAATGGCCTCAGGTTCTGTGTACAGAGGGTCTGACTGGACACTGTTACTGGGAGGTAGAGTGGAGTGGAAGGGTTTATATAGCAGTGACTTACAGAGGGATCAGCAGGAAAGGACGTGGTGGTGACTGTGAGCTTGGATACAATGACAAGTCCTGGAGTCTGGACTGTAGAGATGGTCGTCATGGTAACAGTTACACTGTCAGACACAATAGTAAGGACACTGTCCTCCCTGTCAGTCCCTCTGGCTCCAACAGAGTAGCAGTGTATCTGGACTGGCCTGCTGGGACTCTGTCCTTTTATAAAGGGTCCTCTGACTCACTGACACACCTGTACACCTTCCAGAACACATTCTCTGAACCTCTCTATGCTGGGTTTGGGTTAGACTCCTCCTCCTCAGTGTGTCTGTGTGAGCAGAGATAGAGTCTCTATGTGAGGATGACATCAGGTCACCATGGTTACTGAACATGTTTGAGTGAGTGCAGGTTGTTATGGTTACCACTGTTGCCAGGATACTGTGAGAGTAGCTGAGTCTGACGTCATGGACTCCATATTTGGGCATGAGTGACTCATCATGACATCATGGTGACATCATCATGATGATGTAATAAGCAGCACAGTGACAGTCACACGTTAAAGCTCCTTTAGATTTTTACCTTTGACCCCTGACCCCATAAGACAATATTTGTGTTAAAAATGTTACAAATTATATAAAAAACTAAAACATGTTTCCTAAAATAGCAGATTTACAAGCTCACAACGTATGACCTTGTAGATGTAGGTGAGCTTGTAGATCTGCTTTTTTCCAATACCAAAGTAATACATGGATAAAGTGGTTACACTGAGTTTGATGCTATTAATTTTTATTTAATAATTTAGCTTAGGACCCCCTGGAACCCCCTCAAGGACCCCCGGGGGCCCTTGGACCCTACTTTGAGAACCAGTCTTCTCTAAATCAGTTTAAACACGTTAACCTCTGTATAGGCTATATTATATTTGAAAGTAACAGATCTACAAGCTCACAACGTGTCGCATCGTGACGCGTTGTGAGCTTGTAGATCTGCTATTTTTTTTAAAGTCAGATTTTTTGACACATGTTCAAATGGGGGCTTTAGATCTTAGATTAGATTAGATAGAAGTGAACAAACCTCCACTCCATACATTTATAAATATGTATCATAAATACTGTCCATCAACACTGATGATGATGATGATGATGATGATGATGATCATGTAAATATCAGTGTCATATTGTGTCTCTTATGATACAAACTCATATTTTATGTAATATTTAACTTTTTATATATTTAGCGGCGCTAGCTGCTCTATACCTTTAGGTATTGAACGGATCCTGCTCTATACCTGACTTTGTCCGTGTTCACCGTCAACTTTCTGATTGGTCAGACCCGTCAACGTTCTGATTGGTCAGACCCGTCAACAAAGTGATTGGTCAAGCTTCACGTGACACATGGCTATAAACACATTATAAACACATATCGATGACATCATGTATCAAAGGCGCCGCTACCTTCACACAGGGTGTGATTTTTACACAATATACAGAGGAAAACTGTATATTTGATCATGTAATTATGACAGTAATAATATTGTTTCTTGTATATATAAACCTTTATACTTTAACCACTTGAACCCCATATACTTTATTGACTGGGGTCCCCCAGGGTTCTGTAATTGGTCCCATGCTTCTTCCCCCTCTACACCAAATCTCTTGGGTGAAAATAGCAGATCTACAAGCTATCTACTAGCTAATCGACACATTGTGAGCAGTGTTCATTTTGACAGCAAATTATAGTCATATTTTAGTCATTCTGAAATGTTTTAGTTTTAGTCGACTTTTAGTCGACTTTTAGTCGCCATGATGGCGTCGTAATGCCTGATTTATACTTGGCTGGTGCGAACAACAGCCGATCTACAAGCTCACAACGAGCCTGTGGCGCGTTGTGAGCTTGTAGATCGGTTATTTTCAGAGTGCATGGACTTGCATGGACAATCACTCTGGATTCAAACATCCACTAAATGTGTTAATGAACTCAAATCAATCATTGTTTATTCATTGATTCATTATTACATCATTGTTTCCTCACTCATTCCATTATTGTGTTTTCATTGAATATGAATGTGATATTATTCTCATTCTTCACATGTTATTGTATGATCATGTGTAGAAGTATGAATAGTTTCATAAATGTATTGTTGACAGTCTGTCGTTGTTCCTGTGTATTGATATTCATAGTGTTGTCATGACAACATGGCCACAGCTCATTGGTCATGTATAATAACTACGTTGGATCCATTGGAACAAAAGTTATTATTTTTCTATTTCATGAAAAGGCAACACTGCTGATTACCTGCATTACACCTGCAGTAATCTGATTACCTGCATTACACCTGCAGTAATCTGATTACCTGCATTACACCTGCAGTAATCTGATTACCTGCATTACACCTGCAGTAATCTGATGACCTGCATTACACCTGCAGTAATCTGATTACCTGCATTACACCTGCAGTAATCTGATTACCTGCATTACACCTGCAGTATCCTACCAGGGAGGAAGAGGACAGATATTGAATGACCCCCAGAAGCAAAGATTTTAGTTAAAAATGTGTATATATATGTATCACATTTCACCATTTTCTTTCACAAATAGCAGATCTACAATTAGCTCATAGCACAGCATAGAGTGCCGTGCTACGAGCTTGTAGATCTGCTGTTTTTGAATAGCCAAATAAATGAATAATAAATGACACAGATGCGTTCCTGGATTGGTCTGTTCTTTCTCTCCAGGAACATGGAGGATCAGTGTTTGTCAGAGTTGTGTGAATGGTTTAGCACAAAGGTCTTCAGTGTTTTACAGGCCAAGAACTCCTTATCTGAGAGAGAGAACCTCCACTACATTTCATACATTTATACAACACTATCATTGTGTGTTGTGTTGCATTCATGTTCAAGTGCATTTTCAGACAGTTAACCTCTTAAATACCCCCAATTTTTCTTTTTTACTGAAAATAGCAGATCTACAAGCTCACAACGCTGCGAGCCGTTGTGAGCTTGTAGATCTGCTATTTTCGGGCTAATGTTCCCCTCAGAATAGGGATGCTAGAGTTCAAGTGTCCAGAATCCATTACTTTTTAATGGTGTTTTTAGGTCAAATGTGTCACCACAATAAGCATGGCTCTGTGTTAAGGACTGTATCTCCATTCTCCTTGAGGTGTTTGGTTTGATATAAAACCATTACTGTGTAAACATTTATCAACAAACTATACTACCAAAAATGGTTAAACATTGTCCAAATTGTCAAATATTACAGGCAACAATTTTGAAAATAGCCGATCTACATGCTCACAACGCCTCACAACTGTAGATTGGCTATTTTCACTATGGAACCGAGTTAAACTAAATGTAATGCCTCAATTCCTACAATTCCAAGAGCTTATCAGGGTGGGGGGTCCCCAGTTCAAAGATGATTATTTTGGGGGTCCCCAGTACAAAGATGATTATTTTGGGGGGTCGCCAGTACAAATATGATTATTTTGGGGGGTCCCCAGTATAAAGATGATTATCTTGGGGGTTCTCCAGTACAAAGATGATTATTTTGGGGGGTCCCCAGTACAAATAGGATACTTTTGGGGGGTCTCACCCTGAACAGATTGAGAACCACTGCTATAATGGAGCGTCCATCAAGCTGTCTTGTAGCAACTGGAGATGTGAGTCTAGAACAGAGGGTGTGGCTTATTGTTTAGAAACATGTGACATTAATGTGACATAAAACACAAATGTCACATGTGTGTTTTATTATGCATGTTTCTTTGTGTGTCTTGGAATGAGCAGGAACTTACATTTTAGGAAAAGACCCCTATCCCACATGTCGCCACAAGGGGGCAAATCAGGTGGTTTTAGGAGGTCATGTGACATCTTTCTTCAAGGAAGAGAGAAAGAACAACATCAGTTTGTCCCTGTTTGTTCAGGTAAATAAAGTATTAGAACATAAAACATGTTCAAAATAAGCTCTGTGATGTAAAACAAAGCTTGTCTTGAGGGTTTTACCAGAAATGTGGTGATTGTGTTTTAGTTTATTGTGTGTAGTTGAATCTAAAGGTCTAAGCAGTCAGATTGATGGCAGCCATTACTGCTGCTCACACACACACACACACACACACACACACACACACACACACACACACACACACACACACACACACACACACACACACACACACACCTTTGTTTTGGTTTGTTTCACTTTTACAGTATTTGTGTTTCTGCCTTTAGTGTTTAAAGCTCCTGTTGTGTGTTTAATCCATCAGGACCGGGAACGCATCTGTGTCATTTGTTTTACATTTCTTTGGGCTATTCAAAAATAGCAGATCTACAAGCTCATTATGAACTTGTAGATCTGCATTTTTTGGGGAAATTGTGGGTCTTTGAATATATATTTTTAAAGGCAACATTTGTAACTTAAATCTTTGCTTCTGGGGGATTCTACAAATGTCTTCTAAATCATAACAGTTTTTTTTAATAAAAAACATATGTTGCTGTAAGTGGTTCTCAAAAATTGTATTTGGCTGTGACCCCCATCAAAAAATATTTTGTTCCAGGGACCCCCCAGAAGTTGTAACAGAGTTAAAAATGTTCGCTTTAGATATATATATATATATTATTCAAAGATTTGCAAAAAAAAAACATGTCTTTTCCAAATATAGCTATGAGCTTGTAGATCTGCTATTTTTTGAAAAGCCAAAGAAATCTTCAAATAACACAGATGCGTTCCCGGTCTTAAAGGGTTAATATGTTAGTATACCTTTTGTGTTGATAAATGTGTATTTGTGGTGTTGATAAATGTGTATTTTTGGTGTTGATAAATGAGTTAATTCTCTCCAGTAGGGTCTTGTAAAGTGTCTTTCTAGTAAGTCAATACAGTATTAACTGTTGTCAGAGCAGAAGTATGGAATAATGTTAATTCATGTTTATGCATAAATAATAAGTTGATGTTGATAAAAACATGTAATACTGAAGGATATGAAACATTGTCTTCTCCAGATAGACAGACTGTCTATGAGAGCTGAGATAGAACAGTATTTCAGCCTCTTGTTTTGCATTATTTGTCTTTTACAATCTTCCCAGAATGTCAGTCCACAGAGAACTAGTCAGTGAACGTGGCCCAGACTCCTCAACACATTAAAGCCGGGTAAGCATCTGTGTCATTTTTACATTACTTTGGCTATTCAAAAACAGCAGATCTACAAGCTCATAGCGCGGCATCGAGTGCCGCGCTATGAACTTGTAGATCTGCTATTTTTGAAAAATCGTGGGATTTTATGCAAACCCTTTTCTTTTTTTTGCAAGCGATAATTTTTAACTCCGATCTGTGCTTCTGGGGGTCCCTGGAACAATATATGTTGAGTGTGGGGTCCACGGCCAAATACATATCATTTTGGGGGTCCTTGAGATGAAAATGTTTTGAGCACCAATGATATTGGTGTTTCAGAAGGGGGGTCCGCAGCCAAATACACGTCATTTTGGTGGTCCTTGAGCCCTTACTCATTCCTAAGCCAATAATGTGATGACCGGCAGACCGGTAGGCAGTGTTTCTGGTAGGAGACACAAAGGAGACTCTTTGTGTCTCCTACCAGAACCACTGCCGGTCATCACATTATTGTCTTAGGAATGAGACAAAAAAATATATATATATATCCATGAATTCACGTCTCCATGGAGTGACTAATCCATAGAAAACAAGTCATTTTGGGGGTGAACTATCCCTTTAAGAGATGTAAATCACTGGACCATGGAAAGGAGGTGTCATTCACTGCAGCCGTTTCTCCTTTTTCTCCTTTTGAACATAATAGTGTTTTGTATTTGTTGATGACATGTATTATTGTGTTATTTTATTATGCTATGTTGATGAATTGAATGCATAGGACCACAATGGAAACAAGACCCCAGGACTTTTTTTTATGTTCTCCTTTTTATCCTTAATGACTAAAAGGACCACCTGCTGTGTTTACCTTTATGACACTAATAAAATATGAAATCAATCAAATTGATTGATTTAATCAATCAATTAATGAAGTCCATTGTGTTCCAGGTGAAGCTGGTGTCAGAGCTTCTACCTGAAGAACGTCCAGACCCAGGAGACCAGAACCCTGACCCACTTCCTCTTCCTCAGCTGGCCCGCCCAGGGCATCCCCACCTCCACGCGACCCCCTGCTGGACTTCCACAGGTATTGCAGCCTGCCTGGAGCATAATGATGACAGCACTGTCCTGAACACATTCCAGTCCTCCTGTAGGCTATGACAACAGGTAGCTAAAGCATTGCTTCTCAATGTGGGGTCCGGGGACCCCCAGGGGTCCTTGTGGGGGGGGGTTCTAGGGCGTCCCCAGCTAAATGAGTTAACATAGCATCACAATTATTTTAACCACTTTATCCATGTTTGATATTAAAAAAATAGCAGATCTACAAGCTCACAGTGCGTCACTTTGTGCCACACTGTGATCTTGTACATCTGCTATTTGTGAAACATGTTTTAATTCTATCGAAAATGTTTGGATGGTTTTTTTTTTTTACGCAAATCTTCTCTTCTGGGGGTCCCTGGTACAGAGCCTTTTCAGATGGGGGTCCCTGGCACAGAACCTTTTCAGATGGGGGGTCCCTGGCACAGAGCCTTTTCAGATGGGGGGTCCCTGGCACAGAGCCTTTTCAGATGGGGGTCCGTGGCCAAATACATATACATTTGGGTGTCCTTTTCCTTGAAAAGGTTTGAGAACCACTGAGCTATAAAACATGTTCACATACATGTCCATCCTAAAGCCATGTAAGTGAAGGTGTAGTGGTTGTGAACGAGGATCCTGACAGATTCACTAGAGCAGCTCTGACTCTGTTCTTCAGAGATTACAAAGTGAGTGACAGGTGGGTCACTGGTTATTGGGACAGAATGCTCTGCAAGATACTCCGTTTTTTACAATGTGCTGACTGCGAAAAACTATCGGCCGCACAACATGACTTTAACAGACCGTGCCCTTACCCAATAACACTGTTACTTCTTACTTTCGTTCTTTCTTTCGTCCGTCCGTCTGTCCGTCTCTCAGCATATTTCATGTCATTATTAACAGACAGATTTGACACAACAATGAACAGCCATTGCCTGTCGGCATCCGCCTTGTATGCACACACACACACACACACACACACACACACACACACACACACACTCAGTTGGCATCACCTCTAGGGTTTAAGACAGTGGTTTTCAACCAGTGGTCTGGGGACCACCAGTGGTCCTTGAGGGAGTACCAGGGGGTCCCCAGCAAACTTAGTTAATAGCGCCACGATCATTTTAAACCACTTAGCTTTGGCTATTCAAAAATAGCAGATCTACATGCTCACGATCTGCTATTTTTGAAAAACCTTGAAAAAGTGTGCATATCTTTGAATATTTATATTTTTTAAAGCGAAAATTAACTGATATCTTTGCTTCTGGGGGTCCCTGGCACAACACATTTTCAAATGGGGGTCCACGGCCAAATTTATATCATCAAGATCATATGAAAAGTGCAAACGATGCATTTAAAAAAAAAACTACAAGCTTGCAGGATAGAAGCATCTATTAAGATAAAACAAAAAACAGCACTTTTTTAGTGTGAAGGTGAAGCAGTCTAGTCATCAGTCTCTGGACCCAGAGCTTTTCTTATGTGATTCCCATGTCTTTCCTTGTTTATTTGCTGGAGAACTTCTGTCGTGTGGTCCAAGTTCCTCTCTTGACTTGCAGGCAGTGTTTTAAAGGTCTTAAAAAGTCCTGAAATTGTAACTTTACAAAAATGTGCAGATACCCTGCATACACCTTTACTGTACGTTGGTTTGTTTACCGTTGAGTAAGAAAACCATGTTGAGCTAATCACCCCAAAATAAATTGGGACCCCCAGTTTGGGAACCATTGTCTTAAGCCACCGAGCCACTGAGTTTGGACGCACAACGTCATCTTGTTCTCTGGGTTATTAGATTTGTGCAGAACTGGGATTGGAACTCATAAAGCGTTTTAATGTGAACATTTATAATATTGAGACACTTAAGCGGTAATACAAGAGGTGCTGGTGTGCTGCAGTCGTACGCCAAGGCTGAATCATTAGAAAGAGTAAAAATACCCTGAAAATTACACTTTTTTTTTTTTTTCATGGTCCCTGGAACAACATATTTTGAGATGGAGGGTCCGCGGCCAAATACATATCATTTTAGGGGTCCTTGACATGAAAACGTTTGAGAACCACTGATCTACGCAACACCTCGCTCTGTTGTTCATTCCCCTTTCTAAAATGCTGCAACGGCTTTGTCTTTCTCATTCATCTCTCTACCACTGTGTGTGTGTGTGTGTGTGTGTGTGTGTGTGTGTGTGTATTGCGTAACAGCAGCACGTTTCCTGCCTCGCTCAAGGGGATGTCTGTGATTGGTTGGCTTCAGCCGAGGATCTCTAAGGAAAGCATGAGATGAGGTTTGTGGTTGGCTGGCCTCAGCTGTACATTTAGGGCAAGCGCAACAACGTATGTTTTCATTGGCTGAGCTGTACAAGCTGGGGAAATGTTATAACGTCAACATCGTTGCCTTTTGGGCGGCAGTGGCTCAGGGGTAGAGTGGTCGGGTAGAGTGAACTGGAAACCGCAAGGTTCCCAGTTCGATTCCCGGGCTGGGGCGCTCCCCCAGAGTTAGTGTGGAAATGTCCTTGAGCAAGATGCTGAACCCCTAATTGCTCCCGATGAGCAGGTTGGTGCCTTGCATGGTTTCCTCCTCCATCAGTGTATGAATGTGTGTGTGAATGGGTGAATGGCACAATCAATGTAAAGCGCTTTGGATAAAAGTGCTGTATAAATGCACCATTTACCATTTTGTGATATTCATATTCATATTGTGCTATTCATACCGAGATAACAATACGACACTAGACAGCATACAAACTATATAACATGACATCATAGAAGCACATGTGACATAATATCATGTTCTTGTCAAACAGATGTCTGTGACAAGCAGCCTCCTAGCTCCTCCTACGGTCAGTGACATCACTCCATCTTCACAAGACGTCAGTCTGGTTCAGTGACCCCCCCCCCCCCCCCATTTGTGTGCAAATGAGTGTTTCAAACTTTATCATGTGAAGGACCCCCAAATTAATATCTTGATTTTGCGAAGGGCTTCATATGAAAATATGTTTTTGCCATGCAGGGACCCCCAAAAGAGATGTGCTGTTAAAATATAATATTGTATTTTATTTTTTATTACAGACAGACAAAAAAACAAACAAACTGGAAAACACTGGTTACACAACACGTGTGTGTGTGTGTGTGTGTGTGTGTGTGTGTGTGTGTGTGTGTGTGTGTGTGTGTGTGTGTGTGTGTGTGTGTGTGTGTGTGTGTGTGTGTGTGTGTGTGTGTGTGTGTGTGTGTGTGTGTCCATGTCACACGCCATGTACGCTGTAACTGTAGACACTCCCACTATGATAGAACTTTATGTGTTAATACACCGTCAACCATTTTGACACAACATCACAGAGAACTGAACAGCATGTCGACTCCATTTTGATTTGTGACATCACGTTAAACCCTAAAGATTAATATAGGGTAAGTGTAATTAATCAATATATACTATAACTAATGTCTCTAGTCTGGTGTTATATGGTTGATTGTTGGGTCTTTATATTATAACTTGGTCATACAAGTTTAACATGCAAACAATGAACTTCTTACTTAGGCTTTTACCTCTTTCTCTCGCTCGCTCGGTCTCTCGCTCTCGCTCTCTCTCTCTCTCTCTCTCTCTCTCTCTCTCTCTCTCTCTCTCTCTCTCTCTCTCTCTCTCTCTCTCTCTCATCATATCAACACCAACATGTATCAGACAGATCCTGTTAAAGGCCGAATTAACCGTTTGTGGTTTCCTGGGCTTTAGGTGCGCTTGGGGCTGAAAAGGCTTGGGTTTGGGGGGGGGGGGGTGCTGTAAATGTTCTCTTCCTCAGCAGGGTGATGGGTGATGGGTGCTGCCGCCGCAGTTGCTGTTTCATCACCCTAACCCTCCAGACATGATTTATTTCAGCCTGTGCTTTAACCCATTAAAACCGGGAAAGCATCTTTGTCATTTTAGATTTTAGCTTTGATATATGAGTGTGTGTGTCACGACTTTTCAAAACATAGCAGATCTACAAGCTCATCAGCTTGTAGATCTGCTATTTTTCGAAAAGTATGAACATTTGTGCAAATCTTTGAATATATATATATGAAATATATTCTTTTTTTAAAGCAAACATTTGTAACTCAAATCTTTGCGTCTGGTGGGTCCCTGGAACAACATATTTTGAGATGGGGGTCCGCAGCCAAATACATATCATTATGGGGCTAATAATAATAATAGTAAACATAAGTAATGAGTTATGACTCTGACATTTCTCATAGTGAGTCTCCTCGGCAGTTTACTGTAAATCATGTGATGTGACCACAGAGGAAGTTGGTCCATGCTGCTTTCAGTTCCTGTCTGTCTGTCTGTCTGTCTGTCTGTCTGTCTGTCTGTCTGTCTGTCTGTCTGTCTGTAGTTCCAACCATCCCTCTGTCTGTCTCTGTGATTTCATATATATATATACATATATAATTATATGATATTATATTTAATAGTATATTCAATAGTAAATAAAATAATCAAATGTTTTATGGTCACCATGATTCACCAGGATGGATGTCTTGGTTCCAGGCTTAAAAAAATGTATATAAATATTTTTCAGAAATCTCTATGGGGGAAAAAACATTGGGTTTTCTATATGTGGCACCACAAAATGGCCGCCACTGCTATGCCAAATTGGAAATAAATTGGGCCTCTTCCTTACTTCCTTCACAGATGCTAATAAAGGTTGTGTTCCATTCTGGTCAAACAGAGTCCGTGTGTTGACTCACTGGAAACACTCTGCTACACCAGAGGGTCTCAATGTGTGGTCCAGGGACCCTCATGGTTCCTTGAGGGGGTTCCAAATGGACCCTTACGGGTGTGTAACTCTATGACTCTGAGTCACTCCATTATGCAAATGAGTATAAATTGAGCTTCATGTACATAGTGGACACGGTGCATGACTCTGCTTTCATGTAAATCCCTTAAATCCCTTAAATCCCTTAAATCCCTTACGGGTCTCTGAGTCACTCCATTATGCAAATGAGTATACATAGAGCTTCATGTACATAGTGGACACGGTGCATGATTCTGCTTTCAATTAGATCACATTTATCACAGATGTTTCATTAAATATGACATGTTCCTATTTTGCGCGTCTTAAGTACAAGGTCTTATGACTTAACTTGGAGGCGTGGCCACTATTTTGAGCGGCCAAACAGCATTGGCCACACCTCCAGGTGTTAAGTTAAGTTAAGTCATAAGACCTGGTACTTGAGACATGCAAAATAGGACCCTCAGTGTCCCAGTGTTAGAATCCTTTCAGTTGAAATGCAGCAACACAGTTTATACAGTTTATCTTTAAACATGTTTGAACAGTGTTTAAGCTAACAAGCTTGCGGTAGCCTATATGCTACTGTCAGAGCAGTAGTGTTTTTGAACAGTGTTTAAGCTAACAAGCTAACGATAGCCTGTGTGCTGCTTTCAGAGCAGTAGTGTTGTTGAACAGTGTTTAAGCTAACAGGCTAACGGTATCCTGCTTGCTGCTATCAGAACAGTAGTGTTTAAGCTAACAAGCTGACGCTAGCATTCATGCTACTGTCAGAGCAGTAGTGTTTTTGAACAGTATTTAAGCTAACAAGCTAACGGTAGCCTGCATGCTACTGTCAGAGCAGTAGTGTTCATAGACATATAAAGGTAGACGCCTCCTTCGGCTCTGAAGCGTTCGTATCTCGGGCGCGCTTCCTTGTTCCGCAGGGCTATCCCATATAAGGCTTGGGCAAGCTGGAAACTTCCGCGTGCGTCACAGAAGGGGGCGTTCGGTAGGCCAATCAGAGGCAGGTGGGGCGGGTCTTTTCTTAAGAGGCAGCCGCGCAGCAACTAGTCAGTTAGACGCGCTGTGATTGGCCAGTAGTTAACGCGATGTGATTGATCAGTAGTCAAACAGCCCTGCGGAAGAGCCTTGTATTGAGATACCAGTCGCTACAATGAACTGCAGAGGCCAATGAGGTATCTAGGTTTCTATATCTATGGTAGTGTTGTTGAACAGTGTTTAAGCTAACAAGCTAACGGTAGCCTACATGCTGCTGTCAGAGCAGTAGTGTTGTTGAACAGTGTTTAAGCTAACAAGCTAACGGTAGCCTACATGCTGCTGTCAGAGCAGTAGTGTTGTTGAACAGTGTTTAAGCTAACAAGCTAACTGTAGCCTGAATGCTGCTGTCAGAGCAGTAGTGTTGTTCAACAGTGATTAAGCTAACAAGCTAATGGTAGCCTGCATGCTACTGTCAGAGCAGATGTTGTGTGTTTAAGCTAACAAGCTAACGGTAGCTTGCATGCTGTTGTTAGAGCAGTAGTGTTGTTGAACAGTATTTAAGCTAACATGTTAACAGTAGCCTGCATGCTGATGTCAGAGCTGTAGTGTTGTTTACAGTCATGCTTCTGTTGGCTGTAATGTCCATGTTGGAACACCGGGGGCAAACTGACAGCTCAGGAATTTGAATAGCATTCAAATGAAGCACCAACATCAGTGTTATGATTTTTTTTGGTGCCTGGCCCAAGCAAGATACTCTACATTCTGTCGGCCCAGAGGGTTTAAATAGGACTTCCAGGGCTGTGGGCCATTTATAATGTTGATCCCTGAATGCAACAAACTAAAGAATGTCATTATAACTGTGCAACTGGTATTTTACTGTATTTGTATTATTTATTTACTGTGTTTCTGTAAGGCTTTACAAATCAATCTGAAGACCATTTGACTAAACCTCTAGATTTAGGAGGTTCAGCCTCCATTAGTTTTTTCTGAACCCACAGAGGCTGTTAATAATAATCAATACAATTTACTAGGGTTGTCCGATATTGGCTTTTTTACCGATATACCGATATTGTCCAACTCTTAATTACCGATACCGATATCAACCGATACCGATACATGCGGGGATTATTGTGATTAGGGTAAGCTTAAATTTCATATCACACACACCATATACAGTAAAAACTCCTGTAACTTATTTATAAAGCAAAAAAAAAAAAAATTTTTTTTTTTTTTCAAAAACCGATACCGATATTTTCCCGATATCGATTTTTATGCTAATATCGGCCGATAATATCGGGAGGCCGATAATATCGGACATCCCTACAATTTACTGCTTTAACCCATTAAGACCGGGAAAGCCATCTGTCATTTTAGATTTTAACCACTTCAACCATTATTATATACCTTGGCTATTCAAAAATAGCAGATCTACAAGCTCATAGCGCGGCACTGAGCTTGTAGATCTGCTATTTTATTTTAAAACCGTGAACATTTGTGCAAATCTTTGAATAAATGTTTTTTAAAGTGAACATTTTTAACTCAAATCTTTGTTTCTGGGGGATTCTACAAATATCTAAATCCCAACAGTTTTTAGTTTTTTCAACTTATGTTATAATATTAGTTGTTCTCAAACTTCTTAATGTCAAAGACCCCACAATGATATGTAGACTATTTGGCCGTGAACCCCTATCTCAAAATATGTTGTCCCAGGGACTCCAATGCAAAAGCAAAGATTTGAGTTAAAAATGTATATATATATATATTCAAAGATTTGCAATTTTTTTCCAAAATTAAAAAAAAACAATAATAGCAGATCTACAAGCTCATAGCGCGGCACTCGGTGGAGTTTTCTCTGTAGCTTTCAGTAGCTCTGTGCACTGGGCTCTGAAGCACCAGTACTGCTGTTATCTCCATCTTTAGGAAACATAGAACAAGAGCAAAGCTTCCTGCATTCACTATAATTTATTTATATTCAGTGACTTTATCACCTGCCTTTGTATTGATATAAGCTAATGACATGATTCTCTGCCCTTTTGGTGTTTCAGTCTGGCTTTTGTGAGACTGTAGCACAATATAAAGATAAATGCATCAATCCGATGCACATTGAAAGGAAAATAGATCTACAATATGAAGGCAAGCACATTTCATTGAAATGAATAGGCTGCCATTTCCCACGCCTCATCCAGTTCTTCTAATAATCCTTGGTTATAAGGGATTTAATCTGCTAACTTTTTAAAACGTAGTTCATTCATTTTAGATCCACCTCACATCGGTGTGATTTGCATGTTATCACAAACAAGTATTAGATTTGTGTGTGTGTGTGTGTGTGTGTGTGTGTGTGTGTGTGTGTGTGTGTGTGTGTGTGTGTGTGTGTGTGTGTGTGTGTGTGTGTGTGTGTGTGTGTGTGTGTGTGTGTGTGTGTGTGTGTGTGTGTGTGTGTGTGTGTGTGTGTGTGTGTGTGTGTGTGCGCGTGCGTGCGTGCGTGCGTGCGTGTGCATTGTGTATATCCAGCAAACATTTACTGTTTTCTGGTCTATTTTGACTGTAATCTTGACAGGTTTAATAAAGACCAAAGATGAGTCATAGTGAGGAGAGAGAGGAGGAGGGAACTGACAAACAGCTCATCCACAGACCAGAACCTCCATCTGTGTCTAAGAAGAGTGATGAACCTGGACCTCCAGATACAAAGTAGGTCAATCCTCCTATACATATTAATTTACTTAGAAAATTGACTTTTTCACCCCAAAAAAATACTTTTTTTTCTATCTATTAGTCACCCCATGGAGACTTGAATTCATGGATATTTTTTAGTTTGTCATTTTTTTGACATTCCTAAGCCAATAATTTGATGACCAGCAGACCGGTAGGCAGCGGTTCTGGTAGGAGACACAAAGGAGACTCTGTCTATATCCATGGATTCAAGTCTCCATGGGGTGACTAATAGATAGAAAGAAAGTAATTTTGGTGGTGAACTATCCCTTTAATAATAATAAAAAGTCGACGCTCCTTAAATTTTGGTCGTTGCTCCTGAAAATGTTATGGTGCTGCTACATGTTTAAAGTGGTAGCACCGGTGCTACCAAGTAGAAAAGTTAATTTCAATTTGCTGTAGAAAACATTCTGATCTCAGACACTAAGGAACGTGCCACACACCATGCAGGCACAACCTGTTTATTTAAGGTGATGGAACCAGATACACTGATTGTTTTTTATTAATGCAAAGCCCAAAACACACCATGACGGTAGGTGTTGTGCCTGTCTGGCACTACAGGCCCTTTAGAGTCCTCTAGATAGGACCATAGCTCTGGACACACCCCCACAGAGTAAGTTAAGTCATGTGACATGGAGCTATTAAGTTATGTAGTTGAAATAGGGCCCATAGAGTCTAATAACAGTGTCCAATGTTTATCTATAGATTAAGTTACTATGTGTTCAGTTTGTGAATGAAGTCGTACAAATATATCTGTCTGTGTGTCTGTCTGTCTGCTTGTCGGTTGATATATATATATATATATATATATATATATATATATATATATATATATATATATATATATATATATATAATTATTGTTGTATATACTTGTATAATGGGACATAACAATGATTAATCTTGAACACGTGGTCTTTTTTATCCATGTGATAATTGTAAAAATATGTGTATGATTCCAGAAGTCTTCACCACAGACCAGAGTCTCCAACACCCAGCTGTATGTCTATGAAGAGTGACCGGTCTAAAGGATGGGTTCCTCACTTCAGTAATGAACCTGGACCTCCACAGACAAAGTATGTGAATCCTTCTATAGAATATAAATAACATTATGATATGTCAATAATCTTATGCTAAGTTTCATGTTTAACTTACTGAAAGCTAAATATAATAACAGCATGGCCTCCCTGCCCAATCTTTATCTATAGATCATAAGTTACTATGTGTGCAGTTTGTGAATGAAGTACAATTTGACAATGTAGTTTTCAGTGGTGAAGCTGAACTATACAGACTGGCTGCTTGTGTGCATGATGTCCTATCTATGTAACAAACTATTTTAAATGTATCTATCTATTGTTTCATAGCTAGTTGTTCTGTTTTCATGTTGTGAGGGTAAACCTAAAGATTTTACTCTCTTACACCTGTATAATGGGACATTACAATGAATAGTTTTCAACATATGGTCTTTTTAATTCATGTGATAATTGTAACAATATTTGTATAAGTCTTCACCACAGACCAGACTCTCCAACACCCAGCTGTGTGTCTATGAAGAGTGACCGGTCTAAAGGATGGGCTCCTGACTTCAGTAATGAACCTGGACCTCCACACACAAAGTATGTGAATCCTTCTATAGAATACACAACACTATGACAACATGATATCATGCTAAGTACATGCTAATTACTAAAGCACAAGACATCATTTCATAATGTTGTAGCATCCCAGACAGTATATGTGCAATTAATTAGGTGTTCAGTGGTGAAGCTGCACTATACAGACTGACTACTTGTGTGCATGTGCTATCAATTTAACTCCATATACAATGTAGGTCAATCCTCCTATACATTTTAATTTACTTATAAACCACACTGTTAGATTAGTTGTTTTATCAATAATAATAAAAAGTTGATGGTTGCTCCTGAAAATGTTATGGTACTGCTACATTTTTAAAGTGGTAGCACCGGTGCTACCAAGTAGAAAAGTTAATTTCAATTTGCTGTAGAAAACATTCTGATCTCAGACACTAAGGAACATGCCTCACACCATGCAGAGTGACACAACCTATTTCTTAAAGGTGATGGAACCAGATACTCTGATTGTTTTTTTATTAATGCAACGCCCAAAACACACCCATGACGGTAGGTGTTGTGACTGACTGTTACTACAGGCCCTTTAGAGTCCTCTAGATAGGACCATAGCTCTGGACACACCCCCACAGAGTAAGTTAAGTCATGTGACATGGAGCTACAGTATAAGTTACATAGTTAAAATAGGGCCCATAGATTCTAATAACAGTGTGTCCTCCCTGTCCAATGTTTACCTATAGATTAAGTCACTACTTCAGTTTGTGAATGAAGTCGTACAAATCTGTCTGTCTGTCTGTCTGTCTGCTTGTCGGTTAATCTGTCTGTTTGTCTGTCTGTCTGTCTGTCTGTCTGTCTGTCTGTCTGTCTGTCTGTCTGTCTGTCTGTCTGTCTGTCTGCCATCCATCCATCCATCTATCCATCCATCCATCCATCCACTGCATTTTTTAATAAATCATCTAACTCTGGTGAGGTCTGCATACTGTAGGTACAGTAGGAATACACACAAGTCAGTCTGTTTGCGTTCATTTAAATTGCAGTGTGTGTCGTTTCTGAGCGAAAACCTCACCAATAGCAATGTGGTGTTCAGTTGTTAAGTCACATGGTACAGAAACAAAGTGTGTTGATGTCTGTTTCATTTGTCTAAATGGAAATAGCAATATGTATGCATACATGATCTACAGTGGTGCTTAACACTCACGTGACACATGCAGACTAGAGATCAAATTGACCCTTTTTTCCCTGCGATTTCATTGGTCATTGTCTTCCTTCGGGGGCTCCACACGTTCTAACACCTTCTCTCCCACACATCGGGGATACCATTACATTAAATATTAAATATCGATTAGCTTTGTTTACACAACATTTCAATCCCACTCACACCTCACAGGTACACTTCATTTGTCTTAGAGACAGAACAATTAATTTAATATAGACCTAAACTCAGAACGTGTGTCTGAGAGGAACATATTCCCAGAAACCTGGCCAGTGGCAATCCATGTTGTTATATACCAACAGTTCATTAACTTTTACTTAAAAAAATAATAATCTGGTAGCGACAGAGTAAACAATGTTTCCTGACATAGATTAACTTTTCAAAGTTACTTTTATGCCTGCTGTCTGCAGCCAGTGTTTGTCTCCATGTGTCCAGACACATATCTCATTAAAGAACATAGATCTGATATATTATAACTCTATATCGCATAGATATGAGGAGGGAAAGTGAGCTCCATTGGGAATGGTAACTAAGAGAAAACTCATGAAACAGCGTGATCGCTGTAGCTGTGAGCTGGAATTAGGCTACATAAAGCATAGGTTAAGTATTGCATCACCGCCACAAACAGACCTATAGTCTATATACTGTAGGTCTAAGAAGCGCTTCCGTACACGTCACTGACTATCTTTATTGACACAAACTCAAAATAATGACTATGTCATAGTCATTATTTTGAGTTTGTGTCAATAAAGATAGTCAGTGATGTGTACGGAAGCGCTTCTTAGTCCCTCAAACATTTCCATGTCAAGGACGGTAGGACCCCCACATTGACATGCATTTGGCTGCAGACCCACATCTAAAATATTTTCTTAGAGGGACTTGTGTAACAGAAGATTTTTGCATTTTTCAAAAAATATATAGATTTAACTAAATGTTTTGAAAATAGCCGATCTACAAGCTCAAAACGGGCAGTGATTGGATGTATTGTGATCTTGTAGATCAGCTATCCCAAACAAATTATAAAATAAGGTTAAAGTGGTTAAACTGTTCCTTGTTTTGCTGTAGACCCCCTGGAACTCTCTCAATAGCCCATGGGGGTCCCCAGACCATACTTTGAGAACCACTGCTCTAAAGATATGATAAAAAATATCATTAAATAAATCCTATATTGTACAATTGTAGAATGAATTGAAGAAAACAGAAGTATGTGTTTATTTATTATGTTTGTAGTGTGGTGTTCCACCGTCTTTAGAATTTAGTTGAGGCATTCTGGACTTCATTCTCTCAACTTCATGTCTGTGTGCAGGCCATGCAGTCATGATGCCCTTTTATGGTGATTGGTGGGACACCTATGCTAATTGGGATGTTAAGAGGATATGGATTCATCATTATAAGAACACCATTATGAACATTATGCTCTCTAAGAACATGTCCTGAATCTGACTAGACTTCTCTCAGGATTTTTCTTATGAAGAATCTTAAGAAGAAACTTAGGACGAATATTGGTGAATGAGGCCCTGTTGGTGGAACTGAGAGATGTATTTAAAAAAAGACAAATGCACGGAGAAGGCAGCCCAGGTGCTCATCCAGGCTCTTGTCATCTCCCGCCTGGACTACTGCAACTCCCTCCTGGCTGGTGCTCCGGCATCTGCCATCAGACCTCTGGAGCTTGTTCAGAAAGCTGCAGCTCGTCTGGTTTTCAACCGCCCCAAGTTCTCCCACACAACTATCCTTCTCCGTTCTCTACACTGGCTCCCCGTAGCAGCTCGGATCCAGTTTAAAACCCTGGTGCTAGCCTATAGGGCAGTGAAAGGAACAGCTCCTTCCTACCTCCGGGCTATGGTTGATGCCTACACCCCTGCCCGACCACTCCGGTCTGCCACCTCGGGGTGACTGATTGCCTCGTCACTCAGGGGTCCTTCTGGTCGATCGACACGGTCACGACTTTTTTCTGTTTTGGCCCCACAGTGGTGGAATGAACTTCCCACTGAAGTCAGGACAGCAGAGTCACTGCCCATCTTTCGCCGCAGGCTGAAAACCCACCTCTTCAGGAAACACTACCCTTCCTCTTTGCCTGGCCTACTTGTTGTTAACTAGTTGTACGAACTCTTGTTTTAGTTTTGTATTGTTTTATTGGATCTTGTTTAGTCGATACACTTATTTGTCTGAGCTCGTGCTCATTTGATTTTGCTATTTTGTCTCATCTGTTTAAGAAAGTAGGTAGCTGATATATTGCACTTTTACCTTAGCGCTAGGTATACTCTTGGTTGCTTGTTTTTTGCAGGAAATGCACTTAAGACTTCTGGTGATTAGTAGTTTTCGTTCCCTACCTATGTTGAATACACTTATTGTAAGTCACTTTGGATAAAAGCGTCTGCTAAATGACTGTAATGTAATGTAATGTAAATGCATATATTATCAACTATGATCCAACGTTCATGCTCTTCAGCAGGTGTTTAAGGCTTTCAGGGTCTGAGGTGGTTCTCTTTCATCATGTCATACGTGTAGCATCATGAGCTGTGATTGGTCTACTTTTAAGGGGACAGACATACAGAAAACCCTGTTCTAAAGCCACACTGTAAATTATTACTAGTAATATCTGAGCAGCAAACTGTATTTCAACTCAAATGATAATTTCATAAACATTGTGTGATTCCAGAAGTCTTCACCACAGACCAGAGTCTCCAACACCCAGCTGTGTGTCTATGAAGAGTGACTGGTCTAAGGCTTCCCCTTTGAACTTCAGTAATGAACCTGGACCTTCAAACACAAAGTAAGATCACTGACCTCTGTGAACTTTAACTGGAAAGAAACAAATAATAAATCTGTATAAAAAACAAGTTAAACTGTAAAATGTTATGCTCTGTTTTACTAATGAACATACAGAAACATACTATATAAACAAAGAATTGGAGATGAAACAGTCAGTGATTTGATTTAGTGTCTTTAGAAAATATGTTTTGATGCTGTTCTGACTTTTGGTCTTAACCCATTTAAACCTGAGGCCGGTTCTAAAAACACCTTCTAAATCCTGACCTAAGTTTTCTGAAACACTTCAAATATGTATTCAAAAATTACAACAAATGTATGTTGCTATATACTGTACATTCCCGTCCTGAAAGGTAATAGGGGTTCCCGCCCAAAATGGGTTAAATATATATATATAGTTTTTATTTATCAATATCAATGCTTTTATGTCATCTTGTTGAGGTGACTGTAATGGCCTCTCCTGCCTGTCACTCTCATGTCTCCAACGTGTTGACAAGAGAGATGATAGGAATTGAACTGGTGTTAAACCAATCAGATACAACAGAACCACATTTATCTGAACCCTAACAGGTCTTTCAGGAGGTGATGCCTCAATTAGCTCCTTGTTACCAGTCTGGTTCAGCTAGGTCTCATTGAACATAACACAAGACTATATGTAATATTATTACATATAGTTAGTGTTGTCGCCTAAAGGCAACAACACTCGTTTTGTTTCCCTCTTTATATAGAAAGCAACTCTAAAACTTTGCCGCACTACTCCTCCCAGAGTTTTTCCGGCATGTCAAATCGACTGGCTTCATCGGGAATGGTGTGTTTGCATTTTGTTAAACGATATGTTACATAGTTTAATTGATATACATGTATTAGTGAATAAAAATGTCCCATTAACATGAATGGAAAGGGGTGACAGGTCCCATTCAAGTATGTTTCTCTCAGAAACTAATTGGAGAGGTTCACAGTCCAGTGGCATATGCAGGAAAATCATGAGCTGTGATTGGTCTACTTTTGAGGGGACAGACATACTGTACAGAAGACCCTGTTCTGCAGCCACACTATGAATAGTACTAGTAATATCTGAGCAGTAAACTGTATTTAACTCAAATGATAATTTCATAAACATTTTTATGATTCCAGAAGTCTTCACCACAGACCAGAGTCTCCAACACCCAGCTGTGTGTCTATGAAGAGTGACTGGTCTAAGGCTTCCCCTTTGAACTTCAGTATTGAACCTGGACCTTCAAACACAAAGTAAGATCACTGACCTCTGTGAACTTTAACTGGAAAGACAAAAATAATGAATCCACAAAGAAATAATTAAATACTGTATATAAACATTTTTTATTTGGTTGTACTAATAAACAGAAGGAAAAAAAGTGTGGATATGAAACCCTTCAGTAATTTGATAGATAGGCAGGTATTTGTGTCAAATAAATGTTTAAAAGCTAATCAAGGATCTGCACTACAAAGACCCTGTCACCTTTGCCCTTTAAAAAAGTCGGGTGACATATTTGTCCGTACTTTTATGTCATCTTGTTGGGGTAACAGTCTCTCCTGCTTGTGTCAGAAATCACTCTCATGTCTCCATCTTGTTGACAATACAGCAGCTAGATTTGAACTGGTGCCAAGTCAAGAATATATAGGAGAACCCACCACTCCCAATAGTAGTTGTTTATTAAAGCAAAAACTACCATCACATCTAGTTAGAGTTTAAACTGCAAAGATAATTAACACAATTGGATACTTTTTTTTCTCCAGAGTAGCCAGTTATTTTCTTCACTGCTGTTGTATCCTACTGGCTCATCTGCCAGTGAGGATCAGATAAAAAATAAACAAATGCACAATTTATATCTTTATAATTTATGAATGAAAGATTTATGAATATACCATATAGTTCCATGAAGTGGAGATTATTATTGTACATCAACACAATGCAGTGTGAACATATCCATGATGTTATATGTCATATTATATTATATGTAGATATTAAAGACTATTATGTAGTAATACATTGTCTTAATCTCCACAGAGAGAGGAAGAGGAGTGGTTGTGTTGTGACAGAGCAGGCGTCCAGGTGTTCAGTGTGTGAGGAGGTTCTGACAAATCCAGTCTCTACCAGCTGTGGACACTGGTTCTGCAGACAGTGCATCACCTCATACTGGGGCCAGTCTGCTCCAACAGGACACTATGGCTGTCCCCAGTGTAGTAAGAGATCCAGAACCACACCTGGACTGAAGACACCAAGTCAAACCACACCTGGACAAAGTAAGACTGGACAGAATTTGCACTAATTAAAATTGCATGTTAATGAATTGAATGTTTAATTTGCAGAAATCATAGTCAGACTAAATATTCAAATTAGTGTCTGAATCAATATCTAAATGCAAATAATGAAGCTAAACAACTATCAACTCTGGACAAAAACAACTGGTCTTGTTTTATTACTTTTTACTGTTTTTTTTAAACAAATTGTGTGCCGTAAATATGTAAAGTTATGAATTAACCAGAATGTTTAAAACATACATGTTCTTCTAATTTCAGATGTCAGTCTGCTGGTTGATTTGAATGATTATAAGAGCAGTTTGAACAGTCTTGATGATGTGAAAGACCACATGACAGAAGAGTCTGGAACCTCCCTCACCAGCACCTACACAGAGCTCTACATCACAGAGGGAGAGAGTGAAGGGGTTAATAGCCAACATGAGGTGATACAGCTTGAGACGGCTTCCAAGATGAAGACCTTCCATGACACACAAATCAACTGCTGTGACATCTTTAAACCCCTCCCTGGTAGGGAGACACCCATCAGAAGAGTTCTGACCAAGGGTATCGCTGGCATTGGTAAAACATTCTCTGTGCGTAAGTTCACTCTGGACTGGGCAAAGGGTTTGGAAAATCAAGATATAAATCTCCTGGTTCCCTTTTCATTCCGGGAGCTGAACTTGGTCAGAGATGAGCAGTACAGTCTTCTCACACTGATCCATGAATTCCACCCAACATTAAAGATGGTCACAGCAGAGCAGCTCGCTGCCTGGAAAGTTGGCTTCATCTTTGATGGTCTGGATGAAAGCAGATTTCCATTGTTCCAAAAAAAACACAAAAACAATTACATTGTTTCTGATGTCACAGTGACATCATCAGTGGATGCTCTGTTAACTAACCTCATCGAGAGGAATCTGCTCCCCTCAGCTCTCCTCTGGATAACCACCAGACCTGCAGCAGCCAATCAGATCCCTCCTGCATGTGTTGACATGGTGACAGAAGTGCGAGGATTCACAGACCCACAGAAGGAGAAGTACTTTAGGAACACATTCAGTGATGAGAAACAGGCCAGCACAGTCATCTCACACATGAAGACATCAAGGACCCTCCACATCCTGTGTCACATCCCACTATTATGTTGGATCATTGCTACCGTTCTGCTGGACATGTTGAGGACCCACACGATAGGACAGCTGCCCAAGACCCTGACTGAGATGTGCTGCCACTTTCTGTTGGTTCAGACAAAGAGAAATAAGCAGAAGTATAAGACTCATGATGTGAAAAAGAAAGGGGGGAAAAGGGGGAAGAGAAATAAGAAGTATGATGAGACACATGAAGTGAATCAACAGCAGCTCATGCAGACTGGCAGGGAAGTTCTCCTGAAGTTGGGCAGGCTGGCATTTGAACATCTGGAGAAAGGTAGCATCCTGTTCTACCAAGAAGACCTGGAAGAGTGTGGTCTTGATGTGAAAGATGCCTCACTGTACTCAGGAGTGTGCACAGAGATCTTCAAAAGAGAGGGTGTGCTCTTCCAGAAAACGGTCTACAGCTTTGTTCATCTGAGCATCCAGGAGTTTATGGCTGCAGTCTACCTGCTCCATTGTTTCTCAAAGAAGAACATGAAGGTACTGAAGACATTCCTGGAACGTGATTATTACTCCATCTCCCTCTCTGAATTCCTGAAAGGCGCTATGAAAAAAGCCCTAAAGAGTAAAAATGGTCACCTGGACTTACTTGTTCGGTTTCTTCATGGCCTCTCACTGAAGTCCAACCAGAGTCTGTTAGGAGGCCTACTGGGTCAGACAGAGAACAGTCCAGAGAGCATCCAGGAAGCCATCAACAACCTAAAGGGAATGATAAACACTCGTGATATCTCTCCTGACAGATGTATTAACATCTTCCACTGTTTGATGGAGATGAACGACCACTCATTACATCAGGAGATCCAACAATACCTTAACGGATCAAAGAAGGAACTGTCTGAGAGCCAGTGTTCAGCTCTGGCCGTCATGCTGCTGATGTCTGAGGAGGCTCTGGAAGAGTTGGACCTGGACAAATACAACACATCAGAGGGGGGGCGATGGAGACTGATCCCAGCTGTGAGGAACTGCAGAAAGGCTCGGTTAGTAGTCAAGTGAATAGAAACATCCTAGTGACATTACAGCTAACACTATAATTAGAGATTAAGGTTGACATAAAGGTTCTAATAAAACTGTCTGTGTCTCAAATAGTGACTAGTGGTATTGTGTGTATGTGCAAATAAAGGCCAGACCACAATAAAGCAGTCTAAAAGCCCTGCTGGTTACCCCCACCAGACCAGTTGTTTGAACCCACTGACATTGCCATCCTCTCAGTAGTTAAAATAAAAAGTAAATACATTTTTAATGGTCATCATTCACAAAGCTCTTAACATGTCTGCTATATTCTTTAGTTTAGGTTTGCTTGTAAATAAAGAGCCATGTCTGATTCATGAAAGGCTGTGTAAAGCCTTGATTTGTGCGCGACTCAGGTGTATCAGATGATGAATTCCACCAAATAGTAAATATGCCATGTATTTGCTCATTCTCACTTTATTCATTTCACACCTTCAACTGCTGGTTGAACATTGCTCTCTTCCTCTGTTCAGTCTTTCTGTGACGTCTAGTGGTGTTGACCGTTCCACACTCCACTCTGGTTTAAAGAGAATGTTTTAAATATAGTTTTGCTCTTGTTAAGATTGGTTTCCTATTAATGTCATTTAGTCAAACTAGAGGTTGGGGCCGCTTCGTGGCCCTCACATCTACGGTGCACCAGTGATCCAACAGATATGACCATATATGGAGATCTCTATCTGTCAGTCCTTTTCCTTTTTATGGGACACTGTGCCTATGTCACACATGTGCAGTAGGATGGACCTAGCGACCAAAAAAAAAGGTGGCTAAAATGTGCCTGAATAAAAATAATGTAGTTTTATATTAACTGTACAATATGTAAGTACATCAAAGGTGGGGAAAGAAGCCTAGGCATTAGCCAGAGCACTGATCAATAGTCTGTGGCAAGTTTGGAGGCAAGTGGAGACCTTGTGTGCTGACCAACCCGGGACGTACACCACAGCGTGGGCATTTTAATTAAAGTAGTAGGATATTGGATTTAGCTTCAGGAATGTCACAAATACTAAAAAACTCAAATCTCCATGAATTCAAGGTTTAATTGAGGTTTAATTAATTGGGGTGAAATATTCCTTTAATGGAAGACAAAACTATATTAGTATACTCAGCATACTGTAGGTGAAGTGCACACATGTAACATGAAGGTAACCAACATTAATAGGACTCATCCAATCGCTGACTCTTTATGAGTTATCTACCATGAAAACAGACCATACCATATGAGAAATGGACCATACCATTAGTGAAGGGGTGTACAGAGGATGGCTTTTTAAACAGTGAGCTTGGTTACTCAGATGTACTTACATTACATTAACTTTTCATCTGTTGTTTACTTCCCTGTTCTCTGATCATACTTAAACTGTTTATGTCTGTATAACTAGATACAGTAGGAGATCTCTTAGTTAACTTCCATGACAGTGAACTAGGTGTAATTTGTTTTGATAGTCTCTTATGTAATCTGTATTTACAGACTTGTTGGCTGTAACCTCAGACAGACAGAGGTTGAAGTTGTGGCTTCAGCTCTCAGCTCTAATCCTTCTCATTTGAGAGAATTGGACCTCAGCAAAAACAACCTGCAGGACTCAGGACTACTGGATCTGCTCTTAGCTGGACTGAAGAGTCTGCACTGTAGACTGGAAATTCTAAAGTAAGATACATTTACCCGATCTTGATCAATTCTGTGTTATGTACTGTATTATGTGAATATATTATGAATGCTCCATGTCCTGCCATGCTGAGATACAAAATGGCACTATCGTTGTTGGATGTATTTTGTCAGATCTTCATCATCTTCTAGTTTTGATTATTTACATTGATATTAATGGGTGCAAGCGTTCATTTCAGGAATAGAGATTTCACTAGATGACCACCCTTAAAATGTTTTGCAGGTACAATGGTGATCTGGATTTCCTCCCTATGAGCATGTGGTATTTTTCTCCTTCCTATGAAACATCTTTCTGAACTCTAGATCTGAATTCCTAATACTCACCAATGTGATGGAGAAAACATTTGGGGTTGATGAACTTCTCATTCATATAGTTTATTATTTGGTCTCTAAAGTTTAAAAAGGATCAAATAACTGACAAATACCTATGAGGCACAGAGAGCAGGAACATCCTCAAACATTTAAAATTACATTTGTGAGAAACATTAGGATAGCCTTGTTGACTTGTAGCAATTTTCAAATTATCTTGCAATGATTGTTTGATGGTAGTAACAGCCTTGTATTAAAATCTGCAAATGCATTAACTATAGTGGGACAAGTGAGCTTTATCTTAAGAATCTGTCTTTATTTTCTTTCTTGTTTTATTGTATTCTTGTTACGGGGCCAGAGCTCTGCTCTGGACACGTATTGTTATTCGCATTATTCTGTCACTTCTGCCACTTTTCGCAGTTCTGGCTGAACCGCGCTGTCGCTTTTTACGAAACTCGGCCATATGGTAGATGGTCATGAAAAACGATCAAAAAATAATTCTCACAATCTTTCGTCCAAAGGTGGCGCTATAGCACTCAATTGAAAATGCCAACTTTGACCAGGTACAACTCATGCCCTGTTTGACCTACAGCCATGAAACTTGGATACACATATGCGTCTCCTCATGCTGAACAACTTTCACACTCTGACTTTTGACCTCTGACCTTTAGATCTCCCACCATTTCGAATTATATGAAAAACAGTCATTGGCTCCTAACTTCTGCATTTTTTCACTTATGGAAAATCCGTTGGAAATTTTTGTAGAAAGTGGTCCAAAGTTCAAGTGTGAAACGTTTCGTGCAGATTGCTGAAAAATCCCAGGAGGAGATAGATTTTAACTATTACAGTTTTATGAAAATTATTCATCTGTGCCTAAAACATACATGCAGACTCACATTTCTTTGAAACTTTGCAGAAATGTACAGGGTCATTCCAAATATCACTGAAACCAATCTTACTCCAATTGGCCAAAAGGGGGCGCTATAGCAATTTTTTGAAAAGGCAGACTTTAAACAGGCATAAGTCATGCCTCGTTTGGCCGAAAGTCGTGAAACTTGCTTACACATGTGCCTTGACTCATGAGGAACACACGTATCGATTTGACCGTTAAGCTCCGCCCTTAGATTTTCCGCAATTTTGAGCAGTTTGAAAAATACTTGTTTTTGCCAGTTCTGGCTTAACCGTGCATACGCTTTTTACGAAACTCGGCCATATGGTAGATGCTCATGAAAAACTACCAAGAAATAATTCTCACACTCATTCGTCAAAGGGTGGCGCTATAGCACTCAATTGAAAGTGCCAACTTTGAACAGGTACAACTCATGCCCTGTTTGACCTACAACCATGAAACTTCGATACACACATGCGTCTCTTCATGCCCGACAACTTTCGTGGTCTGACTTTTGACCTCTGACCTTTAGATCGCCCACCATTTTGAATTATATGAAAAACAGTCATTGGCTCCTAACTTCTGCATTTTTTCACTTATGGAAAATCCGTTGGAAATTTTTGTAGGCAGTGGTCCAAAGTTCATGTGTAAAATGTTTCGTGCAGATTGCTCAAAAATCCCAGGAGGAGATAGATTTTAACTATTACAGTTTTATGAAAATTATTCATCTGTGCCTAAAACATACATGCAGACTCACATTTCTTTGAAACTTGGCAGAAATGTACAGGGTCATTCCAAATATCACTGAAACCAATCTCACTCCAATTGGCCAAAAGGGGGCGCTATAGCAATTTTTTGAAAAGGCAGACTTTAAACAGGCATAAGTCATGCCTCGTTTGGCCGAAAGTCGTGAAACTTGCTTACACATGTGCCTTGACTCATGAGGAACACATCTATCTCTTTGACCAGTAAGCTCCGCCCTTAGATTGTCCGCAATTTTGAGCAGTTTGAAAAACACTTAAACCCAGGATTTTTCGGCTATTTGCGTGAAACTGTATCATCTGTGTGATCTCCTTTTTCACAGTTACTTATCTGTTGGGCCAATGGCGTCTCCCTTAAATGAATGCCTCACAATCTCAGGGTCGCCAGTTCAAGCCTCACTTGATGCAGACTTAATTTAAGTTGAATTGCAAACAACATGACTGTATCATTGAATACATGTGCAACTGTTAAAGGTAATGATGAAATGCGTCTTGGAGAGAGTATGTTTTTTTAATGTATGACAAACTTCATTGTGAAAATAACCGATCTACAATCTCAAAACTTTTCAGATAGCAACATGTTTCTGAGCTTGTAGATCGGCTGCTTTCACTGGTTCACTTTTATCTTCAACAGATGACCTCAGCCTGGACAAAGCTATAGCGGTATAGGTAGTGTCTCAGCCTGTGAATCCAAAGGTCGAGAGTTTGATTCCTGTCAATGGCAATAGGTTGAGATGTTAATGGGTGAGGTTTTTCACCTGGGATTGCCCCCCTGCGTCCTATATATGACCACCTCAGCTGGGTTGGGCTAAAAAGAATTTTCGCCTGTTGGAATCATTTGCTTTGTCTCAATTTCAATCTATTCCCTTTCCATGTCTTATTGTGCTATTATTACGGGGCCAGAGCTCAGCTCTGGACCTGTTTTGTTATTGGCAGTATTCTGTCACTTCTTCTGCCACTTTTCGCAGTTCTGGCTGAACCGTGCAGTCGCTTTTTACGAAACTCGGCCATATGGTAGATGGTCATGAAAAACGATCAAGAAATAATTCTCACAATCTTTCGTCCAAAGGTGGCGCTATAGCACTCAATTGAAAATGGCAACTTTGAACAGGTACAACTCATGCCCTGTTTGACCTAGAGCCATGAAACTTGAATACACATATGCGTCTCCTCATGCTGAACAACTTTCACCCTCTGACTTTTGACCTCTGACCTTTAGATCTCCCACCATTTTGCATTATATGAAAAACAGTCATTGGCTCCTAACTTCTGCATTTTTTCACTTATGGAAAATCCGTTGGAAATTTTTGTATGCAGAGGTCCAAAGTTCAAGTGTTAAACGTTTCGTGCAGATTGCTCAAAAATCCCAGGAGGAGATAGATTTTAACTATTACAGTTTTATGAAAATTATTCATCTGTGCCTAAAACATACATGCAGACTCACATTTCTTTGAAACTTTGCAGAAATGTACAGGGTCATTCCAAATATCACTGAAACCAATCTTACTCCAATTGGCCAAAAGGGGGCGCTATAGCAATTTTTTGAAAAGGCAGACTTTAAACAGGCATAAGTCATGCCTCGTTTGGCCGAAAGTCGTGAAACTTGCTTACACATGTGCCTTGACTCATGAGGAACACATCTATCGCTTTGACCAGTAAGTGCCGCCCTTAGATTGTCCGCAATTTTGAACAGTTTGAAAAACACTTAAACCCAGGATTTTTCAGCTATTTGCGTGAAACTGTATCATCTGTGTGATCTCCTTTTTCACAGTTACTTGTCTGTTGGGCCAATGGTGTCTCCCTTAAATGAATGCCTCACAATCCCAAGGTTGCCAGTTCAAGCCTCACTTGATGCAGACTTAATTTAAGTTGAATTGCAAACAACATGACTGTATCAATGAATACATATGCAAATGGTAAAGATAACCTGAAATGCTTATTTGAGAGTACGTTTTTTCAACGTATGACATACTTCATTCTGAAAATAGCTGATCTACAATCTCACAACCTTTCATGGTTTGTGAGCTTGTAGATCGGCTACTTTCACTAGTTTTGGTTCTGAGGAGATGTACAATTTCTTCATTGGTAAATGGTTTGTGAACGAGTGATCTTAGTGTTAGTGAAACAGGGGCTTGGTTCATGAAAGAAGGCAAGAGTTTATGATCTTCAAGAGACAATATCAGCCTGGACAAAGCTATAGCACTATAGGTAGTGTTGCAGCCTATTAGTCTGAAGGTTGAGAGTTCGAATCCTGTTAATGGCAGTAGGTTGAGATGTCCAATCAAACCATTATGTTTCCATCTCTCTCTCTCATCAATCTATTGTTTCCATGTCACTCTCTCTCTCTTCAATCTATTCCGTTTCCATGTCTCTCTCTCTCTCTATTCACTGGCCCCGTATTATCGCTGCTTGCAGCTATATTTGTATTTGTTTTCTTTCAGTCTTTTTTTCCTTTCCACCTCTTGGGTCACTAGTCCAAAACCCTGACAGTCCATCACAGCCAGGTCCAGGTTCTCAATCCAGGAATAATGTATATAAAACGTGTTTCATTCATTATTTTCTTTTCTTTTTTATCTGGTGTTTCATTCTTCATTCAGACTGGCTCACTGCGGCTTGACAGAGAGATGCTGTGAAGTTCTGTCCTCAGCTGTAAACTCTCATCCCTCCCTAAGAGAGTTGGACCTGAGCCTCAACATGGTGAATGATTCAGTTCTGGAGAACTGCATGTGAGTAGACTTGGACTGTGTCCATGTTGGATAGTACAGTGAATGTACAGTGTTTCCCTCATGTGTCTCTTAACGGTTTATTCACTCTGACACAAAGTCACAAATATAATCAAATATGTATGTATATTTAGTTAATACTTTAACCAACAAACAGATAAGGTTATATATACAGATCCTTTTCAAAAAGTTAATTTTCTTCCGTAATATAATTCAAAAAGTGGAACTTTCATATATTCTAGATTCATTGCGCATAAAAAAAGGATATATTATACAGAAATGTGGACCATCTGAAAAGTATGTTAATTTATGCACTCTGCATAGTCCTCTAAAATCTCCTGGTAGATGCTGTGTTGACTCCAGTGTGAAGTTTTCACTGTCAGTGATGATTTTGGGTGCCATGTCATCTGGTGTTGGTCCACTGTGTTTTATCAAGTCCAGAGTCAACACAGCATCTATCAGGAGATTGTCAGATGTCTAAACAACATGCCATCTAAATAACATTCTGTACATTTGTGGTTGAGAAATAACAAGACATATCCAAGGTATATCTGCATAGTAAACTTGCATTAAGAACAAGATATATCTGCATAGTAAACTTGCATTAAGAACAAGATATATCTGCATAGTAAACTTGCATTAAGAACAAGATAAATCTGCATAGTAAACTTGCATTAACACATTCACCACTAGAGTTTATTCATAAGGTACTCACCCACTGCCAGCGTTTTGAGTTTTATAGCCTTTTGAACCGTTCACAAAAAATGTATATCCATTAAAATCCGCGATCGGATGGTGTTTATAAACAGCAACGACGGACGTACGAGCCCTCATAATGTTTAGGCTTTTCTTTCTTTTTCTTCTTCTGTGATATCGGCGGCTAAAACAGGCTGCAAACGTCATATCCGTTTGGCTGTGACGTGGCTGTGACGTTTCCCCACCGGCCATCTTAGATTAGCTTAGCCTCCGATCGGCTATCAGATCGTTTTTAAACACAAAGAGGATAACCGTTCGTCGATCAAAGAAAAGAAAATACAACCGGAGCTTACCATTCGTTTTTTAAACCGTGTGAAAACCATGATCTTTAGCCAAAACCAGGGAAAAACTGTTTTTTCAAGATAAAAAACGAACCGGAAACGGTTGTCGGAAATGTTCTCATAGGATGGGTCGGAAGCGTCATGGGGAAAAAAAGAAAATCAAGGATGGTACCAAAACATTTTTTCTTCGTTATCAAACCACATAAAAAGACGATCCCGAGATATCTCGGTATCCGCGGGTAACGGGTGGATTTAATGTCCCGAGATATCTCGGGATTGGCAGTAAATGTGTTAAGAACAAGATATATCTGCATAGTAAACTTGCATTAAGAACTAGATATATCTGCATAGTAAACTTGTATTAAGAACAAGATATATCTGCATAGTAAACTTGCATTAAGAACTAGATATATCTGCATAGTAAACTTGTATTAAGAACAAGATATGTCTGCATAGTAAACTTGCATTAAGAACAAGATATATCTGCATAGTAAACTTGCATTAAGAACAAGATATATCTGCATAGTAAACTTGCATTAAGAACAAGATATATCTGCATAGTAAACTTGCATTAAGAACAAGATATATCTGCATAGTACACTTGCATTAAGAACAAGATATATCTGCATAGTAAACTTGCATTAAGAACAAGATATATCTGCATAGTAAACTTGCATTAAGAACAAGATATATCTGCATAGTAAACTTGCATTAAGAACTAGATATATCTGCATAGTAAACTTGCATTAAGAACAAGATATATCTGCATAGTAAACTTGCATTAAGAAGGGATAAAGGAGAGTGGAGTGCTAGGGGTTAAGGTGGAGTCTGAGGAGGTGATGAGATCCAAACTGGGCAGCAGTGAGTATGTCTGGATGGGCTGCAGGGCCAAGATAATGATAGGAGAAACACTGTAGTGTCAGGTAGTGGAGACGTTGTGTTAGACAGTCAGACATTGATGCATTGTTGTTCTATTTCCTACAGAGTGAAACATGGAGGAGAAGATTGGCTTAATCCTCAATTCATTACAAAATGTGAGTATCTGTCTGTCTGTGTCATTATCACACATTAACATTTTATACACAGTTTTATACTCGGTTGGCCCCTCCCCAGATACTGTCCTGAAAACTCTTCAGTAGAGCTTCCAGGGAATTCAGGAGGTTTCTCTGCTCTTGGCCCGGTCCTTAACCCAGTAAGACCTGGAAAGCCTATACGTTGTTATACCTTTAAAACCGGGAAAGCATCTGTGTCATTTTAGATGTTGCTATGTATATAGAAACATGAATCTTTTTCTAATCTAATCTAATCTATTTTTTATATTTTAATAAAACATTTAAGTTTTTCAGAAAACTAAGGTCATGTGGGTTGACAGAAACAATGGGCCTCATTCACTAACCTGGTCATAAATAAGGTGTATATCCTGGTCATAAATAAGGTGTATATCCTGGTCATAAATAAGGTGTATATCCTGGTCATAAATAAGGTGTATATCCTGGTCATAAATAACATATGTATATTGGGATAAGTTAATTCTGACGTGTGATTCATGAAAGAGGGTTCAGAGCCATGATTTGTGCGTATCACAGGTGTATCTCATTTGTGTTCTAAAATCACTAGTGTGCTCCCGTGTAGATCCTTTGTATTGTTCCACGCCCCATTTAACACCATAAAAGGCAACCAGAAATAAACCACGTGAAGAAAAAAAAACTGTTTTGTTCTGTCTGGAAGTGAGTCCCTCGATCACACGATGGATCAGCTGAACGTTAATAAAGTAATGCTCTCATAATGAGAATAAGAAGTTACAAGTAAGACGCGCGAACGCTGGAAGCGAACGCAGCTTGAAAATATTGTGTATTTACGGACTTTGTGTGTGTGTGTGTGTGTGTGTGTTTGTGTTTTGACTGTAGCTGCACTCTGGCGCACTCTGTCGGCCGCACCCAGGCAGTGCACTGCACACAGACAGACACACACACACAAGCCGAGCAGACTTTCATAGTAAGCTCCACTTGGGCGGAGGCGCGCCTCCTTCCGCGTTCGCAATAAAGTTTAACCCCACCACCAAATAATAGGCTAATAAAACGTGGAAAGGATATTATAGAAGCCTTTTCTATTAAATAAAAATAATGGTTGCATTTGACTGAGGAAACAGAGATCCGATTATGGACCAGATCACACTTTAATGATTACTGAGGATAAACCTGTCCTTAGGATTAACAACATATCCTGTCCTACGTCAGAATGGTGAATGGATATTATGGACACAGATTTCATCCATACTGTATCCTCATCAGATGATAAGACATAAGTGTGATGTGATGTGGTCAATATTATAAATTAATAGCGCGACATGCTGGCATGAAAGTCCAATATGTGAAACTGTGGCCACATTTGCAGAAACGGAAAACATGTAAAAGGACCTAATAATTCAGCTCTAAATGTGTCAACTGAAAATAAATACTCGATTGAATTTGCATCATGTCTACCATATGCATCCAAGCAATAGATCCTTTTTTAATGTGTTGACACATTTTGGGCACATAAAAACATTATTTGAGGTTTGGCACTATCGTCATTGATTTTTCATGAAGAATAAGGCATTTTAATAACATATATGAAAGGTTTAAGGCATATAAGTAGAGTATAAGACCCAATGCCTCACAATTCCTCACAACGCCTCATATTGTGACACATACTGTATTACACCGTCAGGAGGCTGCAATTCTAAAATGGCCCCTGTCCAAGTCTTAACCTATCCCAAGCCTTAACCTACCCCCCTACCCGCCCCCCCCCCCCCCCCCTTCCTTTTTCTTTTGTACATATTTTTCACTCTTCATACCAGTAACCTGTAAACTGATTGTATGACATTCTGTATAGTAGTGTGTATATCTGTCTGTCTCTTATATGTCATCATGATTTGTGTGCATGGGGATCTCATTTTAAACAAGCTCAGTGCTTAATGAGTCTCCCAGTTTAGTAGACCTTGTATTGTGAATTTGTACTTCCATGTACTGTATTTCACATGTCTTACTAAATAAAGTACATCAATCAATCAATCACTCAATTATATGCTTGTAGATCGGCAATATTTAAAATATACCCATATATACACTTTTTGGGCCGGCCACCTTGACCGACAGGATTATATTTTACCGGCCAAAGAATGAAGTGGGCTAGTAATATCTATCTACTCTATCATGCAGAGGTGTCGCTTTCCAAAAATAACTGAACAAAGTGGGCGTTATGAACAGCTTGGGTGACTACGTCACACAGTATAAACACATTAATATATGTTTTATTCAACCTTAATATGCAAAACTTACAGCTTTTGTTTTGTTTTGTTAATTATGTCATCGTGAATGATGGTAAAAGGAAGATTCATTACTTGCCTGCAATGTATGTGTGTCACCAACTTTCACCACTTTATCCATTGCAGACAGACAGACATAAAATAGTCTAATAACAGCATTTTCCCAATCGGCCACGGTGGTCTGTGATCTTTATAATTAACGGGCAATTAAATATTACATTTAATTGGTAAATACCGGCTAACGGAAACACTGATCTTGACGTGTGGTGAGCTTTTAGATAGACTATTACAAATAAATAAAAATAGCTGATCACAACTTGTCGCATTGTGACAGGTTGTGAGCCGATCTACAAGCTCACATCATGTTGCGTTGTGAGACTTTACATCGGCTATATTACAAGAAATAGCAGATCTACAAGCTTGCAAAGCCTTGCATTATGATGTGCTATGAGTTTTGACTATATTTCAAAAACGGCCGATCTACAAGCTCACACCATGTTGCAATGTGACAGGTAGTGAGTTATTTCAAACATCAACAAGTAGAAGATCACGCTCATCCAAAGTAATTTAAAAAGCCAGATGCAGAGCAGAACTCTGCACTGGAATAATTATGATCCATAAGTTAAATGGTTTATTATTACCATCATGAATGTGATGTTTAAAGCCTGCCTGATCTTCCTCAGACCTCAATATATCAAACATAACAAAGATAGATATTGCTCCCGTATTAGGATTATTACGGTCATTTCCGGGACGCGAGGCCCAATTATTAGTTACTGTTTGGGCTGGGACATGGCGCACAAGGGCAGTGGCGTAATTTACATAGGGTTGCTGGGTTAAAACGCGCGTTGTGAGCTTGAAGATGATTTATAGTTAAAAATAGCTAATCTACAAGCTCACAACACCTCATACTGTGTACTTTTTAATTAATTAATTAATGAAATTGCCGATATGCAATCGTTGTGAGCTTGTAGATCGGCTATTTTTCTAATACAAAACTGTCCGATCTATCAATTTACAACAAGTTGCATTGTGACAGATTGTGAGCTTGCTTATTGGGTTCTGGTAAAATAAAATAAATAGCCGATCTACAAGCTCACAATGCCTTGCATCATGACAGGCTGTGAGCTTGTAGATTGGCTATTTTTCAAAAACAGCGGATCTACAAGCTCACATGTTGCAATGTGACAAGATCGGCTTGTAGATGTAAATACTGCAGTACAGAAAAACATAAAAAAATATAATGTACATAATAAATAGGAGATCTACAAGCTCACAACTCCTTGCATCGTGACACGTTGTGAGCTTGTAGATCAGCTTATAATTCCTCCATATTTCAAAAATAACTAAAATAGCCGATCTACAAGTTAGCAACTCTTCACACCATGGTGTGAGGTGTTGCTAACTTATAGATGCTGAATGTTTTCTATCTAACACAGTGGTTTACAAACTGGGTCCCCAAATTATTGTGGGGGGTCCCCAGATGATTATCTTAATGTGTAACATTGTTTTCTCACTCAACAGTAAACAAACCAACATACAGTAAGTGTATACAGGGTATCTGCACATTTATAATGTTACAATTTAAGGACTTTTAAGACCTTTTTAATACCAAATTGGCCAAATTGTCAAATATTACGCAAAAAAAAAGGCAAATATTGTGAAAATAGACGATATACAAAATAGCCGATCTATAAGTGGTAGATCGGCTATAAATATACTATAAAATATATCTACAAGCTCACAACGCCTTGTAGATCGGCTATTTTCACATTATTTATATGTGGAACCGAGTCAAACTAAATGTAATGCCTCAACTCCTACAATTACCCCACCCTGACAAGTGCTTGTCAGAGTGGGGGGTCCCCAGTTCAAATATGATTATTTTGAGGGGTCCCCAGTTAAAATATGATTATTTTGCGGGGTCCCCAATTCAAATATGATAATTTTGGGGGGTCCCCAGTTCAAATATGATTATTTTGGGGGGTCGCAGCCATTAAAGTTTAGGAACCTTTGATGTAACAGATGTGTCTATTTTCAGAGGTGTAAAGTAACTAAGTACATTATTTTACTCAAGTACTGTACTTAAATAACATTTTGAGGTATTTTTTACTTTACTGGAGTATTTCCTATTTTCAGTACTTTTATTTCTACTCCAGTAACTCCACTACATTTGAAAGGCATATTGTACTTTTACTCCACTACAATTATTTGAAAATTGTACTTACTAGTTACTTGGAGGATTTTGATTATTCTTACAAAACATACATTAACTACATTAACAGCCCTATATACAGTACATTGCGGCCATTTGAAAATAGTCGATCTATAAACTCACAATGCGTCTCCATGCAACGCATTGTGAGCTTGTAGATCTGCTATTTTCAAAAGATTTTTATACAATTTATACATTTGAAAACTTGTGAAATGGGACATTCTGTATAATGAGTACTTTCTACTTTTGGTACTTTAAGTACATTTTAATGGCGATACTTTTGTACTTTTTCACAAGTACATTTTGAATTCCGGACTTTTACTTGTAACAGAGTATTCATACATTGCAGTATTGATACTTTTACTTAAGTAAAACATTTGAGTACTTTTTCACATTGATGTCATTTCACATAAACTTAATGTAAACATTTTCTCACAGAAAGTCACTTCTCACCTGGAGGCTTTAAGACATTCTGACTCACATTTTACTGTGTTGTCGTCGGGCAGAAACCTTGTATCTCTGACACGTCGTGAGCTTGTAGATCTGCTATTTACACTATTTTAATGTTTTTAAAATGATATTAAGAAAATAAATGAAATGTTTTGGACATACAAGGTTTCCAGCCGACAGCGACGCAGACGTGTGTGTGTGTTTGTGTGTGTGTGTGTGTGTGTGTGTGTGTGTGTGTGTGTGTGTGTGTGTGTGTGTGTGTGTGTGTGTGTGTGTGTGTGTGTGTGTGTGTGTGTGTGTGTGTGTGTGTGTGTGTGTGTGTGTGTGTGCGTGCGTGCGTGCGTGCGTGTGTCAGTCAGTGAATGATGTATTTAATGTTTACTGTGTTGTTTTTCTCATCAGATTTCCATCCTCTCACACTGGACACAAACACAGCACACAGAGACCTCTCTCTGTCTGAGAACAACAGAAAGGTGACATGGGGACAGAATCAATCATATCCTGAACATCCTGACAGGTTTGATGGATGGTATCAGGTTCTGTGTACAGAGGGTCTGACTGGACGCTGTTACTGGGAGGTAGAGTGGAGTGAATATGTTGATATAGCAGTGACTTACAGAGGGATCAGCAGGAAAGGAGGTGGTGTTGACTCTGGGCTTGGATACAATGACAAGTCCTGGAGTCTGGTCTGTAGAGATGGTAGTCATGGTAACAGTTACACTGTCAGACACAATAGTAAGGACACTGTCCTCCCTGTCAGTCCCTCTGGCTCCAACAGAGTATCAGTGTATCTGGACTGGCCTGCTGGGACTCTGTCCTTTTATAAAGGGTCCTCTGACTCACTGACACACCTGTACACCTTCCAGAACACATTCTCTGAACCTCTCTATGCTGGGTTCAGGTTAGACTGGTCCTCCTCCTCAGTGTGTCTGTGTGAGCAGAGATAGAGTCTCTATGTGAGGATGACATCAGGTCACCATGGTTACTCAACATGTTTGAGTGAGTGCAGGTTGTCATGGTTACCACTGTTGCCAGGACACTTTGAGAGTAGCAAGTCTGACGTCATGGACTCCATATTTGGGCATGAGTGACTCATCATGACATCATCATGATGATGTAATAAGCAGCACAGTGACAGTCACACATTAAAGCTCCTGTAGATTCAGTGTTTCTCTAACGTTGTCATGTCAACGACCCCCAATGCATTTGACCTTTGACCCCTGACAACAAGATTTCTGTCGTTAAAAATGTTACAAATAATAAAATCCTAAAATAGCAGATCTACAAGCTCACAACGCGTCACATTACGACACATTGTGAGCTTGTAGATCGGCTATTTTCCAATAGCAAAGTATTTGATGGTTCAAGTGGTTACACTGATTGTGATGTTGTATATTTAATGATTTAGCTTAGGACCCCCTGGTATCCCCTCAAGGACCCCCGGGGGCCCCTGGACCTCACTTTGAGAACCAGTCGTCTCTAAATCAGTTTAAACACGTTAACCTCTGTATATATTGGCTATTTGAAAGTAGCAGATCTACAAGCTCACAACGTGTCACATCTTGACACATTGTGAGCTTGTAGATCTGCTACTTTAAAAAAAAGTAAGATTTTTTTTTAATATTATATATTTTAGAAAATGATATCCGAAATCTTGTTAGCCTGCATGGTTCCAGACCAATCTGCCATTGGGCTGGCCCCTCTCAATAGAGATTGGATTCCTCTCTCTCCGAAGATGTGAGGGACCAATTAGGGCCCAGTATGCAAATGTGGGTTTATCACCAGAGGCATTTTTTTTAATTTGCATTTAAATTATTTTGAGTGAAAACAAACAAACAAACAAACAGGTTGTAAAGTAAAAATACCTCAAAATGTTACTTAGAAATACCTCAAAATGTTACGTAAAGTGTTAAGTAAAGCACTTGAGTAAATGTACTTAGTTACTTTGCCCCTCGGAAATGCAGGTTCCACACAGAGATTCCAGACTAATCTACACAGTAATATTAGTCTGGCCATGCCAGACTAATCATTTTAATCGTCATGTGAGAGTGTCACAATTATTTTAACCACTTAGCTTTGGCTATTCAAAAATAGCAGATCTACAAGCTCATAGCGCGGCACCGAGTGCCGCGCTATGAGCTTGTAGAGCGAACATTTTTAACTCAAATCTTTGCTTCTGAGGGTCCCTGGAACAAAACATTTTCATATGGGGGTCCGTGGCACAAATATGTTAAAATGGGGGTCTGTGCCACAAATGTGTTCAAATGGGGGTCCCTGGCAGAAATAAGTTCAAATGGGGGTCCCTTGCACAAATAAGTTCAAATGGGGGTCCCTGGCACAAATATGTTAAAATGGGGGTCCTGGTCAAATCCATATTAATGTCAAACTCTATGGTATAAAATGAGTCATCACCACAGGGAGCTTTAGATCTTAGATTAGATTAGATAGAAGTGAACAAACCTCCACTCCATACATTTATAAATATGTATCATAAATACTGTCCATCAACACTGATGATGATGATGATGATGATGATGTAAATATCAGTGTCATATTGTGTCTCTTATGATACAAACTCATATTTTATGTAATATATTTTTTTAAATATTTTGACACAATATACAGAGGAAAACTGTATATTTGATCATGTAATTATGACAGTAATAATATTGTTTCTTGTATATATAAACCTTTATACTTTAACCACTTGAACCCCATATACTTTATTGACTGGGGTCCCCCAGGGTTCTGTAATTGGTCCCCTGCTTTTTCCCACCTCTACACCAGATCTCTTGGGTGAAAATAGCAGATCTACAAGCTATCTACTAGCTAAGATCCACATCACAAAGAGACACATTGTGAGCAGTGTTCATTTTGACAGCAAATTATAGTCATATTTTAGTCATTCTGAAATGTTTTAGACTAAATATCATAAGATTTTTGTCGACTAAATCTACAGTTGATTTAGTCGACTGAAATATATTTTGTCGGGTCGTGATGGCGTCGTAATGCCTGATTTATACTTAGCTGTGTGCCGAAAATAACTGATCTACAAGCTCACAATGTGTCTGTGACGTGTTGTGAGCTTGTTGATTGGCCGAGCGCAACCAAACATAAAATAATTTGTCTTTTAGTTCTACTGGATCTCTTCTCCACTCGTCCCTCACTAACATTTTAGTCTAGTTTTTATTTAGTTTCCATTTTTTTTGTCATAGTTTTAGTCGACAAATTTAACAGTGATTGTGAGCTTGTACATCTGCTATTTCCAGTGGATTCTCATCTATTATGACATGTCCAGAATAGTGACAGTAGGGTTGATGTGTTCACTGTCTCTGCTCTCCTACTGCTGTGAACATGTTGTTGATTGACTAGACTTCATGTCATTGACTCTCATCTTAGACTTTGTCAATCACTCTGGATTCAAACATCTACTAAATGTGTTAATGAACTCAAATCAATCATTGTTTATTCATTGATTCATTATAACATCATTGTTTCCTCACTCATTCCATTATTGTGTTTTCATTGAATATGAATGTGATATTATTCTCATTCTTCACATGTTATTGTATGATCATGTGTAGAAGTATGAATAGTTTAATAAATGTATTCTTGACAGTCAGTCGTTGTTCCTGTGTATTGATATTCATAGTGTTGTCATGACAACATGGCCACAGCTCATTGGTCATGTATAATAACTACGTTGGAGCAGGGCTCATCAATGTGTCCGTGGTAAAGTTTAGATTCTCTGTTTTACATAACATTATTGTTCTTATTTTGATCATAATAAAGAAAAACATCACATGGATGCAACTGGGCCGTATCATCAGTGTTGTAGCCTGGGGTCATCAGGTGTTTCGGGTCTCGCAACTTACAACATACACCCTCGCCCAGGTGACCCAGTCAGGGTTGATCAAGCCCCGACTTACGTCCCAGTAGCTACCCACGGTCAGTCCTATAGGGAAAGACAGGGCCACTCAGTCCGCTTCTCCGGAAGTACTCTGCCGGGACACGGGGAGGCTCTGGCCCGTGGAGGGACTAGGCTCTGTGTGTTGTCTCCTGGCCGGGCTCCTCCTTCGTCTCACCAGGTCCAGGACCTGAGCGCTGTACCAGATCAGGTGCACCGCCCCGATCCAAACATTTCCTTCTGGCGTGATGGTTCCTTGGGCCGATACCACTAGATCGGGCCGTCTAATGGTAATAGTAAGATAAGAACCAATTACTGAATGTCAGTCTCCAGGTTTTCTTCAGAATATGTATGACACTGATTTACTACCACACTATATGGCACATTATGTGTCCACTAGTACTAGTGGTTCTCACACCTTTTATTTGCAAGGTCCGCAGCCTAATACATATGATTTTGGGGGTCCTTGACATGGAAAAGTTGGATCACCACCGAGCAACAAACTGTAAGGATTTGGAAAACAGCAGATCTACAAGCTAGAGTGCCGCGCTATGAGCTTGGGGGGTCCAGGGGGTTCCCAGCTAGATTAGTTAACGTAGTGTCACTATCATTTTAACCACTTTAATAGCTTTGGCTATTCCAAAGGAGCACTTTGGCAATAACTATAAGCTCATAGCGCAGCACCAAGTGCCGCACTATGAGCTTATAGATCTGCTATTTTTGTAAAATCTTGAAGATGTGTGCATATCTTTGAATATCAACACATTTTCAGATGGGGGTCTGCGGCCAAATACATATCAATTTAGGGGTCCTTGGCATGAAAAAGGTTGAAAACCACTGGATTAAACTATAGAGAGAGGTTAGACTTGTAGGCTGCTTTACTTTGTGATAGATAAGTCATAACCCTGGAAAAGAAAACTAAACCCAACTCACACTGCTTTACAAAACAAATACAAGATGTTGGGGACACGTTCACTCTGTGTCAGAGCTGGGAATCACACTTTCAACTTCACATTGTGTAGACAGGCTCTGGATCCATTGAGACACTGTGTTAAATGTTATGTTAAAAGCTTCATCAAAAGACAAATGGATAATGACATAAAGACCAGAGGCTTTGTGCTTTCTAAACCTTTAAACATCTAGACAAGCAACACAACAAACCATAGACTAATATGCTGTTGTAAGTTTTTTTCTTCTTTTTATTGTATCATTGTTTGTTGTTAACCCTTTAAGACCGGGAAAGCATCATATGTGTCATTTTAAGATTTCTTTGGGCTATTCAAAAATAGCAGATCTACAAGCTCATAGCGCTGCACCGATTGCCACGCTATGAGCTTGTAGATCTGCATCTTTTTTTAATTGTTCGCGCAAATCTTGTAATACATATATTTTTAAAATGAACATAAAATATTTAGAAGCAAAGGTTTGAGTTGCAAAATGTCCGCTTAAAAAAAAAAAGTAATATTTGCACAAATGTTCGTGATTTTACAAAAATAGCAGATCTACAAGCTCATAGCACGGCACTCGGTGCCGCGCTATGAGCTTGTATAACTGCTATTTTTGAATAAGCCAAAGAAGTCTTAAAATGACACACGTTCCCGGTCTTAATCAAAGCAGAATGAAGACTGTGATGAAGCAAGGCAGCAGGCAGCACAGTGTGTTGAAGCTCTGTCTACATGATCCAGAGGGTCGAGGGTTCAAATCCCACCCAGCTCTTTACTCTGAAGCTTTCCCCATGCAGGTCCAGTCCATTGTTTTTCATGAACATTCAAACATCTAAACGAGCAATAGCACAACAATTATACAAACACATTTTAACTGCATATCTTTATATGCATTTTGTTTCATTGTTAAATGTATGTTAGGACACTGTCTACATCAGGGGTCTTCAACAGGGGGTCCGGGACCCCTAGGGGGTCCTCAGAGCTACTATAGGGGGTCCGCCAAGTCTTTGTATAGGATTTTATAGTTTTTTTTACATTAACCACTTAAACCCTAGAATTCCTTTTCTGAGGGGAGCATTAGCCGAAAATAGTAGATCTACAAGCTTTTTTTTTTTGGCAAAGAGGCTATAGGTGTAGAGGGAAAAAAGAGCAGACTAAGTGAAAAATAACATTAATTCTGAAACACAATTTTATAGAATATCACTGGAAGACTCTGGGTGAGAGCATTTTATGGGGGAGGGGGGTCTCACATTTTAAATTAAGCACCATATGTTGAGGACAATGGGTTGTAATTTAGAAATAAATATATATATATTATTATGTTTAAATCTTCTTTTTGTGCGTAATGACAAAAACATCTAAAAGTCACCTTTGGACAGAGACTACAAGGAGTGGAGCAGTCCAAATGTCCCATAATGTCCTATTTTAACCTAGTGGTATGTCCCATCCACCCCGTGTCATTTAGCATTGATCTCTTTTCTCTCTGCTCGCTTTTACACTCACTTTGAATATTACTTTATCTGAACTGAATTATGTGAAGAAAAAAAACAAATTGTTTTGGGCTTATGCTTGATATGTTCATTAGTTGTAATATTCATATATACATATATGTTAACTAACAAGCAATGGTGTAAAGTAACTAAGTACATTTAAGTACTGTGGTGATCCACATCGAAAGTCATCCAGAGACATTCACTAAAGAGGGCTTGTCCCTTTAAGAGCGGGGGTTAAGGGATACAGTGACTTCCGGTTCCGGGTGAAGTTTGTTGTTGTTATGGCTGACCGCAGAGAATGAACGTAGTGTATTAATGTATTAATGTAGTGCTCACTGTGAAGTTAACTAAACTACCTCTACCTGCCTACGTCTCCCGTTTCATCCTCCATGTTGGTGACTGTGTGTAAAGGAACATGTTAAAACACGCTCATGAGCTCTAACGCAGGATGTAACGAAATACTTACGACGGCACGAGTGATGACGCTGTTGGAGGAGGAGCCACCGTCAGCCGGTCAGTAAGTATCCATGGTTACCATGACGCTCTTTGTCACAAGCGTCATGGAACCTAAAGTTCTTTTACAATTACAACTCTCACATGTACATAAACGTTCACATTTTAAATATAAAGTGCTGACCCCTGACCCATGGATGTTTCAAGTTGACCCGACCCGCGATAAGGACCCGTATCTGCCGTATTGTTCAATAAAAAGCATTTTAATCAGATCGCCGGCCATTTTCTCCGATGCTTTCAACTATGCGACACTAATGGTTGGGAGATGTATTGCACTCTGATACATTACATAAAAAATAGAAAATGGCTGGTGATCGTATTAAAATGCTTTTCATTGAACAATACGGAAGATACGGGTACTTCTGAGGACCCGTACATAATTGTAATATCCGTGGCTATGTGGTAAACACTTTATATTTGAAATCTGAACGTTTATGTAGATATACAAGAGATAAATGGAGAAAGTGCAAACACCAGGTTGAAGTTCATCCATGACTGTCATGATATGACGGTCATGTTTCAGGGCTATTCCACTGGGCTGCATTGGTCCCGTTTATTTGATTAAAGTTAGACGTTCGTTTACGCTGGTATTTTATGTAGTTAAGATTAATAATGAACTCACCTTGATGTTGATCCAAATTTACAATTGTGCAATGTTATTTCAGCTCATTTCACCTTGTTATTAAATGAGCTTGTAGATCTGCTATTTTTTGAAAAATCATGAACATTTGGGCAAATCTTTGAATATATATATATATATTTTAAAGCGAACAACTTTGCTTCTGGGGGGGTCCCTAGAACATTTCTTTTTTAGATGGGGGACCGTGGCCACACATATAATTTTGGGGGTCCTTCACATGAAAAAGTTTTACAACCACTGATATATTTATATTGTTTCAGCCCCCCCCCCCCCCCAGAAGCAAGGATTTGAGTTAAACATTTTTGCTTTTAGAAATATATATTGAAAGCTTTGCTTACATTTTCATGATAAAAAAATTAAATAGCAGATGCGCTATGAGCTTGCTATTTTTCAATAGCCAAATAAATCTAAAATGACACAGATAAGTTCCCGGTCTTAAAGGGTTAATCCAACATTAGTGTAAGATGTTGACACTGTTTTCTAAATGACCACAAACCAAGTATTACAGTACCAGCTGATGTATTGCAATAGGCCTTCTGATACTAAACATGAATATGTATGTGTTGTAGGGCTGTTCTATTGTCTTACATTAAACTAAACATGAATATGTATGTGTTGTAGGGCAGTTCTATTGTCTTACATTAAACTAAACATGAATATGTATGTCTTGTAGGGCTGTTCTATTGTCTTACATTAAACTAAACATGAATATGTATGTGTTGTAGGGCAGTTCTATTGTCTTACATTAAACTAAACATGAATATGTATGTCTTGTAGGGCTGTTCTATTGTCTTACATTAAACTAAACATGAATATGTATGTGTTGTAGGGCTGTTGTATTGTCTTACATTAAACTAAACATGAATATGTATGTGTTGTAGGGCTGTTGTATTGTCTTACATTAAACTAAACATGAATATGTATGTGTTGTAGGGCCGTTCTATTGTCTTACATTAAACTAAACATGAATATGTTTGTGTTGTAGGGCTGTTGTATTGTCTTACATTAAACTAAACATGAATATGTTAGTGTTGTAGGGCTGTTGTATTGTCTTACATTAAACTAAACATGAATATATATGTGTTGTAGGGCTGTTGTATTGTCTTACATTAAACTAAACATGAATATGTTAGTGTTGTAGGGCTGTTGTATTGTCTTACATTAAACTAAACATGAATATGTTAGTGTTGTAGGGCTGTTGTATTGTCTTACATTAAACTAAACATGAATATGTTAGTGTTGTAGGGCTGTTGTATTGTCTTACATTAAACTAAACATGAATATGTTAGTGTTGTAGGGCTGTTGTATTGTCTTACATTAAACTAAACATGAATATATATGTGTTGTAGGGCTGTTCTATTGTCTTACATTAAACCATGTGGTTTAACAAGATTTAGTGTCAAGGCACACATGTATAACCTGACTTCGCCAGATGTGGGCGGTATTGACTTCCCAATACAGCTAGTCTTTGTTTTTTTGTTTTTTTTAGGATATAGAATGTGTCTCTAGTGGGAAATGAGTGCTGATATAGATAATAATAATTCATAAATAGTTTTATATATTGCATAATGTGTGCTGCCTTGTCAAATACATGATACAAGCACACCTGGATTGTCTCACACTGTTTTGGGAACCATTGCATTAGACTGTGCAGGTTTCAAGGATGTTTTACTACCTTTAAATTCATGACAATCCCTGACACTTCATCTATTGTTTTAACACTACAGAAGATGTATGTATTGAATTCTGTTTATTGCAACAATTATTTGCAGTGATATTGCAGCTCATTAATTTGGACCTTTTCTTTTCTTTTCTTTTCTCATTTTCAGGATCTCCACTTTCCAGACGAGCAGAATTGGAGAAGGAAGACTCAGTCCATTACAGACAAGTAAATAAGCACCATGTATGTACAGTGACTACAGCACCTCATCACTCTTAAGATAATGTCATCTTATTGGGCTAAAAGACGTAAAGTCAACACATTAGTGAGAGAGACAGAGCAGGATATCCTCATTGAATATCATTTAACTGCTGCTGCTAATGCAGTTACAAACCTTCACTGTTTAGAGAGCACAACTCCTGTCACAACCTCTTCTGAGTGCCTGCTAGATGCTTTACCAACTACATCAGACTTACCAATAAACCGACCACTAATTATCAGTGATCAGAGTGAAAATATCAACTCCTAAACCTCAAAGGCTTCATCAGAGTTTCATTTTGAAAGTATAGATGGGGCTGACAACATTGAATCTGAAAATGTCTCTGACAGTGATGAACATAATGAAGATTTACTCATGATAAGTTTAACATATTGGGCAACATCCTATTTAGTCTCTCTGGTTGCACTATCCTCTTTGCTGTCCATCTTGAAGATATTTCACCCCTCCCTTCCCAAAGATGGAAGAACATTGCTTGGAACGCAAAAACATGTGTCTACCACTAAAACTGAAGGAGGAGAGTACTATCACTTTGGTATACTGTAGTAAAAGAGTACTATCACGTTTGACATGTTTGAGTTTACCAGCAACTCTGACTACCGGTACACTTATTTTTAGAGATGCCGCGATCCGATTAACAGATCGGATATCGGCCCGATATCAGCTAAAAATTCGAATCGAATCGGATCGCAGCGAAAATGCCGATTTAACGCTCGGATCAAAACACTCCATTTCAGTACTCCACTCACTCACAATCACTTGGTCAATCCTTTTTTAACATATAGTTTTAACATAACATCAGTAATAAAAAGTTAAGATAAAAAGCGCGGAGCCTGGACCACGGTCGTGGCCGCGCACCACATGTTGTACGGGCTGACACATTCTCCGTGCAACACAGAAGTGCGTAGCGTGTCCTGATCCAGACTTTGGGGGGCGGGGACTGTTGTCAACATTAGATAGACAGTATAGAGCAGTGGTTCTCAAACTTTTTCATGTCAAGGACCCCCAAATTGACACTTATTAGCACGTGGACCCCCATTTGAAAAGATAAGCCAGGGACCCCCATAAGAGAAGATTTTACGGCTCTAGCAGTGATTCTCAACTATTTTAATTTCTGGGACCCCCAGTTTTTACCTGCATTAGTCTACGGACCATTTAATGGCATCTCTATCTCTGGGACCCCAATTTCTATTGTAAAATCAATGTTAATTTAACTCTGAGATTGTACAAATGGGTCCATTTGGTTCCATTTGTACACTCTCAGAGTTACAGACCCCCCATAAGGGTCCATTTGGTTCCTATCCATCATTTAGCTGGGGACCCCCCGGACCCCACTTTGAGAACCAATGGTATAGAGACTATTTTGTGGATCGGATTTAATCGGATCGGATTTTTGGCGTACCGGGCAAATGCCCGATGGGCCGCTGGGCCAGTGGGCCACTGGGCCCCCCAAAAAAAACACTTTTTTTTTTTTTTTTTTTTGAAAAATATTTTTGCTCCCGTTTTAGGATCATTACGCTAATTTCCGGGTCGCGCGGCCCAATTATTAGTTACGTTAATGTTTGGGCTGGGATGCTTTCCAGCAGGGGCCTCAGTGCGGCTGCAGAGTTCATGTGCAGGGCTGGGCTGAAGCATGAAACCCCCAAAATGCCAGGGCTGAATTTTGGTCCCAGTCCAGCCCTGGTGCTGCCTGATCGCAGCACCTCTACTTATTTTACAGTTTTTTTTTCTATACATTTTACTAATTATAATTTTATTTACACCTTTTTCTCCCCAATGTAGTCGTTAAGCCAATTGATTCCTCCCCACACACAGGAGCCTCCACCAGGAGGACGTAGAGCCTTCGTCCTACTCCTCCCACCCAACACTCCCCGCTGACAGGTGCCCCCCCCCAGCCTGTAGGAGTAGGTGCAATGACCGATATCACCCCCCCCCCCCATTATTACCTGTGGTGAGTAATCTGTGCAACACATACAGTATGTATACATCTAGGAAGCTCACACTGTGACACATTACGAGCTTGTAGATCAGCTATTTTTGCAGAATGTTTGCTTATTTTCAAGTATGTTCACCTACATGACCAGAATAGGGACGTCACGGTTAATTTACAGAACAATTACATTTGTAACCAACTAAACCAAGTATTCTATATGTGTTGCTTCAACACTGGACTGCAGTCATGTTAATGGTCATTTCCCCTGTGCTCTTTCCAGAGACCTTTTGATGAAGCTAAGCGACCAGAGACCAAGTACACCTCAACAATGTGTCCAACCTCCCACATAGAACCTGAGGACGAAGGAGAACTACGGCAGAAAAGAAGATCCGGGTAACAGTGATCACTCTTTTCTTTGTCTTTTCTCTCTCCCCTCAGCGTGGCCCTGACAGGGCCTGCTGTCTAGGGTTAGTCTGTACCTCTCTCCTTCTTTCTATCACCATGCCATCACACCAATCACAGCTCAGCTTATGCTACCACATGGCTTGCCTCATGCTAGACCAATCACAGATCAGCTCACACTAGGGCAGGGGTCTTCAACAGGGGGTCCGGGACCCCTAGGGGGTCCTCAGAGCTACCAGACCCCTAGGGGGTCCGCCAAATCTTTGTGTGATTTTTACATTAACCACTTCAACCAAGCATCCCTATTCTAAGGAGAACTTTAGCCAAGAATAGCAGATCTACAAGCGTACAACGCCTCGCGCTGCGAGGCGTTGTACGCTTGTAGATTTTTGGCAAAGTGGTTTGTTGTAGGGGGAAAAAAGAGCAGACTAAGTACAGAGTGAAAGGTCAGGTTTACTAAGTATTGTTTAGGTACATGGTTGAATGTCTAGAAATACACATTAACATGAATCCAACATGATAGTGCTGTGAAACAAGTCTATGAAGCTGCCTATGAAATATATGAAAAAAATAAATGTTTTATACAATATATAATGGGGGTCCCTGCTTTATCTCGCTCTCAGCCAAGGGGTCCTTGGCCTGAAAACGTTGAAGACCCCTGCACTAGGGTGTTGGAGCAGCATTGGTGATGTGTAGGTTTTGTTCAAGGTATCATTTATTGAATACTTTATTTAACAATTTGCATCTAGTACAGCGGTACAATTATATAAGTAATGCTAAAAGTCTAACACAAAGGCCTGATGGCTTGTTTCCATTGTGGTCCTATGTATTCAGACTGTAGACGTGGTTCATTAACATAGTATGACTACATTGTGTATATTGTATTCTTTAGGCCAAATCCCCAGTATGAGCACTCAGACTCTGATGACCAAGCAAGTGGCGATGTTAAAAGAAGACGGTTTGCCAAACCACCTGAAGTGGCTTTCCCAGGTATTGACACAATGCAATGCATTTATTTTATATAGACACTCTTGGAACTCTGGACAATATAAAGCTCTGTGATCACTGTGACACAGTTAAAAACTAATTACACCTGTCTGACATTGTACCAACAAAAAACTGACCATTTTCATTACAACACTGGGCTTGTGCATTGGTTGCAGTTAGCCTATATAGTTTTAGCCCAAAATAAATACATTGTGAATGACGTTATGCCAACTAAATGATGTTTTAGGAGAGACACCAACATCCACCAAGCCTCGAGCTGTGCGGTCCCCAGACCAGGAAATGAATGGTATGTTGCTATCAATGCTAAAACATCAACTGGATAACTGTTTAAACACAATGTGCAGTATCTTCAATTCTCACACTGGCTGGTTTACCTTTTTAGATTCATTGAATGGCAGCTTCGGCTATTTAAACAATTTGCTGTCTCCTGATCCAAATAACAGTAAGTGAACCCATATCATGTGTGTTTGTTCTTGTGAGGAGCGAGCTGGCATCATGCATGCAACAGAAGACATGTTATCTAAATTAAAATGTGTTGCATTTCAGATATAACACCAAGATCAACTCCAGCTCACTACAAAACTCCACCCTCAATGTTCTGTCACAATAATAATTATGTGTAGTAGAACACCATGCTTTTAGATGGAACACTCTGTATACATTTTGTCACAACTTGTTTTCCATCGTTCCTTTGTAGATCTGCTTACTGGCACCTATGGCAACTACCTGTAATCACCACCTGAGCAAGTTCATAATGGTGAGTTATCAAGCAGTCAGCAGTCACATAACATATGACTGTATATATTCTGTATATATATGTTTAAACATCTGTGTTGTGTCATGTGTGTTTTATTACATTATCTTTATGACGTTTTTGATGAAAGTGTAAATTAGGACGGTGCATTTTGCTTTCATCCCTTTATTTTATCCCTGGGTCAGAGCAATGCATTAATCTAGGGATCAGCTGAAAGGAAATCAAACATTTCCTTACATGGGCGGTTACAATAGTGTCATATGCTAATAACTTCACTGCCTTGTGCATTTCCTACTGTGTGTTTCAGCTGGGATGTCAGGATTTGGTGCTGCCCATTACCACAGCTCCAGGCCCCACAGCGAGCAAGTACAAGTACTGGTATGATACCCTACTCTTTCACTACACTAACGTTTAGAGAGACGGGGACACAGAACTCAATGAATACTATTTGACATATTAGTAGGACTTACAATGCAGATTTTGTGTTCAGACATCCTGTGGTAGTTGACAACAATATGCTGCAACATCAGGTTGTGTTGCTACTCCCAAACTATAGAATACAGAAGTCCTGACGTCACTCGTTCATCCCCTGGGTCCTAAAGTAATTTCTCTATAGAGAATAACATTGGGTCATCTTAGAATCGTCTCGTATAAGAATTGTGGTCCAAAAATAAACAAACTGTCTCTGCGATATTGTCAGGGGGGTGGCTCTGTATAGTTTATATATATATATATATATATATATAGAGAGATATACATATATTAGGGGTGTCACGATTCACTTACCTCACTATTCGATTCAAAATCGATTCCTAGGGTGCCGATTCGATTTAAATTGCGATTCGATTCAATTCTGCGATTTGTTGCGATTTTCTTCCCCAAATCACTTTGCTTTAATTTTACTAGAACATTTTAAAACAATTCTGAACAATATAAACCATGAAAAGTTGAATCATACACTTCAATCTTTCTGACATTGATTTCAGACAAAGTGCCAGTGAAAAAGGTACTACCTTATAAAAACATTACAAAAAAAAAAAAAAAAAAAAACGATTCTGAACATTTTGAAGCAATTTTAAAATCACGGCATTAAGAATCGCGATTTATTCACAAATCGTTTTTTTTTTGACAGGCCTAACATATATAAACCGCTCACAAAATGTAAGGAAACTTGAATTTGGGCCATTATATCTCCCCTTTACTAATACCAATCAGTAAAGTGTTATATATCATTTTTATCGGTGATTAGTCACCTTTACAACGAGGTACAGCTTGTAAGCATCGGGCATTCATGGAATTAGCAACACAGGCAAACGTGTGGGTAGCGCCGAGCAATAGGATAGGATTGTGTACACAATTCCATCCATGCTGTATTGATGTTGGTACCAATAGGAGAGATAACTGGCAAACGTTGATCAAAATAACAATTCTTTAATTAACCCATTGATGAAGCCGATGCTACATGTCTCCTAAATCCTAACAGTATTCTCAAAAACCTATGTTTCTATATCAGTGGTGCTCAAACTTTTTCATGTCAAGGACCCCCAAAATGATGTACGTATTTGGCCGCCGACCCCCATCTCAAAATATGTTGTTCCAGGGACCCCCCAGAAGCAAAGATTTGAGTTAAAATGTTCGCTTTAAAAATATATATATTCAAAGATTTGCACACATTTTCACGATTTTTCAAAAATAGCAGATATACAAGCTCATAGCGCGGCACTCGGTGCCGCGCTATGAGCTTGTAGATCTGCTATTTTTGAATAGCCATCTGCTATTTTTGAATAGCTAATACAGGATGTAACGTGACGTAGGCTGGGAAGTGAACGGTGAAACCAAAGCTCTCAGGTTTAGCATCAACAGGTTCCACTGTGTAAAGACAGCAGCTCGTGTGTCAGCCGGTGGAGACAGAGCTGTCTTTGATAAGTGTTTGTTTGACCTGCTGTTGTGTTGCTATAGTAAAGACACTCTGGAGAGAACAGGACACAACAGGGCTGGACTCTCTCTCTTTCCCAGGTGTTTCGCACCCAGGTGGGTGTGGTTTTGAGGTCAGGTTAAGGCACTTGCGAGTCACAGTGGGTTTTTACTCGCAAGCAAATATCGTTTTTTTTTACTTCTCATAAAACATATATATATTAATATATTTCAAAAGATTTTCAATGTATTTTTTTTTCTCACAATTATTCATAAAAAAAAACTAAATTCTATTAAAAAATACATTTAAAAAAATAGCAGATCTACAAGCTCACAACAACTCTCAAGTTTGGGTCCCGGGAAGAAATCACATTTCTCTTTTGGGTCACGACCAAAAAAGGTTTGTGAACCGCTGGGTTAAGACATATAACCACGCCCACCTGGGCCAAACACCAAAGAAAGAGGGGAGTCCCCTGGGTGCAAGGTGCAGTGCTGCCGGAGTTTTTAGAGAGAGAAACCATCAACCCTGTCTGTGAGAACAACAAGAGCAAGAGAAGCACACACACACACACACACACACACACACACACACACACACACACACACACACACACACACACACACACACACACACACACACACACACACACACACACACACACACACACACACCACTTTGACATTGAGTTTTGAACGTAGTATTCCTGAGACTGTAGCTGCTGTGTTGGTTTTTAGCGCACAATGAATTCCACGTGCCTTTTACTTGTAAATGGTATTGTTGACAATAAAGTTGAACCTTGAACACACACACTTGCTGATCTACAAGCTTGTAGATCTGCTATTTTCAAAACATCTTGAAAGAAAGTATGACATATTTTTAATATTTCAGAAACCTTTTAACAACACAACTCTTGTATGGTGATGGGGGGGGGGGGGTCCGTAGTCCGTAGGGTCCCCAGTTAAAATATGATTATTTTGCGGGGTCCCCAATTCAAATATGATAATTTTGGGGGGTCCCCAGTTCAAATATGATTATTTTGGGGGGTCGCAGCCATTAAAGTTTAGGAACCTTTGATGTAACAGATGTGTCTATTTTCAGAGGTGTAAAGTAACTAAGTACATTATTTTACTCAAGTACTGTACTTAAATAACATTTTGAGGTATTTTTTACTTTACTGGAGTATTTCCTATTTTCAGTACTTTTATTTCTACTCCAGTAACTCCACTACATTTGAAAGGCATATTGTACTTTTACTCCACTACAATTATTTGAAAATTGTACTTACTAGTTACTTGGAGGATTTTGATTATTCTTACAAAACATACATTAACTACATTAACAGCCCTATATACAGTACATTGCGGCCATTTGAAAATAGTCGATCTATAAACTCACAATGCGTCTCCATGCAACGCATTGTGAGCTTGTAGATCTGCTATTTTCAAAAGATTTTTATACAATTTATACATTTGAAAACTTGTGAAATGGGACATTCTGTATAATGAGTACTTTCTACTTTTGGTACTTTAAGTACATTTTAATGGCGATACTTTTGTACTTTTTCACAAGTACATTTTGAATTCCGGACTTTTACTTGTAACAGAGTATTCATACATTGCAGTATTGATACTTTTACTTAAAACAACTTTTAAGTAAAACATTTGAGTACTTTTTCACATTGATGTCATTTCACATAAACTTAATGTAAACATTTTCTCACAGAAAGTCACTTCTCACCTGGAGGCTTTAAGACATTCTGACTCACATTTTACTGTGTTGTCGTCGGGCAGAAACCTTGTATCTCTGACACGTCGTGAGCTTGTAGATCTGCTATTTACACTATTTTAATGTTTTTAAAATGATATTAAGAAAATAAATGAAATGTTTTGGACATACAAGGTTTCCAGCCGACAGCGACGCAGACGTGTGTGTGTGTGTGTGTGTGTGTGTGTGTGTGTGTGTGTGTGTGTGTGTGTGTGTGTGTGTGTGTGTGTGTGTGTGTGTGTGTGTGTGTGTGTGTGTGTGTGTGTGTGTGTGTGTGTGTGTGTGTGTGTGTGTGTGTGTGTGTGCGTGCGTGCGTGCGTGCGTGCGTGTGTCAGTCAGTGAATGATGTATTTAATGTTTACTGTGTTGTTTTTCTCATCAGATTTCCATCCTCTCACACTGGACACAAACACAGCACACAGAGACCTCTCTCTGTCTGAGAACAACAGAAAGGTGACATGGGGACAGAATCAATCATATCCTGAACATCCTGACAGGTTTGATGGATGGTATCAGGTTCTGTGTACAGAGGGTCTGACTGGACGCTGTTACTGGGAGGTAGAGTGGAGTGAATATGTTGATATAGCAGTGACTTACAGAGGGATCAGCAGGAAAGGAGGTGGTGTTGACTCTGGGCTTGGATACAATGACAAGTCCTGGAGTCTGGTCTGTAGAGATGGTAGTCATGGTAACAGTTACACTGTCAGACACAATAGTAAGGACACTGTCCTCCCTGTCAGTCCCTCTGGCTCCAAAAGAGTATCAGTGTATCTGGACTGGCCTGCTGGGACTCTGTCCTTTTATAAAGGGTCCTCTGACTCACTGACACACCTGTACACCTTCCAGAACACATTCTCTGAACCTCTCTATGCTGGGTTCAGGTTATCCTCCTACTCCTCCTCAGTGTGTCTGTGTGAGCAGAGATAGAGTCTCTATGTGAGGATGACATCAGGTCACCATGGTTACTCAACATGTTTGAGTGAGTGCAGGTTGTCATGGTTACCACTGTTGCCAGGACACTTTGAGAGTAGCAAGTCTGACGTCATGGACTCCATATTTGGGCATGAGTGACTCATCATGACATCATCATGATGATGTAATAAGCAGCACAGTGACAGTCACACATTAAAGCTCCTGTAGATTCAGTGTTTCTCTAACGTTGTCATGTCAACGACCCCCAATGCATTTGACCTTTGACCCCTGACAACAAGATTTCTGTCGTTAAAAATGTTACAAATAATAAAATCCTAAAATAGCAGATCTACAAGCTCACAACGCGTCACATTACGACACATTGTGAGCTTGTAGATCGGCTATTTTCCAATAGCAAAGTATTTGATGGTTCAAGTGGTTACACTGATTGTGATGTTGTATATTTAATGATTTAGCTTAGGACCCCCTGGTATCCCCTCAAGGACCCCCGGGGGCCCCTGGACCTCACTTTGAGAACCAGTCGTCTCTAAATCAGTTTAAACACGTTAACCTCTGTATATATTGGCTATTTGAAAGTAGCAGATCTACAAGCTCACAACGTGTCACATCGCGACACATTGTGAGCTTGTAGATCTGCTACTTTCAAAAAACTAAGATTTGTTTTTAATATTATATACTTTAGAAAATGATATCCGAAATCTTGTTAGCCTGCATGGTTCCAGACCAATCTGCCATTGGTCTGGCCCCTCTCAATAGAGATTGGATCCGAAGATGTGAGGGACCAATTAGGGCCCAGTATGCAAATGTGGGTTTATCACCAGAGGCATTTTTTTTTATTTGCATTTAAATTATTTTGAGTACAAACAAACAAACAAACAAACAAACAAACAGATTGTAAAGTTTACTTTGCCCCTCGGAAATGCAGGTTCCACACAGAGATTCCAGACTAATCTACACAGTAATATTAGTCTGGCCATGCCAGACTAAGCATTTTAATCGTCATGTGAGAGTGTCACAATTATTTTAACCACTTAGCTTTGGCTATTCAAAAATATCAGATCTACGAGCTCATAGCGCGCTATGAGCTTGTAGAGCGAACATTTTTAACTCAAATCTTTGCTTCTGGGGGTCCCTGGAACAAAACATTTTCATATGGGGTCCGTGGCACAAATGTGTTCAAATGGGGGTCCCTGGCACAAATAAGTTCAAATGGGGGTCCGTGCCACAAATGTGTTCAAATGGGGGACCGTGGTACAAATTTGTTCATATGAGGGTCCCTGGCACAAATGTATTCAAATGGGGGACCCTGGCACAAATATCAAATGGGGGTCCCTGGCACAAATAAGTTCAAATGGGGTCCCTGGCACAATTATGTTCAATTGGGGGGTCCCTGGCACAAATATGTTCAAATGGGGGGTCCCTGGTCAAATCCATATTAATGTCAAACTCTATGGTATAAATGAGTCATCACATGGAGCTTTAGATCTTAGATTAGATTAGATAGAAGTGAACAAACCTCCACTCCATACATTTATAAATATGTATCATAAATACTGTCCATCAACACTGATGATGATGATGATGATGATGATGATGATGTAAATATCAGTGTCATATTGTGTCTCTTATGATACAAACTCATATTTTATCTAATATATATATTTTTTTATATTTATACACAATGAACTGAGAAAAGCTGTATATTTGATCATGTAATTATGACAGTAATAATATTGTTTCTTGTATATATAAACCTTTATACTTTAACCACTTGAACCCCATATACTTTATTGACTGGGGTCCCCCAGGGTTCTGTAATTGGTCCCCTGCTTTTCCCCCTCTACACCAGATCTCTTGGGTGAAAATAGCAGATCTACAAGCTATCTACTAGCTAAGATCTACATCACAAAGTGACACATTGTGAGCAGTGTTCATTTTGACAGCAAATTATAGTCATATTTTAGTCATTCTGAAATGTTTTAGTTTTAGTCTAGTTTTAGTCGACTAAATATCATAAGATTAAGACTAAAACTACAGTTGATTTAGTCGTCTAAAATGTCTTTTTGAGGGCCATGATGGCGTCGTAATGCCTGATTTGGCTGGTGCCAAAAATAGCCGATCTACAAGCTCACAGCGAGTCTGTGGCGTGTTGTGAGCTTGTAGATCGGTTATTGTCAGAGTGCATGGACTTGCATGGACAATCACTCTGGATTCAAACATCTACTAAATGTGTTAATGAACTCAAATCAATCATTGTTTATTCATTGATTCATTATTACATCATTGTTTCCTCACTCATTCCATGATTGTGTTTTCATTGAATATGAATGTGATATTATTCTCATTCTTCACATGTTATTGTATGATCATGTGTAGAAGTATGAATAGTTTAATAAATGTATTCTTGACAGTCTGTCGTTGTTCCTGTGTATTGATATTCATAGTGTTGTCATGACAACATGGCCACAGCTCATTGGTCATGTATAATAACTATAGGTTGGATCCGTTGGAACAAAGGTTATTATTTTTCGAAACAAAGGGATTCTACCGTTGCGCCTCAGCCTTAAAGGGCCAGTCCGGTGCATCACAAGTGTAGGATAATAATAGCAGAAGAGAAGAACGCTGGAGCAACATGGACAGTTTAGGCCTTTTATTTAATACGGTGCAGGTAACAAGTAGACTGACGTTTCGCTCTTTGGACATTCCTCATAGTCATCATGACTCTGAGGAAGGTCGAGAGAGAGAACCTCCACTACATTTCATACATTTATACAACACTATCATTGTGTGTTGTGTTGCATTCATGTTAAAGTGCATGTTCAGACAGTTAACCTCTTAAATTCCCCCAATTTTATTTTTTTACTGAAGATAGCAGATCTACAAGCTCACAACGCTGCGAGCCGTTGTGAGCTTGTAGATCTGCTATTTTCGGGCTAATGTTCCCCTCAGAATAGGGATGCTAGAGTTCAAGTGTCCAGAATCCATGACTTTTTAATGCTGTTTTTAGGTCAAATGTGTCACCACAATAAGCATGGCTCTGTGTTAAGGACTGTTGTATCTCCATTCTCCTTGAGGTGTTTGGTTTGATATGAAACCATTACTGTGTAAACATTTATCAACAAACTATACTACCAACAATGGTTAAACATTGTCCAAATTGTCAAGTATTACAAGCAAAAATTTTGAAAATAGCCGATCTATATGCTCACAACGCCTCGAAACTGTAGATTGGCTATTTTCACTATGGAACCGAGTTAAACTAAATGTAATGCCTCAATTCCTACAATTCCAAGAGCTTATCAGGGTGGGGGGTCCCCAGTTCAAAGATGATTATTTTGGGGGTCCCCAGTACAATGAGTATTTTGGGGGGTCCAGAGTATAAAGATGATTATTTTGGGGGGTCCCCAGTACAAATATGAGTATTTTGGGGGGTCCCCAGTACAAAAAGGATATTTTTGGGGGGTCCCCAGTTCAAAGATGATTATTTTGGGGGGTCCCCAGTACAAATAGGACATGTTTGGGGGGTCCCCAGTACAAAGATGATTATTTCGGGGGGTCCCCAGTACAAAGATGATTATTTTGGGGGGTCCCCAGTACAAAGATGATTATTTTGGGGGGTTCCCAGTACAAATAGGATACCTTTGGGGGGTCGCACCTTCACCAGATTGAGAACCACTGCTATAATGGAGCATCCATCAAGCTGTCTTTTAGCAACTGGAGATGTGAGTCTAGAACAGAGGGTGTGGCTTATTGTTTAGAAACATGTGACATTAATGTGACATAAAACACAAATGTCACATGTGTGTTTTATTATGCATGTTTCTTTGTGTGTCTTGGAATGAGCAGGAACTTACATTTTAGGAAAAGACCCCTATCCCACATGTCGCCACAAGGGGATCGGTGGCCTAGTGGTTAGAGGGGCGGCCTTGATACCGGAAGGTCCCTAGTTCGATTCCCCAATTCATCACATCAATCATGAATCACCGCTGAATAGCCCTTGAGCAAGGCTTCCATGCAGGGTCCGGCTGGAAACAAGCTTCGTGCTTAGTCCGACACCCTGGGTAAACAACAAACTTTGCTTTGCTTTGCTTTGCTTTGCTTTGCTTTGCTTTGCTTTGCTTTGGGGGCAAATCAGGTGGTTTTAGGAGGTCATGTGACATCTTTCTTCAAGGAAGAGAGAACAACATCCGTTTGTCCCTGTTTGTTCAGGTAAATAAAGTATTAGAACATAAAACATATTCAAAATAAGCTCTGTGATGTAAAACAAAGCTTGTCTTGAGGGTTTTTACCAGAAATGTGGTGATTGTGTTTTAGTTTATTGTGTGTAGTTGAATCTAAAGGTCTAAGCAGTCAGATTGATGGCAGCCATTACTGCTGTGCACACACACACACACACACACACACACACACACACACACACACACACACACACACACACACACACACACACACCTGTGTTTTGGTTTGTTTCACTTTTACAGTATTTGTGTTTCTGCCTTTAGTGTTTAAAGCTCCTGTTGTGTGTTTAATCCATCAGGACCGGGAACGCATCTGTGCCATTTTTTTACATTTCTTTGGGCTATTCAAAAATGGCAGATCTACAAGCTCATAGCGCGGCACCGAGTGCCGCGCTATGAGCTTGTAGATCTGCTTTTTTGGGGGGGAAATCGTGGGTGTTTGAATATATATTTTTAAAGGTAACATTTGTAACTTAACTCTTTGCTTCTGGGGGATTCTACAAATGTCTTGTAAATCCTGACAGTTGTTCTTTAAAAAACATAAAAACAAAAACAAAAAGCAACATAAGAAAATAACATGTTGCTATAATATCAGTGGTTCTCAAACATTATATGTATTTGGCCGTGGACCCCCATCAAAAAATATTTTGTTCCAGGGACCCCCCAGAAGTTGTAACAGAGTTAAAATGTTGGCTTTAAAAATATATATGTTATTCAAAGATTTGCAAAACATTTCACGATTTTCAAAAAATAGCAGATCTACAAGCTCATAGCGCGGCACCATGTGCCGCGCTATGAGCTTGTAGATCTGCTATTTTTGAATAGCCAAAGAAATGTTAAAATGACACACAGATGTGTTCCCGGTCTTAAAGGGTTAATATGTTAGTCTACCTTTTGTGTTGATAAATGTTTATTTTTGGTGTTGATAAATGAGTTAATTCTCTCCAGTAGGGTCTTGTAAAGTGTCTTTCTAGTAAGTCAATACAGTATTAACTGTTGTCAGAGCAGAAGTATGGAATAATGTTCATTCATGTTTCTGCATAAATATATTTTTTCAAAAATAGCAGATCTACAAGCTCATAGCGCGGCACTCGGTGCCGCGCTATGAGCTTGTAGATCTGCTATTTTTGAAAAATCCCTGCCACAAAATGTTTTTCAGACGGGGGGGTCCGCAGCCAAATACATGTAATTTTGAGGGTCCTTGTCACTCCATGGAGACGTGAATTCATGGATATTTTTTAGTTTTTTTCTCATTTCTAAAACAATAATGTGATGACTGTCAGACCGGTAGACAGTGTTTCCGGTAGGAGACACAAAGGAGACTCTTTGTGTCTCCTACCGGAACCACTGCCGGTCATCACATTATTGTCTTAGGAATGAGACAAAAATAAATAAAAAATATCCATGAATTCACGTCTCCATGGAGTGACTAATCCATAGAAAAAAAGTCATTTTGGGGGTGAACTATCCATTTAAGAGATGTAAATCACTGGACCATGGAAAGGAGGTGTCATTCACTGCAGCCGTTTCTCCTTTTTCTCCTTTTGAACATAATAGTGTTTTGTATTTGTTGATGACATGTATTATTGTGTTCTTTTATTTTGCTATGTTGATGAATTGAATGCATAGGACCACAATGGAAACAAGACCCCAGGACTTTTTTAATGTTCTCCTTTTTATCCTTAATGACTAAAAGGACCACCTGCTGTGTTTACATTTATGACACTAATAAAGTATGAAATCAATCAATCAATCAATCAATCAATGAAGTCCATTGTGTTCCAGGTGAAGCTGGTGTCAGAGCTTCTACCTGAAGAACGTCCAGACCCAGGAGACCAGAACCCTGACCCACTTCCTCTTCCTCAGCTGGCCCGCCCAGGGCATCCCCACCTCCACGCGACCCCCTGCTGGACTTCCTCAGGTACTGCAGCCTGCCTGGGGCATAATGATGACAGCACTGTCCTGAACACATTCCAGTCCTCCTGTAGGCTATGACAACAGTTAGCTAAAGCATTGCTTCTCAATGTGGGGTCCGGGGACCCCCAGGGGTCCTTGAGGGGGTTCTAGGGGGTCCCCAGCTAAATTAGTTAACATAGCATCACAATTATTTGAACCACTTTATCCATGTTGGATATTAAAAAATAGCAGATCTACAAGCTCACAGCGCGTCACTTTGTGCCGCACTGTGATCTTGTACATCTGTTATTTTTGAAATATTTTTTAATTCTATCGAAAATGTTTGGATGTTTTTTTTTTTTTACTTAAAGGACAACTTTGTTTTTTAACAACCAATGTTTATGTTTTAGATTGTAATTAAAGTAAATAAAAGATGAGTGTTAAAAATGTTAAATTTACTGCTTTCTATAGTTTTAGCAATTTTCACAATCTTTTTTACAGTGTTTTCACAGTGGGCGGGGGCATTCTGTCCGGTGGCTAAATATGTATTTTTTTAACACATTAACCTGGCGTTTTCTTTATTATTATTTACAGTAGCTCTTCTAGCCCCCAATAACTCACATCTGGCCATCTCAGACAGCCGGACCTTTTTTATTGTGTAAAAAAGGCATATTTAGCCACCGGACAGAATGCCCCCGCCCACTGTAAAAAATATCGCAAAAAATGCTAAAACTATAGAAAGCAGTAAATGAAAAAAAAATTACACTCATCATTTATTTACTTTAATTACAAGCTAAAATATAAACCTTGGTTGTAAAAAACCAAAGTTGTCCTTTAAATCTTCTCTTCTGGGGGTCCCTGGCACAGAGCCTTTTCAGATGGGGGTCCCTGGCACAGAGCCTTTTCAGATGGGGGTCCCTGGCACAGATTCTTTTCAGATGGGGGTCCCTGGCACAGATTATTTTCAGATGGGGGTCCCTGGCACAGAGCCTTTTCAGATGGGGGGTTCCTGGCACAGAGCCTTTTCAGATGGGGGTCCCTGGCACAGAGCCTTTTCAGATGGGGGTCCCTGGCCAAATACATATAACATTTGGGTGTCCTTGACTTGAAAAGGTTTGAGAACCACTGATCTATAAAACATGTTCACATACATGTCCATCCTAAAGCCATGTAAGTGAAGGTGTAGTGGTTGTGAACGAGGATCCTGACAGATTCACTAGAGCAGCTCTGACTCTGTTCTTCAGAGATTACAAAGTGAGTGACAGGTGGGTCACTGGTTATTGGGACAGAATGCTCTGCAAGATACTCCCTTTTTGTCTCCGCCAGGAGACTATGTTTTCACTTTCCGTCCCCCCCCCTCGGCCAAGCTAACATTGGTCAAGCCTCACGTGACACGTGACAATACGTTGAAAGAGTGTGCTCTGATTGGCTAGTGAGACGCATGACGTATAGCGGCCTATAAATAGATGTGTCACTTTGAAAGAGTCTGTGTCTCTTTCAAAGTCAGGTAAGACAGGAATAATCACGAAATGGCTGAGAAATGGCGGAGCAATACATTATGTAGACACACTGGTGTCATCACAATACGTAATATAAATAGCTTAGACAGGATTAATCAAGAACAGTACATTCCAGTACAAACTGATATCACAGTTGATGACAGTTGATAGCACGGTTCTGCTGGCGGGGACTTGTGCTCCGAGGAGCACATTTTCTAGTTTACAATGTGCTGCAAAAAACTATCGGCCGCACACAACGTGAGTTTAACAGTGGACAACCATGTTTTAGTGTGACCGTGCCCTTACCCAATAACACTGTCACTTCTTTCTTTCTTTCTTTCGTCCGTCTGTCCGTCCGTCCGTCTCTCATCATATTTCATGTCATTATTAACAGACATATTTGACACAACAATGAACACACGCCATTGCCTGTCGGCATCCGCCTTGTATGCACACACACTCAATTGGCATCACCTCTAGGGTTTAAGACAGTGGTTTTCAACAACCAGTGGTCTGGGGACCACCAGTGGTCCTTGAGGGAGTACCAGGGGGTCCCCAGCAAACTTAGCTAATAGTGCCACGATAATTTTTAACCACTTAGCTTTGGCTATTCAAAAATAGCAGATATACAAGCTCATAGCGCGGCACCGAGTGCCGCGCTATGAGCTTGTAGATCTGCTATTTTTGAAAAACCTTGAAAAAGTGTGCATATCTTTGAATATTTATATTTTTTAAAGCGAAAATTAACTGATATCTTTGCTTCTGGGGGTCCCTGGCACAACACATTTTCAAATGGGGGTCCACGGCCAAATTTATATCAATTTAGGGGTCCTTGGCATGAAAAAGGTTGAAAACCACTGGTTTAAGAGGTTAAAAGCTGCTATATGATATTTGAAGAGCACACTGAGGAGTTGTTGTGGCTCCTCCCTGTATTATCTAACATTAGATTAAATTCCACTTTATTGATCCTATAAGCAGGAATTTAAGAGTTACAAGATCATATGAAAAGTGCAAACGGTGCATTTAAAAAAAAAAAACTACAAGCTTGCAGGATAGAAGCATCTATTAAGTTAAAACAAAAAAACAGCACTTTTTAGTGTGAAGGTGAAGCAGTCTAGTCATCAGTCTCTGGACCCAGAGCTTTTCTTATGTGATTCCCATGTCTTTACTTGTTTATTTGCTGGAGAACTTCTGTCGTCTGGTCCAAGTTCCTCTCTTGACTTGCAGGCGTGTTTTAAAGGTCTTAAAAAGTCCTGAAATTGTAACTTTACAAAAATGTGCAGATACCCTGCATACACTTTTACTGTACGTTGGTTTGTTTACCGTTGAGTTAGAAAACAATGTTGAGCTAATCAACTGGGGACCCCCCCCCAAAAAAAAAAATTGGGACCCCCAGTTTGGGAACCATTGTCTTAAGCCACCGAGCCACTGAGTTTGGACGCACAACGTCATCTTGTTCTCTGGGTTATTAGATTTGTGCAGAACTGGGATTGGAACTCATAAAGCGTTTTAATGTGAACATTTATAATATTGAGACACTTAACCCATTAAGACCAGGAACGCATCTGTGTGTCATTTTCACATTTCTTTGGCTGTTAAAAAAAATAGCAGTTTTCTTCTTTACTTTTTTTGTGAACATTTTTGAATTTCTTTTTAAAGCGTTTTTTTTTTTTTAAATCTCAAATCTTTGAACGTATGTTTCTATAATATCAGTGGTTCACAAACCTTTTCATGTCAAGGACCACCAAAAATGATATGTATTTGGTCGTGGACCCCCTATCTCAAAATATCTTGTTCCAGGGACCCCCCAGAAGTTGTAACAGAGTTAAAAATGCTCGCTTAAAAAATAAATACATAATTCAAAGATTTGCACACATTTTCACGATTTAGATCTGCTATTTTCAAAAATAGAGATGGAGGGTCCGCGGCCAAATACATATCATTTTAGGGGTCCTTGACATGAAAACGTTTGAGAACCACTGATCTACACAACACCTCGCTCTGTTGTTCATTCCCCTTTCTAAAACACTGCAACGGCTTTGTCTTTCTCATTCATCTCAACAGAGCACATGTGACACGTGTGTGTGTGTGTGTGTGTGTGTGTGTGTGTGTGTGTGTGTGTGTGTGTGTGTGTGTGTGTGTGTGTGTGTGTGTGTGTGTGTGTGTGTGTGTGTGTGTGTATTGTGTAACAACAGCACGTTTCCTGCCTCGCTCAAGGGGATGTCTGTGATTGGTTGGCTTCAGCCGTGGATCTCTAAGGAAAGCATGAGATGAGGTTTGTGGTTGGCTGGCCTCAGCTGTACATTTAGGGCAAGTGCAACAACGTATGTTTTCATTGGCTGAGCTGTACAGGCTGGGGAAATGTTATATCGTCAACATTGTTACCTTTTGGGCGGTAGTGGCTCAGGGGTAGAGTGGTCGGGTAGAGTGAACTGGAAACCGCAAGGTTCCCAGTTCGATTCCCGGGCTGGGGCGCTCCCCTAGAGTTAGTGTGGAAGTGTCCTTGAGCAAGATGCTCCCTATGAGCAGGTTGGTGCATGGTTTCCTCCTCCATCAGTGTATGAATGTGTGTGTGAATGTGTGTATGAATGTGTGTGTGAATGTGTGTGTGAATGTGTGTATGAATGTGTGTGTGAATGTGTGTATGAATGTGTGTGTGAATGGGTGAATGGCACAATCAATGTAAAGCGCTTTGGATAAAAGCGCTGTATAAATGCACCATTTACCATTTTGTGATATTCATATTCATATTGTGCATGTTCATACCGAGATAATGATACGACACTAGACAGCATACACACTATATAACATGACATCATAGAAGCACATGTGACATAATAACATGTTCAGTCACAGCTCTGCTGTCTTGTCAAACAGATGTCTGTGACAAGCAGCCTCCTAGCTCCTCCTACAGTCAGTGACATCACTCCATCTTCACAAGACGTCAGTCTGGTTCAGTGACCCCCCCCCCCCCCCATGAACACATGCGTGTTCATGTGTGCAAATGAGTGTTTCAAACTTTATCATGTGAAGGACCCCCACATTAATATCTTGATTTTGCGAAGGACTTCATATGAAAATATGTTTTTGCCATGCAGGGACCCCCATAAGAGATGTGGTGTTCAAATATAATATTGTATTTTATTTTTATTACAGACAGACAAAAAAACAAACAAACTGGAAAACACTTGTTACACAACACCTGTGTGTGTGTGTGTGTGTGTGTGTGTGTGTGTGTGTGTGTGTGTGTGTGTGTGTGTGTGTGTGTGTGTGTGTGTGTGTGTGTGTGTGTGTGTGTGTGTGTGTGTGTGTGTGTGTGTGTGTGTGTGTGTGTGTCCATGTCACACACCATGTGCGCTGTAACTGTAGACACTCCCACTATGATAGAACTTTATGTGTTAATACACCGTCAACCATTTTGACACAACATCACAGAGAACTGAACAGCATGGACTCCATTTTGATTTGTGACATCACGTTAAACCCTAAAGATTAATATAGGGTAAGTGTAATTAATCAATATATATACTATAACTAATATCTCTAGTCTGGTGTTATATAGTTGATTGTTGGGTCTTTATACTATAAATTGGTCATAAAAGTTTAACATGCAAACAATGAACTTCTTACTTAGGCTTTTACCTCTTTCTCTCGCTCGCTCGCTCGCTCTCTCGCTCTCGCTCTCGCTCTCTCTCTCTCTCTCTCATCATATCAACACCAACATGTATCAGACAGATCCTGTTAAAGGCCGAATTAACCGTTTGTGGTTTCCTGGGCTTTAGGTGCACTTGGGGCTGAAAAGGCTTGGGTTTGGGTGGGGGGTGCTGTCAATGTTCTCTTCCTCAGCAGGGTGATGATGGGTGCTGCCGCCACAGTTGCTGTTTCATCACCCTAACCCTCCAGAGATGATTTATTTCAGCCTGTGCTTTAACCCATTAAAACCGGGAAAGCATCTTTGTCATTTTAGATTTTAGCTTTGATATATGAGTGTGTGTGTCACGACTTTTCAAACAAAATAGCAGATCTACAAGCTCATCAGCTTGTAGATCTGCTATTTTTCAAAAAGTATGAAAAGTATTTGTGCAAATCTTTGAATATATATATATAAATATATATATTTTTTAAAGCAAACATTTGTAACTGGGGGGTCCCTGGAACAACATATTTTGAGATGGAGGTCCACAGCCAAATACATAACATTATAGGGCTAATAATAATAGTAAACATAAGTAATGAGTTATGACTCTGACATTTCTCATAGTGAGTCTCCTCGGCAGTTTACTGTAAATCATGTGATGTGACCACAGAGGAAGTTGGTCCTTGCTGCTTTCAGTGTCTGTCTGTCTGTCTGTCTGTCTGTCTGTCTGTCTGTCTGTCTGTCTGTCTGTCTGTAGTTCTGTCTGTCTGTCTGTCTGTCTGTCTGTCTGTCTGTCTGTCTGTCTGTCTGTCTGTCTGTCTGTAGTTCCAACCATCCCTCTGGCTGTCTCTGTGATTTCATATATATAATTATATTATATTATATTTAATAGTATATTCAATAGTAAATAAAATAATCAAATGTTTTATGGTCATGATTCACCAGGAGTCTGGATGGTTTGGTTTCAGGCTTAAAAAAATGTATATAAATATTTTTCAGAAATCTATATGGGGAAAAAAACATTGGGTTTTCTATATGTGGCACCACAAAATGGCCGCCACTGCTTTGCCCTATTGGAAATAAATGGGGCCTCTTCCTTACTTCCTTCACAGATGCTAATAAAGGTTGTGTTCCATTCTGGTCAAACAGAGTCAGGGTGTTGACTCACTGGAAACACTCTGCTACACCAGAGGGTCTCAATGTGTGGTCCAGGGACCCTCATGGTTCCTTGAGGGGGTTCCAAATGGACCCTTATGGGTGTGTAACTCTATGACTCTGAGTCACTCCATTATGTAAATAAATGAGTATAAATAGAGCTTCATGTACATAGTGGACACGGTGGATGACTCTGCTTTCATGTATATCCCATTTATCACAGATGTTTCATTAAATATGACATGTTCTTATTTTGTGGGTCTTAAGTACCTGGTCTTATGACTTAACTTAAAACCTGGAGGCGTGGCCAATGTTGTATCACTATTTCGAGTGGCCAAACAGCATTGGCCACGCCTCCAGGTGTTAAGTTAAGTTAAGTCATAAGACCTGGTACTTAAGACGCGCAAAATAGGTCCCTCAATGTCCCAGTGTTGGAATCCTTTCAGTTGAAATGCAGCAACACAGTTTATACAGTTTAGCTTTAAACATGTTTGAACAGTGTTTAAGCTAACACTGTTCAAATGGTTAGTGAGCCCGCCTAGGGAGCCAGAGGCTCTGGTTGCCCCAGGTTCGATTCCAGGCCAGGTCAGCATATGTGTCGATGAAATGAAATTTGTCCCTGAGCAAGACTCTTAACCCCTAATTGCTCACAGGTTCTCATTGGAAACAAGACCGCAAGGACTTTCATGAACGACCTGTTAAAAGGAATTATCCTTATCCTAACAAGCTAACAGTAGCCTACATGCTACTGTCAGGGCAGTAGTGCTGTTGAACAGTGTTTAAGCTAACAAGCTAACGGTAGCCTGCATGTTGCTGTCCGAGCAGTAGAGTTGTTGAACAGTGTTTGAGCTAACAAGCTAACAGTAGCTTACATGCTGTTATCAGAGCAGTAGTGTTGTTTTACATTGTTTGAGCTAACAAGCTAACGGTAGCCTGCATGCTGCTGTCAGAGCAGTAGTGTTGTTGTACATTGTTTAAGCTAACAAGCTAACAGTAGCATGCATGCTGCTATCCAGAGCAGTAGTTTGGTTGAACAGTTTTTAAGCTAACAAGCTAACGATAGCCTGCGTGCTGCTGTCAGAGCAGTAGTGTTGTTGAACAGTGTTTAAGCTAACAAGCTAGCGATAGCTTACATGCTGTTGTCAGAGCAGTAGTGTTGTTTTACATTGTTTAAGCTAACAAGCAAACGGTAGCATGCATGCTGCTGTCAGAGCAGTAGTGCTGTTGAAATGTGTTTAAGCTAACAAGCTAACGGTAGCCTGCCTGTTGCTGTCAGAGCAGTAGCCCCTTTATGGACCATCTTTACCTTTTTTTGTATTTGTGAAGGCGGTATCCAGGGTTAGCCTGGTAAACCCTCCCTCCAGAAATCTCAATTGTATTTTATTTCAGGAGTGAGTCTGGCCTGCAGACCTATATGGGCAATTTGGCTTTGGGCTGGAGATAGGCGGGAGTAATGTAGCTTTGATGTCCAAGTGGCCCTTTGATGTCCAATGAAGCCACTTTAGGCTGCAGTGATTATCACCAGGAGTAATTGGTTTGTCTTTGATGTTAATGAGCAGCTTGTATGAAAGGTGTATTGATTAATGACATGTGAACCACTCTGGTTCTATCTGATTGGCCTACCCCCGCTGTCAATCACAAAACAATGAGCGAGGACGCTGATTGGCTCGGTTAGTTGGTAATTCCGCTAGAAACTCCCACAATGTTGTATGTTATATCAACGCGATCTCTTTTTTTGTATAAAATGCTATACATTTATACGTGTATATTCGTGTATGTAACATAAAAACTGTAAAATAAAGTTGTAAAAAAAAAAAGAAAAAAAAAAAAAAAGAAACTCCCACAATGGGCAATCAGGCCAGACTCACTGAAATAAAATACAATTGAGATTTCTGGAGGGAGGGTTTACCAGGCTAATCCAGGGTCCCTTGACGCTCAAACCACTCTCTCTCATACTCGTGGCCACCACTGTCTGGTCTCGGGCAAATATCTCGTCGCTTAGAAGTTGCAGAGATTTCTCAAAGGTACCCAGAACTGCAGTAGTAGGTCGCGAAAAATTGCATTAATCCGCGCGGATCGGCGTTGCCGATTAACATTTTTGATAATTTAGTAAAACTTTCGCTCCTCTCTTACACTCTGCTCCAAAATCAGTGTTTTTTTTTGTGCCTGGTCCAAGCAAGATACTGTACATTCTGTCGGCCCAGAGGGTTTAAATAGGACTTCCAGGGCTTTAGGCCATTTATAATGTTGATCCCTGAATGCAACAAACTATGGAATGTCATTATAACTGTGTAACTGGTATTTTACTGTATTTGTAGTACTATTTATTTACTGTGTTTCTGTAAGGCTGCCTATAAAAGGCAACATATTAAATACTTTACAAATCAATCTGAAGACCATTAGACTAAACCTCTAGATTTAGGAGGTTCAGCCTCCATTAGTTTTCTCTGAACCCACAGAGGCTGTTAATAATAATGAATACAATTTACTGCTTTAACCCATTAAGACCGGGAAAGCCATCTGTCATTTTAGATTTTAACCTCTTTAACCATTATTATATACTTTGGCTATTCAAAAATAGCAGATCTACAAGCTCATAGCGCGGCACCAAGTGCCGCACTATGAGCTTGTAGATCTGCTATTTTATTTTAAAACCGTGAAGATTTGTGCAAATCTTTGAATATATATGTTTTTAAAGCGAACATTTTAACTCAAATCTTTGTTTCTGTGGGATCCTACAAATGTCTAAATCCCAACAGTTTTTCTTTTTTTCAACTTATGTTGCTATAATATCAGTTGTTCTCAGACTTCTTCATGTCAAAGACCCCACAATGATATGTAGTCTATTTGGCCACGAACCCCTATCTCAAAATATTTTGTCCCAGGGAGCCCCATGCAAAAGCAAAGAAATTGAGTTGAAATGTATATATATTCAAAGATTTGCACAAAGGTTACAAGATTTAAAAAGTTATATTAGCAGATCTACAAGCTCATAGCGTGGCACTCGGTGCGGCGCTATGAGCTTGTATATCTGCTTTTGAATAGCCAAAGAAATCTTAAATGACAGAGATGCGTTCCCGGTCTTAATGGGTTAATAATGAACTCTCTAGGAATATGCAAATACATGGATCTTATAGCATTGAGTTTTTACTACAGACAGTTGTCTCTGTAGCTGCCAGTAGCTCTGTGCACTGGGCTCTGAAGCACCAGTACTGCTGTTATCTCCATCTTTAGGAAACATAGAACAAGAGCAAAGCTTCCTGCATTCACTATAGTTTATATTCAGTGACTTTATCACCTGCCTTTGTATTGATATAAGCTAATGACATGATTCTCTGCCCTTTTACTGTTTCAGTCAGGCTTTTGTGAGACTGTAGCACAATATAAAGATAAATGCATCAATCTGATGCACATTGAAAGGACAATAGATCTACAATATGAAGGCAAGCACATTTCATTGAAATGAATAGGCTGCCATTTCCCACGCCTCATCCAGTTCTTCTAATAATCCATGGGTATAAGGGATGTAACCTGCTAAAATGTTTTAATGCTTTGTTTGCTTATTTTCAATCCACCTCACATCGGTGTGATTTTGCATGTTATTACAAACAAGTAGTAGATTTGCTGAAAGGGTAAATTCATCTGTTGATACAGTTTAGCGTGTGTGTGTGTGTGTGTGTGTGTGTGTGTGTGTGTGTGTGTGTGTGTGTGTGTGTGTGTGTGTGTGTGTGTGTGTGTGTACAATGTGCATATGCAGCAAACATTTACTGTTTTCTGGTCTATTTTGACTGTAATCTTGACAGGTTTAATAAAGACCAAAGATGAGTCATTGTGAGGAGAGAGAGGAGGAGGGAACTGACAAACAGCTCATCCACAGACCAGAGCCTCCATCTGTGTCTACGAAGAGTGATGAACCTGGACCTCCAGATACAAAGTATGTCAATCCTCCTATGCATGATATCGTTGCTGTCCGGCAGGAACAGCTAACTCAATGTTTCCACTTTTGCATTTTTGTATCCATAAATCAGGGCCATTGAACACCCTTTACGTCTGTGTGTTGATAAAAAATATATTGAACCAATGAAAAGTATTAAAAAGTGCTAATGACAAAACCAGCTAACTCCATTGGATCCTCAAACTCCCTGCTAAACCAGCTAACTCCACCAAAGGGGGGTGGAGTTAATTGGTTTAGCTGACTCCAGGCTCCACCCCCTTTTGACCTCCAACCTCATTGTGAGCTTGGAGGTCCATTCAGCTGTTCTTATCAATGATGAACAAACTCCACTTTTGTTTTGTTTTTGGTCATTTCCTGAAAAATGAACATTTTGGAGTTAGCTGGTAGCTGCCGGACAGCAGAGATATGTTACTTGTAAACCACACTGTTATATTATCCTTATGTGTTTCAATTTCAAGCAGATTTTTTTGTCTGGGATTACATACTTTTATGATAGTAAATGAACATATTTCATAAATTTCAAAATATTTCAAAGTAAAAATATATTTCAATAAAAAATAGACATTTGAAAAAACTAAATTGAAAAAAATAATAATTTGAGTAAAATAAATAAAATAAATAAATAACTATAATTAATGATATATATATAAAACATTCTTAAGTAAACATATTACATTATACAAAATACATATTACTCAGTGATGTGCTTTTATTTGAGATATAGTGTGTTAATATGACTTATTTTTACAGTGTTAATTTCCCCCAACCACTGTTACAATTGCCCCCGTCACGGGTGACTCTGACTTATTGCATTAAAAATCATATTTTAGTCTTGTACTTACTAGTGAATGCTTATAAATGGTAGTAATTAGGGTACAGTATATATGTTTCTTAAAACAAAAGATGACTAGTATATTTCAAGTATTCTGTGAATTATGGAAAATGTAAAAAGTGTTACTTTTGACCCCAGTCTCCCCTAATCACTTTGCTTTTACTTGTACAGCACTTTGGTCAACTAAGGTTGTGTAGGTGCTCTATAAATAAAGAGCACCCCGATTGGCTGACTAGGAGTGAGCAGATGAGTGGAAGTGACACACTAAAATGACAAGAGATTTACAATTAGTCAGAGCAGAAAACACACAAGGTAACAACTCGTAATTAGTCACACCCAACGGACAGGCCCAGACCCAAAACTCAGACTCTAGTCCTGACACTGATATTTTCATTCACATGATAATTGTAGAATCATTTGTATAATTCCAGAAGTCTTCACCACAGACCAGAGTCTCCAACACCCAGCTGTGTGTCTATGAAGAGTGACCAGTCTAAAGGAAGAATTCCTAACTTCAGTAATGAACCTGGTCCTCCAGACACGTATGTGAATCCTCCTCTACAATATACACACCACTATGATACGACTTCACAATCTCATGCTATACAAAGATATAACTAAGTACATGCTAACTACTAAAGCACAAGACAACATTTCATAATGGTGTAGCCTTCCTCCCCAATAGTAATATATCAATGTGGTGTTCAGTGGTGAAGCTGCACTATACAGACTGGCTGCTTATGTGCATGATGTCTTATCTATGTAACAAACTATGGAATATCTATGTATGCAACTGCTATTGCAATGCATTTTTACTGTTGCTATTGTTGTTTTATTGCTGTCTTTCAACACATAGTACATACATCATACATCATAGTACTATAACGGAACATAATGAAGAATCTTCAACAAGCAGACTTTTTCATTCACATTTTTGATTTTTATTCCTGAAGTCTTCACCACAGACCAGAGTCTCCAACACCCAGCTGTGTGTCTATGAAGAGTGACCAGTCTAAAGGAAGAATTCCTAACTTCAGTAATGAACCTGAACCTCCAGACACAGAGTATGAGAAATCCTCCTATACAATATACACAACCCTATGATACGACTTCACAATATCATGCTAATTACTAAAGCACAAGACAACATTTCATAAGGGTTTAGCATCCCTGCCCAATATTAACCAATATGTAGTATAAGTTACTATGTGTGCAGTTTGTGAATGAAGTGGTACAAATCACATTATGGTGTTCAGTGGTGAAGCTGCACTAGACATTCACACATGCTTGTTTGCATGTCCTCTCTGTTTAACAAACTATGTGTATCACTGCTATAAGAGACACTGACCTCTGCACCACCAAGAATGGTACAGACATAACAATATAACACATTTGAATTGAAAAACAAATTAATATACACAAAAGTTAAACACAAAGTAAAAGCAAGGAAACAAACAAACAAACAGGCATACCATTTGACAGGTCAGCAGTTGCACACAAACATCCCCCTCTCACAACACACTATAGACGATCTGCTACCTGCCTGTTCAGAAAGGCCTTATATACCTGTGTCACTTATGACATCACTTTATCTCTGCCTCCCTCTAGGGGCTACATATGGAATATCTATCTATGTAACTGTTATTGTACAGTTTAAACATATGTACATTTTAAGCTATTTTTTATCTCCCCCCCCCTTGTTGCTCTAGGGTTGTGAAGTGAAACACACATATTTGACTCTTATATTTGTATAACTGGATGTAACAATGAGGAATCTTCAACAGACTAATGTTTCATTCACATGATAATTGTAGAATCATTTGTATAATTCCAGAAGTCTTCACCACAGACCAGAGTCTCCAACACCCAGCTGTGTGTCTATGAAGAGTGACTGGTCTAAAGATCTACCTCCTAACTACAGTAATGAACCTGGAACTCCACACACAAAGTATGTGAATCCTCCTATACAATATACACAACACTATGATATAACAACACAATATCATGCTAATTACATGCTAATTACTAAAGCACAAGACAACATTGTATAATGGTTTAGCCTCCCTGCCCAATATTAACCAATATGTATCAGTTACTATGTGTGCAGTTTGTTAATTAATTGGTACAAATCACATTGTGGTGTTCAGTGGTGAAGCTGCACTAGACATTCACACATGCTTGTGTGCATGTCCTCTCTGTTTAACAAACTATGTGCATCCTGCTATAATGATTAACAGTCAGGACTAAGTAGTATATAAAAATACAAATCTTTATTTAGAGCTCCTCACTCTACTTCTCACCATAAGTCTTCCATGAGCATAAATATGCTCGCTTGCGGCAGCCGGCCAGCTGACCTTTAACCTGTACTTAAAACCTACAAAGAAAAAGGAACGGTCATCATTAGCTGCTCACTCAACATGACCCTCAAAGTTATCAAAATAAACTGCATTACATAAGGATAGATAACAAGTTACTTTACCAGGAGGCTTTTAGGGTGTATGCAGTCACTTGACCCACAACGGCCACAACCGTCATGAACTTCAGCTGTACCATGAATGTCACCACCTATACATGCAGGTTACACACATGTTACACACAATCACATGTAATACAGAGAATGGATAAACCTTTTTGTTCACCTTATAAATATATAGTATACTTAAAAATATACTCACATGCCTTCTCCAGTTTACATGTCTACACTTTACTGGAGAGACAACACCTCTGCACCATATCAACACCACCAACAATGGTACAGACATAACAATATAACACACAAAGTAAAAGCAAGGAAACAAGCAAACAGGCATACCATTTGACAGGTCAGCAGTTGCACACAAACATCCCCCTCTCACAACACACTATAGACGATCTGCTACCTGCCTGTTCAGAAAGGCCTTATACCTGTGTCACTTATGACATCACTTTATCTCTGCCTCCCTCTAGGGGATACTTATGGAATATCTATCTATGGAATTGTTATTGTACAGGTTTTCTTAAAATACATTTTAAGTTATATTTTCTCATTTTTTCCCCTTGTTGCTCTGTTGTGAAGTGAAACACACATATTTGACTCTTATATTTGTATAACGGGATGTAACAATAAGGAATCTTCAACAGACTGATGTTTTCATTCACATGATAATTGTAGAATCATTTGTATAATTCCAGAAGTCTTCACCACAGACCAGAGTCTCCAACACCCAGCTGTGTGTCAATGAAGAGTGACTGGTCTAAAGATCTACCTCCTAACTACAGTAATGAACCTGAACCTCGGGACACAAAGTATGTGAATCCTCCTATACAATATACACAACACTATGATATGACACCACAATATCATGCTAAGTACATGCTAATTACATGCTAATTACTAAAGCACAAGACAACATTTTATAATGGTGTAGCCTCCCTGCCCAATATTTGTCTCTTTGACTGCCAGAGTATATTCATAATACTCACCCAGTGCCAGTGATTTTCGTGTTTTATAACCTTTTCAACCGGTCACAGAACCTTTATATCCATTATGATCCATCGTCTGATCGTGTGTGTAAACAAAGACGATCCATGTACCAGCCCCCAGAGGGTTAAGTTTTGTCGTGGTAGTTTTTCACCCGTGCAGCCAGGCTGCAGGCACCATATACAGGCAATAATGCACGTATTTCCCACCTCCCCAGCTGGCCACAGAACATTTATATACATTATGATCGCGTGTCAGACCGTTGGTAAACACAAAGCGGATAACTGCTCGTCCTCCAGAGAAAATAAAATATAATCGGAGCTTTCCGTTCGTTTTTTATATCGTATGAGTTAACTGGTTTTGCCCTGGTTTTGGCTAGACACCACATTTTTCAAGATAAAACCGGAAACAGGAAACGGATGACGCTATTTCCGCATCCGGGTGAGTGGAAAGTGAGTGGAAAGGGAACCTGATGACGGATGTTACAGAGAACAGCGTGATCGTTTATTAAACAATTAAAAAGCTAATCGACACGTTTTCGAGTCAATGGCACTGTGGACCAAGTACCAATTGACTCGAAAACGCGTCCATGGCAGTAAAAGAGTTAAACAATATGTATCAGTTACTATGTGTGCAGTTTGTTAATTCATTGGTACAATTCACATTGTGGTGCTCAGAGGTGAAGCTGCACTAGACATTCACACATGCTTGTGTGCATGTCCTCTCTGTTTAACAAACTATGTGTGTCCCCGCTATAATGATTAACAGTCAGGACTTAGCATAGAAAAATACAAATCTTTATTTGGTACAAATAAGGAATTGTAATGAAACTGTTTTATTACAAATTCATTTAAAATACATAGTGAGCAATGACATACAACATTTTTTTTTTTTTACTCCTGATTTTATCCAAATTTCACGCAAATCGGTACACATGATCTCTAGTCATGTGATCAAGACGGATGTGTTTGCTCTTTCATATTCCATCCTGATTGGCTAAGATTGACATCTAAAGTTTACTGTAGTGGCTTGTTTTGAACAAAATGCCGCAAATCATGAATGCAGCATCCGATTGCGGTCAAACTTTGCACACACATTCACACTATGTTGAGGAGCAAATGCCACCCTTTTAACATTGGCCTGTTATATCGCCACCAGCAGGTCTAATTTAGCAAAACACATCTTTTGAACAAAATGCCTCAAATCATGAATGCAGTGTCCGATTGCCGTGCAAGGCCTAAGAAGAAAATGTCACCCTTTTCACATTGGCCTATTATAGCGCCACCAGGAGGCCACAATAACCTACCTGACCTGGCGGAGACCTGTGCTCCGAGGAGCAATTTTTCTAGTTGTAATGTATTTCTTTTTATACATTTTCAGCTTTTTTTTTCTTGTTGCTCTAATGTTGTGAAGTGAAACCGACCTATTTGACTCTCTTATACCTGTATAACTGGATGTAACAATGAGGAATCTTGAACAGACTGATGTTGTCATTCACATGATAATTGTAGAATCATTTGTATAATTCCAGAAGTCTTCACCACAGACCAGAGTCTCCAACACCCAGCTGTGTGTCTGTGAAGAGTGACCAGTCTAAAGGAAGATTTCCTAACTTCAGTAATGAACCTGGATCTCCAGACAGAAAGTATGTGAATCCTCCTATACAATATACACGAGACTATGATATGACAACACAATATCATGCTAAGTACATGCTAATTAAAGGTAGGGTAAGTGATTTTCTTTGGTTAAAATAAGTGTTAAATAGCTCAATATTCTAATAGTAATCATTGCTATAGAGTGTTTGTTCAGTAACAATAGTCTCCATGTCTCTCCTGCTCTTTATTAAACAGAAAATGCATTTTCAGGTTGGGATACCAATTGTTTCCAATCAGGATAGAGAACTCAGTCAGGATACATATTAAATAAGTGAAAGTGGAAGTGATGACACAAAGAAATGAGCAGACACAAAATTGGAACTGGAACACTATAACAATTAAGCTGATAAATGGCTACTCTCTCTGGATTGGCTGACATTTTGTCACCTATCTGAAAATGTATTTTCTGTTTATTAAAGAGCTGGTATTATTAAAGAGAACGTATGCACGTTCTCGCGCGTGGCTATATGGAAAGCTCGCTCCTGCGTTCTTCAATTGATTTCTGAACGAACCTGACCACTGAATGTACCGCTATTGTTGAAGGCTGGTGTAGACCGACTTTATTTGCTGTGGGTTTTTGTACTGGAGTCGCAGAAATCACTTTCACTTTCTGTTTCTTTTTCCTCGGTAGGTTTCACTGTTTTAAAATACCTGATTAAATGTGCACACTTTGCAGCTGTTGCACAGATATCTCTTGTATCCTCTCATTATGTTTTTGAGCTCCTAATTATTTTGTTTCCCCAAATTCGACTCGTAAACAACCGGTGAATGAAATCACAAAACGCTCGTCCCAAAACACACTCGCCCCAGGTCTAATCCGGCGGCCTATGTCCGCTAAATGAATGGGGGCGAGTGTGCTTTGGGGCGAGCGTTCCGGTTACCATCGGAACGCTCGCCCAGAATCGTTTTTTTTACTCTCTCTCGCTCTGCTGCCTGAGCCCTCCCTGAGCAGCACAGTGCAAGTTAATGCCAGCCAGTCAGCGCCATCTTCATAATAGATAAATACACATTCAGACAGAACAGAATTAAAAAATATATTATTAAAAAAAAGAAGAAAAAAAACATTAAAAAAACATTTTTTTTTTTCATTGAGCCCGAGGCTCGGCTCGGCCCGACCAATTAGCATACTTTTGAGGCCCGGCTCGGCCCGAAAACGTCGGGTCGGGCCGGTTCGGGTAGAATTTGAGAACTCTAATATGTATATGTTAATATGTGTGCAGTTTGTGAATGAAGTCGTACAAATCACAATGTGGTTTTCAGTGGTGAAGCTGCACTAGACATTCACACATGTTGTCCTATCTATTTAACAAAATATGTGTATCCCTGCTATAATGATTAACAGCCAGGACTAAGTAGCATAGAAACATACATCTTTATTTGGTACAGATAAGGAATTGTAATAAAACTCAGTTGTATTCCAAATTCATTTAAAATACATAGTGAGCATTGACATAAAACATTAATAACATCCCAGGTTTACTGTGTACCTGAGACCCAACTGGCCTGCGCTTCACTCTTGTTGGCTGCAGCTTTAAGAGGGGAATCTATGGGTGAATCACACAGCACTCTACACTTGGCAAAGCCAACACTGCAAATCCATAGAGTAATATATTAACAGATCTCTACAAACTAGGGCCAAACACCGTGGTTACACAGCAGTCCCCTCAGTGTACAGAAGCCTCTCACCTTTATAGCAGCCCAACACAAGGAGCTCAAGCACAGTTGGTTTATCTAATAGAGACATTGGGGGAGATGGTTAGACAAAACCGGACAAACAATAATCAAAAGTAAATGTTCAAATCAACTAACGAGCTTAACCAGCAGAAATATCAGTACAATAAATCTTCATCTCCACAGAGAGAGGAACAGGAGTGGTTGTGATGTGACAGAGCAGGCGTCCAGGTGTTCAGTGTGTGAGGAGGTTCTGACAGATCCAGTCTCTACCAGCTGTGGACACTGGTTCTGCAGACAGTGCATCACCTCATACTGGGACCAGTCTGCTCCAACAGGACACTATGGCTGTCCCCAGTGTGGAAAGAGATCCAGAACCACACCTGGACTGAAGACACCCAGTCAAACCACACCTGGACAAAGTAAGATGGGACAGAATTTGCGAAAATCTTAAAATATATATAACTAGAAAATGTGCTCCTCGGAGCACAAGTCTCCGCCAGCAGACCCGTGCTATTTTAAGCTTGGCTGTTGGCACTGATATCACTTCGAAACATTTAAACAATGTTTCGAAGTGACCTACCTATTTATAGGTCTCTATTTCGTCATGCGTCTCGCTAGCCAATCAAAGCACACCCTTTCAACGTATTGTCACGTGTCACGTGAAGCTTGACCAATGTTAGCTTGGCTGAGGGACACACACACAGGTGGACGAGAACGAAAACATAGTCTCTTGGCGGAGACAATAAATGGAATGCTTAAATTGCAAAAATCTTAGTCAGACTAAATGTTCAAATTATTGTCTGTACCAATATCCAAATGCAAATAATGAAGCTAAACAACTATCAACTCTAGACAAAAACAACTGGTCTTGTGTCATTACTTTTGGCTGTTTTTCTTAACAAATTGCATATTTTCTGGAGGGCATTTAATTAGTAAGGTGTGCTGTAAAGATGTAAAGTAATATTAACCTGAATGTTTAAAACAAAATGTTCTTCTCCTTTCAGATGTCAGTCTGCAGGATGATTTGAATGATTATAAGATCAGTTTGAACAGTCTTGATGATGTGAAAGACCACATGACAGAAGAGTCTGGAACCTCCCTCACCAGCACCTACACAGAGCTCTACATCACAGAGGGAGAGAGTGAAGGGGTTAATAGCCAACATGAGGTGATACAGCTTGAGACGGCTTCCAAGATGAAGACCTTCCATGACACACCAATCAACTGCTGTGACATCTTTAAACCCCTCCCTGGCAGTGAGACACCCATCAGAAGAGTTCTGACCAAGGGCATCGCTGGCATTGGAAAAACATTCTCTGTGCGTAAGTTCACTCTGGACTGGGCAAAGGGTTTGGAAAATCAAGATATAAATCTCCTGGTTCCCTTTTCATTCCGGGAGCTGAACTTGGTCAGAGATGAGCACTACAGTCTTCTCACACTGATCCATGTTTTCCACCCAACATTAAAGAAGGTCACAGCAGAGCAGCTTGCTGCCTGGAAAGTTGGCTTCATCTTTGATGGTTTAGATGAAAGCAGGTTTCCATTGTTCCAAAACAATGACATTGTTTCTGATGTCACAGTGACATCATCAGTGGACGTACTGTTGACAAACCTAATCGAGGGGAATCTGCTCCCCTCAGCCCTCCTCTGGATAACCACCAGGCCTGCAGCAGCCAATCAGATCCCTCCTACATGTGTTGACATGGTGACAGAAGTGCGAGGGTTCACAGATCCGCAGAAGGAGGAGTACTTCATGAAAAGATTCAGTGATGAGAAACAGGCCAGCACAGTCACCTCGCACTTGAAGACATCAAGGACCCTCCACATCATGTGTCACATCCCACTATTCTGTTGGATCATTGCCACCATTCTGCTGGACATGTTGAGGACACACACGATAGGACAGCTGCCCAAGACCCTGACTGAGATGTGCTGCCACTTCCTGTTGGTTCAGACAAAGCGGAAGAAGAAGAAGTATGATGAGACACATGAGGTGAATCAACAGCAGCTCATGGAGTCTGACAGGGAAGTTCTTCTGAAGTTAGGCAGACTGGCATTTGAACATTTGGAGAAAGGTAGCATCCTGTTCTACCAAGAAGACCTGGAAGAGTGTGGTCTTGATGTGAAAGATGCCTCACTGTACTCAGGAGTGTGCACAGAGATCTTCAAAAGAGAGGGTGTGCTCTTCCAGAAAATGGTCTACAGCTTTGTTCATCTGAGCATCCAGGAGTTTATGGCTGCAGTCTACCTGTTCCATTGTTTCACACAGAAGAACATGAAGGTACTGAAGACATTCCTGGAAGATAATAAATACATGAGTGACCGCTCCCTCTCCGACTTCCTGAAAGCCGCTATGAAAAAAGCCCTGAAGAGTAAAACTGGCCACCTGGACCTACTTGTTCGGTTCCTTCATGGCCTCTCTCTGGAGTCCAACCAGAGTCTGTTAGGAGGCCTACTGGGTCAGACAGAGAGCAGTTCAGAGAGCATCCAGAAAGCCATCAAGAACCTAAGGAGAATGGCCACTCATGACGCCTCTCCTGACAGATGTGTTAACATATTCCACTGTTTGATGGAGATGAACGACCACTCATTACATCAGGAGATCCAAAAGTTCCTGAAGTCAAAGAACGGATCAAAAAAGAAACTGTCTGGGAGCCAGTGTTCAGCTCTGGCCGTCATGCTGCTGATGTCTGAGGAGGTTCTGGAAGAGTTGGACCTGGACAAATACAATACAACGGAGAAGTTTCGATGGAGACTGATCCCAGCTGTGAGGAACTGCAGAAAGGCTCGGTTAGTAGTCAAGTGAATAGAAACATCCATAGAGTCAATCTGCCTTTACAGTTAACATTATAATTAGAAATGAAGGTTGACATAAACATTCCAATAATGCTGTCTGTGTCTCAAATAGTGACTAGTGGTATTGTGTGTATGTCCAAATAAAGGCCAGACCACAATAAAGCAGAGTAAAAACAAAACTTAGAGTCAAAAAGCCCTGCTGGTTACCCCCACCAGACCAGTGGTTTGAACCCACTGACATTGCCATCCTCTCAGTAGTGGAACTTAAAATAAAAAGATAATTGTTATTTTCAATGGTCATCATTCACAAAGCTCTTGACATTTCTGCTATATTATTTAGTGTAGGTTTGCTTGTAAATAAAGAGCCACGTCTGATTCATGAAAGGCTGTGTAAAGCCATGATTTGTGTGCGTCTCAGGTGTATCAGATGATGAATTCCACCAAATCAAATGTGCGTTCATCATCTGCATTGTTCCACGCCCCTTTTAACACTATAAAAGACAACCGAAATACCCAACATTAAACCCGCTTCACCGTGGTGAAAGCACTCTGTAGTACAAGTTCAAAGGCGTCACTTGTCAAAAAGAAAAGATCTACAAGCTTACAATGATTTGCATTGTTGGTAGCATGAAGGTGAACCTGTGGAATGTGGAGACACATTTCCTGGTAATATTTGTACATATATGATGTTTTGGTTCCAAAGTGTTGGACCTGATGGCTGAATAAAATTGCCATTACCAATGCTGTAGTACAGCTGAATATCCATGGACAACTTATAAACAACTATGTTTGTCCAGCTCCAGATTCAATCATTTTATTGCAACTGCCGCAGTTCACCTGTTGAGCTTCTTTACTCTGTTAAAGGGGCTTAAAACCCTAAACCATTATTATATATATTTTGTTTTAATGCTGGTCTCTGCCAGTTTGTTTAAACATCTTTTACACATATTGGCAGTAAATATGCCATGTATTTGCTCATTCTCACTTTATTCATTTCACACCTTGAACTGCTGGTTAAAATCTTTGATATCAAAATTGCGATATCCCCCTGTACAGTCCTTCTGTACTGATGTATAAAGTGCATTAAAATCTTTGAAAATAGCAGATTTACAAGCTCACAACACGTCGCTTTGCAACGCGTTGACACAGTACTTGAGTACCAGTAAATGTACTTAGTTCATTTCCACCACTGTTCTTTTAAGACTAAGCTAAGATCACAGGCTAGGAGATGAAGTGAAGTTGAAGCAGAGAAGCCTACCTCAGTTTACAACAACAATGTGGTGAAACACACCCATCCAGGTTCACTTTTTATATTCAGACAAATTATAACTTGTGCTGCTGTGGGATAAATCACCCGCCCCGGCCCCCGTCCCCTGTAACTAAAGGTATACAGATATCTTCAAACGTACAGTAGCTGATAAACAGACAACTAGGAAAGTAATGCTCTCCTCCGCTCCATTCAGTAGCCTGCCTGCCTGCCTGCCTGCCTACCTACCTACCTACCTACCTAACCTACCTAACCTACCTACCTACCTAACCTACCTAACCTACCTAACCTACCTACCTACCTAACCTACCTAACCTACCTACCTACCTACCTACCTACCTAACCTACCTAACCTACCTAACCTACCTAACCTACCTACCTACCTACCTACCTAACCTACCTACCTACCTACCTACCTACCTACCTACCTACCTACCTACCTACCTATACCTACCTACCTACCTACCTACCTACATACCTACCTATACCTACCTACCTACCAACCTACCTACCTACCTACCTACCTACCTACCTACCTACCTACCTACCTACCTACCTACCTACCTACCTACCTACCTACCTACCTACCGGGGAGGGGGCTGAGTTTTATAGCATAGACTCGTTGGAAATAAGCACAACAAGACCATGCCTTCATCATCATCAATCCATTATTAGAATGGCCCAAATGAATTAACATTTTGCGCACGCTTTGTATTGCGCTTTACATTTAATTTGTCTATAATTGAAGAATTTAATTCTCAGACAATTAGGATAGTTTTTTTTTGCAAAATAAAATGACATATCGTCCAAAAATAGTCTAATAAAAACATTCAACGATTGGACTCACCCAATCGCCGACATAAAACCCCAACCTTAGTACACACAGAACAACAGGAGAACTCAAGTCCTCGAACTATTCATATGTGTCCTCTTTATGAGTTATTCTACCATGAAAACAGACCATACCATATGAGAAATGGACCATACCATTAGTGAAGGGGTGTACAGAGGATGGCTTTTTAAACATTGAGCTTGGTTACTCAGATTACTTACATTACATTAACTTTTCATCTGTTGTTTACTTCCTTGTTCTCTGATCATACTTAAACTGTTTATGTCTGTATAACTAGATACAGTAGGAGATCTCTTAGTTAACTTCCATGACAGTGAACTAGGTATAATTTGTTGTGATAATCTCTTATTTAATCTGTATTTACAGACTTGTTGGCTGTAACCTCAGAAAGACAGAGGTTGAAGTTGTGGCTTCAGCTCTCAGCTCTAATCCTTCTCATTTGAGAGAATTGGACCTCAGCAAAAACAACCTGCAGAAAGCAGATCTGCTCTTTGCTGGACTGAAGAGTCTGCACTGTAGACTGGAGATTCTAAGGTAAAATACATTTACCTGATTTATTTTGATTAGGGGTGTGACTGTGAACAGATATTCTGTTAACCTACTAAACGGAGCTGCCCCTACTAATCGTTTTAGAATTATTTAAAAGTTATTTAAAAATATTTGGTTATTATATTTAATAAATGTTTAATTGAGATATATACGTTTTTTCCCATATTGCTGTCATGTCTTAATAAAATGATGCTTTTAACAAGCAAAATAAGCAGGGGCCGATCACCTAGGGCTCGGGCACCCACGGGAGACAGCGAGCACCCACTGGGAATGCGCTGGTCGGACAGATCTACAAGCTCACAATGCGTCGCTGACGCGATGCATTGTGAGCTTGTAGATCTACTATTTTCGCCGCACGACTCCGTCGTACAACAGAGTATACATTGGGCTGTAACGTGTGCAGTGTCTCGTTACTATAGTAACGTGACTGAACACTGTCAATGAACAAACCAAGATGAGACGACATGTATTTCTGCTGCCATGCACCTGTCTCACTCTCTCACTGCCAAGCACCTGTCTCACTCTCTCACTGTCAAGCACCTGTCTCACTCTCTCACTGACATGCACCTGTCTCACTCTCTCACTGCCATGCACCTGTCTCACTCTCTCACTGCCATGCACTTGTCTCACTCTCTCACTGCCATGCACCTGTCTCACTCTCTCACTGCCATGCACCTGTCTCCCTCTCTCACTGACATGCACCTGTCTCACTCTCTCACTGCCATGCACCTGTCTCACTCTCTCACTGCCATGCACCTGTCTCGCTCTCTCACTGCCATGCACCTGTCTCACTCTCTCACTGCCATGCACCTGTCTCACTCTCTCACTGACATGCACCTGTCTCACTCTCTCACTGCCATGCACCTGTCTCACACTCTCACTGACATGCACCTGTCTCACTCTCTCACTGACATGCACCTGTCTCACTCTCTCACTGACCAAAAGTTGTTTAGACAACAAAGAATTGTAAAACAAATCACTTCCATAGGATATTATTTTACAGTGGTGGAAAAAGTAAATGTTTTACTTATGTATGTAAAAGTATCAATACTTTAATGTAGAAATACTCTGTTAGAAGTAAAAGTGGCTGCCCCTACTAATCTTTTTGAAAATAATATTTGGTTATTGTATTTAATATATATGTTTAATTGAGGTATATATTAACCCATATTGCTGTCATGTCTTAATAACATGATGCTTTTAACAAACAAAATAAGCAGGGGCCGATCACCTAGGGCTCGGGCACCCACAGGAGACAGCGAGCACCCACTGGGAATGCGCTGGTCGGACAGTTAAAATGCTTTATAACATGTGCACTGTGCTCTCTCTCTTTAATCTTCAATGTCTGATTATTAATTCCTTAACTATTAATGCCAGTTGTTATCATCCGCCAATAATCCAATTGTACAACTTGAACTGTAGATTATTCACTCTCTTTGTCTTTGTCTTTTCCCGCCTCTCTCTCTCCCCGTCTCTCAAAGCCGTAGAGAGAGAGAGAGAGAGAGAGAGCGCCTGTCCAAAAATCTCTCATCTCACAGTAAACACTGTAGTCTCTTCATTAAGGTAACGTAGCTGTTTGTGGTGCTGGGTGCACTGATATGTGAACACATTTATAAAGTTACATGCCAATGAAGTATTACCAAGGCAAGGGTGATGATCGGGGCCTGTCCCTCTGATCTGCACAGTGCTGGTCACCTGCAGCTGGCATCGTTCACTTCCCAGTGCAGTGAGTGAATCTAGCTACTCAAGCTACAGACACACACACTGTCGCTTTGCAAAAAGAGCAAAGTTTGGATGACTTTGTTTGATGGGAAAGCGTTGTGATGGAGAAATCACATCCAATATAAACACCTGGATGTGAATCGCCCATGTTACCTCGTAGGCTGCTGCCTGCTGCCTCTGTGATGTATGCGTTTTTTTTAAGAAATAATCCAGCGTTTACTTTGAGTTGAGAACATTATTTTATTCTATTTGTCTCTTCCATATATTATAATATATGGCATATGTATGGTATATAATATATGGTATAATATGTTTTGATAAGCTCTTATTTAATCTGTATTTACAGACTTGTTGGCTGTAACCTCAGACAGACAGAGGTTGAAGTTGTGGCTTCAGCTCTCAGCTCTAATCCTTCTCATTTGAGAGAATTGGACCTCAGCGAAAACAACCTGCAGGACTCAGGAGTACTGGATCTGCTCTTAGCTGGACTGAAGAGTCTGCACTGTAGACTGGAAATTCTAAGGTAAGATACATTTACCCAATTTATTTTAATTAGGAGTAAGCACAGATATTCGGTTAACCTACTAAACGTGTCTGCCCCTACTGTTAAAAAGTCGTGCAGGTACAAAGGTGATCTCAATGAGCATGTGGTATTTTTCTCCTTCCTATGAAACATCTTTCTGAACTGTGTAGATCTGAATTCCTAATATTCACCATTGTGATGGAGAAAACATGTGGGGTTGATAAACTCATTGATATAGTTTATTATTTGGTCTAAAGTTTAAAAAGGATCAAATAACTCAAGACCTGACCAAGACATATGAGACACAGAGAGCAGGAACATCCTCAAACATTTAAAATGACATTTATGAGAAACATTGGGATAGCCTTGTTCATTCGTAGCAATTTTCAGATGATCTTGCAATGTACTTAAAGACATTTCTCATTCTATTTTAAAGGATCAGTCTGAAACGGAAGGCTATTTGTGTCTCAACTAATCACAAGTACAGAATTGTACTTAAGTACAGTACTTGAGTAAATGTATTTAGTTACTTTACACCACTGGAAGCCTGTTCATGTAACTACATTTCTTATTTCTAAACAATGTTTTCAGATACATATTTTAGTTTACTCTTTAAGTTTAAAATGAGTAATACACTGTCTGGACGTCATCTTGAATGAGATCCAAAATGGCGTAGCGCTGTATAATTTAAATCAGGTGTGTTTGGAGGAACATGCAGCTATGGGGATCACACAGGTGAATGAAATCAAGATTCATATGTATATAAAGTAATTCAAATTGTCCTTTTAGGGCCTTTTGACATAAGAATACACTCAGGTCATTTGTCAAGTTTGACGTTGGTCCGTTGGACAGTTCTCAAGATACTTGAACTACAGACGTACTTAAAGTAAATACATACATACGTACAGAGATTTTGTGCATTTATTGTATGCCCATATATGCGGATCCCTAATGTCATCAGTATATTATGTATATTATGATCTATATTGAGTGTTTGATGGTAGGAACAGCCTTGTATGTGTGTGTGAGCTGAACTTCAGAATCTTGAGAATCTGTCTTTGTTTTCTTTCTTGTTTTATTGTTTTCTTGTTGTATTTTCTTTCTTTCTTTTTTCCTTTCCACCTCTTGGGTCACTAGTCCAAAACCCTGACAGTCCATCACGGCCAGGTCCAGGTTCTCAATCCAGGAATAATGTATATATAACATGTTTTATTTATTCTTTCTTTTTCATCTGGTGTTTCATTCTTCATTCAGACTGGCTCAGTGCTGCTTGTCAGAGAGATGCTGTGAAGTTCTGGCCTCAGCTGTAAACTCTCATCCCTCCCTAAGAGAGTTGGACCTGAGCCTCAACATGGTGAATGATTCAGTTCTGGAGAACTGCATGTGAGTAGACTTGGACTGTGTTCATGTTGGATAGTACAGTGAATGTACAGTGTTTCCCTCATGTGTCTCTTAACGGTGTACTCACTCTGACACAAAGTCATAAATAGATGCAAATATGTATGCATATTTAGTTAATACTTTAATTTATGCACTCAATACTTCGTCTTGGATACTTTTGAACAAATGATTTCATCAATGGGGCGTGGCATGGAGGTGATCAGCCTGTGGTTCTGTTGAGGTGTTATGGAAGCCCAGGTTTGCTTTGATAGCAGCCTTAAGCTCATTTGTATTGTTGAGTCTAGTGTCTCACACCTTCCTCTTGACAATACAACATCTATTCTCTGTGGGGTTCAGGTCAGGTCAGTTGTCTGGTCAGTGAAGCACAGTAATACCATGGTCAGTACACCAGTTACTAGTAGTTTTGACACAGTGAGCAGATGCCAAGTCCTGCCAACAATCTCCTGGTAGATGCTGTGTTGACTCCAGTGTGAAGTTTTCACTGTCAGTGATGATTTTGGGTGTCATGTCATCTGGTGTTGGTCCAGTGTGTTTTATCAAGTCCAGAGTCAACACAGCATCTATCAGGACATTTTAGAGGATTTTGTGCTTCTGTATGTTGACAAGCTTTGTGGAGATGCTGATGTCCTTTTCCAGCAGGACACTGTGGGAAGGACTTGGTACCTGCCCACAGTGTCAAAACTACTAGTAACTGGTGTACTGACCATGGTATTACTGTGATGTACTGAGAAATAACAAGACATATCCAAGATATATCTGCATAGTAAACTTGCATTAAGAACAAGATATATCTGCATAGTAAACTTGCATTAAGAACAAGATATATCTGCATAGTAAACTTGCATTAAGAACAAGATATATCTGCATAGTAAACTTGCATTAAGAACAAGATATATCTGCATAGTAAACTTGCATTAAGAAGGGATAAAGGAGAGAGGAGTGCTAGGGGTTAAGGTGGAGTCTGAGGAGGTGATGAGATCCAAACTGGGCAGCAGTGAGTATGTCTGGATGGGCTGCAGGGCCAAGATAATGATAGGAGAAACACTGTAGTGTCAGGTAGTGGAGACGTTGTGTTAGACAGTTAGACATTGAGGCATTGTTGTTCTGTTTCCTACAGAGTGAAACATGGAGGAGAAGAATGTCTTAATTCTCGACTCAGTACAAAATGTGAGTATCTGTCTGTCTGTGTCAATAGAGCACCGAAGTCTGACCTAATTTACACATCCTACCTGGGTCGCGTCCCCCTCCCCCCCGTTCTGAATTCCTACAGACGTGTTTAATATCACGTCAAATAAGAACTGTGTTCCAAAAATAATAACTAAAGTTATACTTCCGCCAAATTAGTTACATTCTCGTCAGAAACAGCCTGTATCAAATATGAGTGACTGACTATCATAAACGATACAGAGCCTCCCTGACAATTTCGCAGAGACAGTTTGTTTATTTTTGGACCACAATTCTTATATGAGACGATTCTATGATGACCCAATGTTATTCTCCATAGAGAAATGACTTTACGACCCAGGGGATGAACGAGTGACGTCAGGACTTCTGTACTCTATATCACACATTAACATTTTATACACTGTTTTACAGTGGTTTAAAGTAACTAAGTACATTTACTCAAGTACTGTCCTTAAGTATACTTTTGAGGATGGCCGAAGTATTTCCCATTTTCAATACTTTTACTTCTACTCCATTACATCTCAGAGGCACATATTGTACTTTTACTCCACAATTATTTGGCAGCTTTAGTTACAAGTTACTTTGCAGATTTATATTATTATTACAACACATGCATGAACCACTTCAGCCCTATATACATTTCGGCCATTTGAAAATAATAATGAGTACTTTTACTTTTGTTAATTTAAGTATATTTTGATGCTTATACTTTTGTACTTTTGCTCAAGTAAATTTTGATTAACAGACTTTTACTTGCAACAGAGTATTTTTACACTGCAGTATTGATACTTTTACTTAAGTAAAAAACGTGAGCACTTTTTCCACCGCTGCTGTTTTATAGTCGTTGGCCCCTCCCCAGATACTGTCCTGAAAACTCTTCAGTAGAGCTTCCAGGGAATTCAGGAGGTTTCTCTGCTCTTGGCCCGGTCCTTAACCCATTAAGACCTGGAAAGCCTATACGTTGTCATGAGCAACATGAATATTTTTTTATCATTTTGAGTAAAAGTAAGGTCATGTGGGTTGACAGAAACAATGGGCCTCATTCACTAACCTGGTCATAAATAAGGTGTATATCCTGGTCATAAATAAGGTGTATATCCTGGTCATAAATAAGGTGTATATCCTGGTCATAAATAAGGTGTATATCCTGGTCATAAATAAGGTGTATATCCTGGTCATAAATAAGGTGTATATCCTGGTCATAAATAACATATGTATATTGGGATAAGTCAATTCTGACGTGTGATTCATGAAAGAGGGTTCAGAGCTGTGATTTGTGTGTATCACAGGTGTATCTCATCTGTGTTCTAAAGTCACTAGTGTGCTCCCGTGTAGATCCTTTGTATTGTTCCACGCCCCATTTAATACCATAAAAGGCAACCAGAAATAACCCATGTGAAGAAAAAAAAACAGATCTGCTAAATTACAAACGTGTCAAGTCACACCACATTGACAACTTGTACATCTGTTCTGTCTGGAAGTGAGTCCCTCGATCACACGATGGATCAGCTGAACGTTAATAAAGTAATGCTCTCATAATGAGAATAAGAAGTTATAAAGTTTAACCCCACCACCAAATAATAGGTTAATAAAACGTGGAAAGGATATTATAGAAGCCTTTTCTATTAAATAATGCTCACATTTGACTGAGGTAACATTTTGACGCTGGAATCCAGGAACACCGAGATCCGATTATGGACCAGATCACACTTTATTGATTACTGAGGATAAACCTGTCCTTTGGACTAACAACATATCCTGTCCTACGTCAGAATGGTGAATGGATATTATGGACACAGCTAGATTTCATCCATACTGCATCCTCATCAGATATAAGTTTGATGTGATGTGGTCAATAAATAAATAAATTAATAGCGCAACATATGTTGTTGGCATGAAAGTCCAATATGTGAAACTGTGGCCACATTTGCAGGAACGGAAAACATGCAAAAGGACCTAATATTTCAGCTCTAAATGTGTCAACTGAAAATAAATACTTGGTTGAATTTGCATCATGTCTATAATATGTATCCAAGCAATAGATCTTTGATGTGAGTTTGAGTGTCCGCCCAAATTCACGGTAAAAAGAAGATGAATGAATACTGAACGTGTGGGAAGTCACGTATATGCACATGAGACCCAATGCCTCACAACTCCTCACAACGCCTCGCATTGTGACACATTGTGTGCTTGTAGATCGGCAATATTTAAAATAGGGATGTCCGATTTTATCGGCCTCCCGATATTATCGGCCGATATTAGCATAAAAATTGATATCGGGAAAATATCGGTATCGGTTTTTGAAAAAAAAAAAAAATAATTTTTTTTCTTTTTTTTGCTTTATAAATAAGTTACAGGAGTTCTTACTGTATATGGTGTGTGTGATATGAAATTTGAGCTTACCCTAATCACAATAATCCCCGCATATATCGGTATCGGTTGATATCGGTATCGGTAATTAAGAGTTGGACAATATCGGTATATCGGTTATCGGTAAAAAAGCCAATATCGGACAACCCTAATTTAAAATATAGCCGATCTACAAGCTCACGTGTCACATTTTGACACGTTGTGAGCTTGTAGTTCAGCTATATTTGAAACATAAAAAGAGCCAATCTACAAACTCACAATACATTGCATCATGACCAGGGTTTCCGCAAGGCACTTTTTGGGCCGGCCACCTTGACCGACAGGATTATATTTTACCGGCCAAAGAATGAAGTGGGCTAGTAATATCTATCTACTCTATCATGCAGAGGTGTCGCTTTCCAAAAAATAACTGAATAAAGTGGGCGTTATGAACAGCTTGTGTGACTACGTCACACAGTATAAACACATATATGTTTTATTCAACCTTAATATGCAAAACCTACAGCTTTTGTTTTGTTTTGTTAATGTTAATTATGTCATCATGAATGATGGTACAAGGAAGATTCATTACTTGCCTGCAATGTATGTGTGTCACCAACTTTCACCACTTTATCCATTGCAGACAGACAGACAGACATAAAATAGTCTAATAACAGCCTTTTCCCAATCGGCCACGGTGGCTTGTGATCTTTATAATTAACGGCCAATTAAATATTACATTTAATTGGTAAATACCGGCTAACGGAAACACTGATCTTGACGTGTGGTGAGCTTTTAGATAGACTATTACAAATAAATAAAAATAGCTGATCACAACTTGTCGCATTGTGACAGGTTGTGAGACGATCTACAAGCTCACATCATTTTGCGTTGTGAGCCTTTCCATCGGCTATATTACAAGAAATAGCAGATCTACAAGCTTGCAAAGCCTCGCATTATGATGCACTATGAGTTTTGGCTATATTTCAAAAACAGCCGATCTACAAGCTCACACCATGTTGCAATGTGACAGGCAGTGAGTTATTTCAAACATCAACAAGTAGAAGATCACGCTCTTCCAAAGTAATTTAAAAAGCCAGATGCAGAGCAGAACTCTGCACTGGAATAATTATGATCCATAAGTTAAATGGTTTATTACCATCATGAATGTGATGATTTAAAGCCTGCTGGATCTTCCTCAGACCTCAATATATCAAACATAACAAAGATAGCCGATCTACAAGCTCAAAAGGATCACATTGTGACACGTTGTGAGCTTGTTTTGTTTGGCTTTGTTTAAAACTCAAAAGTAGAAGATCTACAAACTCATGAGTTACATTGTGACAGGTTGTGATCTTGTAGATCAGCTGTATTTCAAACATAAACTCACAATATGTTGTTTAACGTGTGATGAACTTTTATATGGACTTTTACGTTTTCTAAACAGTGGATCTACAAGCTCACAACTCGTCACATTGTGACAGGTTGTGAGCTTTCAGATTGGATTTAGATTATCAATAATTGAAAAAATATATATAAAAATAGCCGATCTACAAGCTCACCATGCGTCACATCATGATGTGTTGTGAGCTTTTAGATCGGCTATATTAGAAAATTAGGTAAAAATAGCCGATCTACAAGCTCAAAATGGGTAACATTGTGACGGGTTCTGAATGTGTATGTCGGCTATATTTGAAAAATACCACAAGCACACAACGTGTGTTACGTGTCACATTATAACACGTTGTGAGCTTGAAGATGATTTATAGTTAAAAAAAATAGCTAATCTACAAGCTCACAACACCTCATATTGTGTACTTTTTAATTAATGAATTAATTAAATTGCCGATATGCAATCGTTGTGAGCTTGTAGATCGGCTTTTCTAATATAAAACTATCCGATCTATGAACTTACAACGAGTTGCATTGTGACAGGTTGTGAGCTTGCAGATTGGGTTGTGGTAAAATAAAATAAATAGCCGATCTACAAGCTCACAATGCCTTGCATCATGACAGGCTGTGAGCTTGTAGATTGGCTATATTTCAAAAACAGCGGATCTACAAGCTCACATGTTGCAATGTGACATGTTGTGAGCTTGTAGATCAGCTTGTAGATGTAAATACTGCAGTACAGAAAAACATTAAAAAAAAAGATTGTACATAATAGGCCTACATAGGAGATCTACAAGCTCACAACGCCTTGCATCGTGACACGTTGTGTAATTCCTCCATATTTCAAAAATAACTAAAATAGACGATCTACAAGTTAGCAACGCTTCACACCATGGTGTGAGGTGTTGCTAACTTATAGATGCTGAATGTTTTCTATGTAACACAGTGGTTTCCAAACTGGGACCCAGGGGGGTCCCCACATTATTGTGGGGGGTCCCCAGATGATTATATTAATGTGTAACATTGTTTTCTCACTCAACAGTAAACAAACCAACATACAGTCAGTATAAGTGTATACAGGGTATCTGCACATTTATATGTTACAATTTAAGGACTTTTAAGACCTTTTTAATACCAAATTGGCCAAATTGTCAAATATAATGCAAAAAAATGGCAAAAATTGTGAAAGTAGCCGATCTACTAAATAGCCGATCTATAAGTGGTAGATCAGCTATAAATATACTATAAAATATATCTACCAGCTCACAACGCCTTGTAGATCGGCTATTTTCACAATATTTATATGTGGAACCGAGTCAAACTAAATGTAATGCCTCAACTCCTACAACTACCCCACCCTGACAAGTGCTTGTCAGAGTGGGGGGTCCCCAGTTCAAATATGATTATTTTGAGGGGTCCCCAGTTCAAATATGATTATTTTGGGGGGTCCCCAGTTCAAATATGATTATGTTGGGGGGTACCCAGTTCAAGTATTTTCAGAGTTGTAAAGTAACTAAGTACATTTACTCAAGTACTGTACTTAAATGACATGTTGAGGTATTTTTACTTTACTGGAGTATTTCCTATTTTCAGTACTTTTATTTCTACTCCACTACATTTCAAAGGCATATTGTACTTTTACTCCACTACAATTATTTGAAAACTTACTAGTTACTTGGAGGATTTTGATTATTCTTACAAAACATACATTAACTACATTAACAGCCCTATATACATTTCGGCCATTTGAAAATAGTCGATCTATAAGCTCACAATGTCTCCATTGTGAGCTTGTAGATCTGCTATTTACAAATGATTTTTATACAATAATACATTTGAAAACTTGTGAAATGGGACATTCTGCATAATGAGTACTTTCTACTTGTGTTACTTTAAGTACATTTTAATACCGACACTTTTGTACTTTTTCACAAGTACATTTTGAATTCCGGACTTTTACTTGTAACAGAGTATTTATACATTGTAGTATTGATACTTTTACTTAAGTAAAACATGTGAGTACTTTTCCACATTGATGTCATTTCACATAAACTTAATGTAAACATTTTCTCACAGAAAGTCACTTCTCACCTGGAGGCTTTAAGACATTCTGACTCACATTTTACTGTGTTGTCGTCAGGCAGAAACCTTGTATCTCTGACACGTTGTGAGCTTGTAGATCTGCTATTTACACTATTTTAATGTTTTTAAAATGATATTAAGAAAATAAATGAAATGTTTTGGACATACAAGGTTTCCAGCCGACAGCGACGCAGACGATACTGTGTGTGTGTGTGTGTGTGTGTTTGTGTGTGTGTGTGTGTGTGTGTGTGTGTGTGTGTGTGTGTGTGTGTGTGTCAGTCAGTGAATGATGTATGTAATGTTTACTGTGTTGTTTTTCTCATCAGATTTCCATCCTCTCACACTGGACACAAACACAGCATGCAGCCTCCTCTCTCTGTCTGAGAACAACAGAAAGGTGACAGTGGGATATGATCAATCATATCCTGAACATCCTGACAGGTTTGATGTAGTGAGACAGGTTCTGTGTACAGAGGGTCTGACTGGACACTGTTACTGGGAGGTAGAGTGCAGTGGAATGGTTTCTATAGCAGTGACTTACAGAGGGATCAGCAGGAAAGGACATGGTGATGACTGTAGGCTTGGATACAATGACAAGTCCTGGAGTCTGGACTGTAGTCGTGGTGGTCATGGTATCAGTTACACTGTCAGACACAATAGTAAGGACACTGTCCTCCCTGTCAGTCCCTCTGACTCTAACAGAGTATCAGTGTATCTGGACTGGCCTGCTGGGACTCTGTCCTTTTATAAAGGGTCCTCTGACTCACTGACACACCTGTACACCTTCCAGAACACATTCTCTGAACCTCTCTATGCTGGGTTCTGGTTGCCCTACTCCTCCTCCTCAGTGTGTCTGTGTGAGCAGAGATAGAGTCTCTATGTGAGGATGACATCAGGTCACCACCAACAAGATTTCTGTCGTTAAAAATGTTACAAATGATAAAATCCTAAAATAGCAGATCTACAAGCTCACAACGCGTCACATTACGACACATTGTGAGCTTGTAGATCGGCTATTTTCCAATAGCAAAGTATTTGATGGTTAAAGTGGTTACACTGATTGTGATGTTGTATATTTAATGATTTAGCTTAGGACCCCCTGGTATCCCCTCAAGGACCCCCGGGGGCCCCTGGACCTCACTTTGAGAACCAGTCGTCTCTAAATCAGTTTAAACACGTTAACCTCTGTATATATTGGCTATTTGAAAGTAGCAGATCTACAAGCTCACAACTTGTCACATCTTGACACATTGTGAGCTTGTAGATCTGCTACTTTAAAAAAAGTAAGATTTTTTTTTAATATTATATATTTTAGAAAATGATATCCGAAATCTTGTTAGCCTGCATGGTTCCAGACCAATCTGCCATTGGTCTGGCCCCTCTCAATAGAGATTAGATCCGAAGATGTGAGGGACCAATTAGGGCCCAGTATGCAAATGTGGGTTTATCACCAGAGGCATTTTTTTAAATTTGCATTTAAATTATTTTGAGTGAAAACAAACAAACAAACAAACAAACAAACAGGTTGTAAAGTAAAAATACCTCAAAATGTTACTTAAAAATACCTCAAAATGTTACGTAAAGTGTCAAGTAAAGCACTTGAGTAAATGTACTTAGTTACTTTGCCCCTCGGAAATGCAGGTTCCACACAGAGATTCCAAACTAATCTACACAGTAATATTAGTCTGGCCATGCCAGACTAAGCATTTTAATCGTCATTTGAGAGTGTCACAATTATTTTAACCACTTAGCTTTGGCTATTCAAAAATAGCAGATCTACAAGCTCATAGCGCGGCACCGAGTGCCGCGCTATGAGCTTGTAGAGCGAACATTTTTAACTCAAATCTTTGCTTCTGGGGGTCCCTGGAACAAAACATTTTCATATGGGGGTCCGTGGCACAAATATGTTAAAATGGGGGTCTGTGCCACAAATGTGTTCAAATGGGGGTCCCTGGCAGAAATAAGTTCAAATGGGGGTCCCTTGCACAAATAAGTTCAAATGGGGGTCCCTGGCACAAATATGTTAAAATGGGGGTCCCTGGTCAAATCCATATTAATGTCAAACTCTATGGTATAAAATGAGTCATCACCACAGGGAGCTTTAGATCTTAGATTAGATTAGATAGAAGTGAACAAACCTCCACTCCATACATTTATAAATATGTATCATAAATACTGTCCATCAACACTGATGATGATGATGATGATGGTGATGATGTAAATATCAGTGTCATATTGTGTCTCTTATGATACAAACTCATATTTTATGTAATATATTTTTTTTTATATTTTGACACAATATACAGAGGAAAACTGTATATTTGATCATGTAATTATGACAGTAATAATATTGTTTCTTGTATATATAAACCTTTATACTTTAACCACTTGAACCCCATATACTTTATTGACTGGGGTCCCCCAGGGTTCTGTAATTGGTCCCCTGCTTTTTCCCACCTCTACACCAGATCTCTTTGGTGTAAATAGCAGATCTACAAGCTATCTACTAGCTAAGATCCACATCACAAAGAGACACATTGTGAGCAGTGTTCATTTTGACAGCAAATTATAGTCATATTTTAGTCATTCTGAAATGTTTTAGACTAAATATCATAAGATTTTTGTCGACTAAATCTACAGTTGATTTAGTCGACTGAAATATATTTTGTCGGGTCGTGATGGCGTCGTAATGCCTGATTTATACTTAGCTGTGTGCCGAAAATAACTGATCTACAAGCTCACAATGGGCCGGATGCATAAAGGGAATTGCGACCATATTTTGTACGTACCGGCATTTAGGACAAGTCGTACATATCCACCTGATGCATAAAGATTTTTTGGTCTGTGTTTTGTGCGTCAGGTGCGCACGTTCTCAGGTCAGCCCCGAGGCTGGCGTACCAGGGCTGAAATGTGCGTATGTCTTTAGAATGCTTTATGAAAAGCTGAATGAAAGCTGTGTTCAGAAGATCTATTCCCCATTCCGACGTAGGACAGTGATATATTAATCAAAAAATAACTAATTTAATCAATAAGTAATCAATAAGCTCTGGTCCATAATCGGATAGCAGCGTTCCACTTGGATGCTGGATTTCATAATCTTTTTACCTTGGTAAAGGTGCGCAATGTTCATTAGAAAAGGCTTATAGGCTATAATATCCTTTCCACGTTTTATTAGCCTTTTATTTGGTAATGGGGTTAAACCTTGTAAACGTCTTTATTCTCATTACACATGAGAGCATTTATTACGTGATCCGCTTCCAGACAGAACAGTAAGTTGTCAAGGCGATGCGACACCGCATCTGTTATCTTTATTCTTTAGACGGCGGAGTTTAACTTGCATCAGCGTTGCCAGATGTTGTGAGAGAAATAAGCAACCAGGTCTATGAAAATAAGCCCAAAAGAAGCAACTGACAGCCCATTATAAGAACTTTAATTAAACCGTAGTGAGCTTGTAGATCTGCTATATATATATTTTTAAATCTTGTAATAAAATGTGGAATATTTGGAAGATTTTTTAAACATTTTAACAACACAAATCTGCCTCCAGCGGGCACAAAACATTTTCAGATGGGGCTTATAGGGATAAATTAGCCTACATATTAACTTGGGGGTCCATGACATAAAAATATTTGACAACCACCGGTTAAAATAATTGAACAATTGTGAAGCAAGCCCAAATAATGAACTACACTTTAGAAACAAGCCCAAAAAAAACGCACCCCACAGCTCCCAATATTTACAAGCAACTTTACAGAAAAATAAGTCCAAATTCGCTTATAATAAGCGGACATGGCAACACTGTTTAACACGGTTCAGCACGGTGACGTTGAAGTTGGATGCTGTTGGATGCAGCCTTCCAGAGAGTAATCATCACACCTGGTCATACGCACTGGTCATACGCACGTCTCTGTCATATACGACACCCCTTTTGAATCGCACGTCCGTTAGTGAGTACCAGAAATACGACCTCCATTACGAACTTCATTTACACCATATTTACGACCCTCGTTTTGAATCGGGGCCAATGTGTCTGTGACGTGTTGTGAGCTTGTTGATTGGCCGAGCGCAACCAAACATAAAATAATTTGTCTTTTAGTTCTACTGGATCTCTTCTCCACTCGTCCCTCACTAACATTTTAGTCTAGTTTTTATTTAGTTTCCATTTTTTTTGTCATAGTTTTAGTCGACAAATTTAACAGTGATTGTGAGCTTGTACATCTGCTATTTCCAGTGGATTCTCATCTATTATGACATGTCCAGAATAGTGACTGTAGGGTTGATGTGTTCACTGTCTCTGCTCTCCTACTGCTGTGAACATGTTGTTGGTTGACTAGACTTCATGTCATTGACTCATCTTAGACTTTGTCAATCACTCTGGATTCAAACATCTACTAAATGTGTTAATGAACTCAAATCAATCATTGTTTATTCATTGATTCATTATGACATCATTGTTTCCTCACTCATTCCATTATTGTGTTTTCATTGAATATGAATGTGATATTATTCTCATTCTTCACATGTTATTGTATGATCATGTGTAGAAGTATGAATAGTTTAATAAATATATTCTAGACAGTCAGTCGTTGTTCCTGTGTATTGATATTCATAGTGTTGTCATGACAACATGGCCACAGCTCATTGGTCATGTATAATAACTACGTTGGAGCAGGGCTCATCAATGTGTCCGTGGTAAAGTTTAGATTCTCTGTTTTACATAACATTATTGTTCTTATTTTGATCATAATAAAGAAAAACATCACATGGATGCAACTGGGCCGTATCATCAGTGTTGTAGCCTGGGGTCATCAGGTGTTTCGGGTCTCGCAACTTACAACATACACCCTCGCCCAGGTGACCCAGTCAGGGTTGATCAAGCCCCGACTTACGTCCCAGTAGCTACCCACGGTCAGTCCTATAGGGAAAGACAGGGCCACTCAGTCCGCTTCTCCGGAAGTACTCTGCCGGGACTCGGGGAGGCTCTGGCGCGTGGAGGGACTAGGCTCTGTGTGTTGTCTCCTGGCCGGGCTCCTCCTTCGTCTCACCAGGTCCAGGACCTGAGCGCTGTACCAGATCAGGTGCACCGCCCCGATCCAAACATTTCCTTCTGGCGTGATGGTTCCTTGGGCCGATACCACTAGATCGGGCCGTCTAATGGTAATAGTAAGATAAGAACCAATTACTGAATGTCAGTCTCCAGGTTTTCTTCAGAATATGTATGACACTGATTTACTACCACACTATATGGCACATTATGTGTCCACTAGTACTAGTGGTTCTCACACCTTTTATTTGCAAGGTCCGCAGCCTAATACATATGATTTTGGGGGTCCTTGACATGGAAAAGTTGGATCACCACCGAGCAACATAACTGTAAGGATTTGGAAAACAGCAGATCTACAAGCTAGAGTGCCGCGCTATGAGCTTGGGGGGTCCAGGGGGTTCCCAGCTAAATTAGTTAATGTAGTGTCACTATCATTGTAACCACTTTGCTTTGGCTATTCCAAAGTAGCACTTTGGCAATAACTATAAGCTCATAGCGCAGCACCAAGTGCCGCACTATGAGCTTATAGATCTGCTATTTTTGAAAAATCTTGAAGATGTGTGCATATCTTTGAATATCAACACATTTTCAGATGGGGGTCTGCGGCCAAATACATATAAATTTAGGGGTCCTTGGCATGAAAAAGGTTGAAAACCACTGGATTAAACTATTGAGAGAGGTTAGACTTGTAGGCTGCTTTACTTTGTGATAGATAAGTCATAACCCTAGAAAAGAAAACTAAAGCCAACTCACACTGCTTTACAAAACAAATAAAAGATGTTGGGGACACGTTCACTCTGTGTCAGAGCTGGGAATCACACTTTCAACTTCCCATTGTGTAGGCACTAGGCAGGCTCTTGATCCATTGAGCCACTGTTTCATTTTATGTTAAAGGACAACTTTGTTTTTTTACAACCAAGGTTTATGTTTTATATTGTAATTAAAGTAAATAAATGATAGGTGTTCAAATTTTAAAATGTACTGCTTTCTATAGTTTTAGCAATTTTCACTATCTTTTTTACGGTGGGCGGGGGCATTCTGTCCGGTGGCTAAATATGCCTTTTTTTACACAATAACCCGGTGTTTTCTTTATTATTATTTACAGTAGCTCTTCTAGCTCCCAATAACTCACATCTGGCCATCAAAGACCACATGAGCTTTTTTATTGTGTAAAAAAGGCATATTTAGCCACCGGACAGAATGCCCCCGCCCACTGTAAAAAATATCGGGAAAATTGCTAAAACTATAGAAAGCAGTAAATTAAAAAAAAATAACACTCATCTTTTATTTACTTATTACAAGCTAAAATATAAACCTTGGTTGTAAAAAAACAAAGTTGTCCTTTAAGCTTCATCAAAAGACAAATGGATAATGACATAAAGGCCAGAGGCTTTGTGGTCTCTAAACCTTCAAACATCTAGACAAGCAACACAACAAACCATAATGAACTTCCCACTGAAGTCAGGACAGCAGAGTCACTGCCCATCTTTCGCCGCAGGCTGAAAACCCACCTCTTCAGGAAACACTATCCTTCCTCTTTGCCTGGCCTACTTGTTGTTAACTAGTTGTACGAACTCTTGTTTTATTTTTGTATTGTTTTATTGGATCTTGTTTAGTCGATACACTTATTTGTTTTAGCTCGTGCTCATTTGATTTTGCCATTTTTGTCTCATCTGTTTAAGAAAGTAGGTAGCTGATATATTGCACTTTTACCTTAGCGCTAGGTATACTCTTGGTTGCTTGTTTTAGCAGGAAATGTACTTAAAACTTCTGGTGATTAGTAGTTTTCGTTCCCTACCTATGTTGAATACACTTATTGTAAGTCGCTTTGCATAAAAGCGTCTGCTAAATGACTGTAATGTAATGTAATGTAATGTATTATGCTGTTAAAAGTTTTGTTTTTCTTCTTTTTATTGTATCATTGTTTGTTGTTAACCCTTTAAGACCGGGAAAGCATCATATGTGTAATTTTAAGATTTCTTTGGGCTATTAAAAAATAGCAGATCTACAAGCTCATAGCGCTGCACTGAGTGCCACGCTATGAGCTTGTAGATCTGCAATTTTGTTTTAATCGTTTGTGCAAATCTTGGAATATATATATTTTTAAAGCTAACATAAAATATTTAGAAGCAAAGATTTGAGTTACAAAATGTCTGCTTAGAAAAAAATTCTAACATTTGCACAAATGTTCGTGATTTTACAAAAATAGCAGATCTACAAGCTCGTAGCACAGCACTCGGTGCCGTGCTATGAGCTTGTAGATCTGCTATTTTTGAATAGCCAAAGAAGTCTTCAAATGACACACAGGTGCGTTCCCGGTCTTAATCAAAGCAGAATGAAGACTGTGATGAAGCAAGGCAGCAGGCAGCACAGTGTGTTGAAGCTCTGTCTACATGATCCAGAGGGTCGAGGGTTCAAATCCCACCCAGCTCTTTACTCTGAAGCTTTCCCCATGCTGGTCCAGTCCATTGTTTTTCATGAACATTCAAACATCTAAACGAGCAATAGCACAACAATTATACCAAAACATTTTAACTGCATATCTTCATATGCATTTTGTTTCATTGTTAAATGTATGTTAGGACACTGTCTACATCACGGGTCTTCAACAGGGGGTCGGGGACCCCTAGGGGGTCCTCAGAGCTACTATAGGGATTTTATAGTTTTTTTTTACATTAACCACTTAAACCCTAGAATTCCTTTTCTGAGGGGAACATTAGCCGAAAATAGTAGATCTACAAGCTCTCAACGCCTCGCAGCTTGTAGATCTGCTCACTATTATATATATATGCTATTTTTTTGGCAAAGAGGCTATAGGTGTAGAGGGAAAAAAGAGCAGACTAAGTAAAAAATAACATTAATTCTGAAACACAATTTTATACAATATCACTGGAAGACTCTGGGTGAGAGCATTTTATGGGGGAGGGGGGTCTCACATTTTAAATTAAGCACCATATGTTGAGGACAATGGGTTGTAATTTAGAAATAAATATATATATATTATTATGTTTAAATCTTCTTTTTGTGCGTAATGACAAAAACATCTAAAAGTCACCTTTGGACAGAGACTACAAGGAGTGGAGCAGTCCAAATGTCCCATAATATCCTATTTTAACCTAGTGGTATGTCCCATCCACCCCGTGTCATTTAGCATTGATCTCTTTTCTCTCTGCTCGTTTTTACTGTCAGTTTGAATATTACTTTATCTGAACTGAATTATGTGAAGAAAAAAAACAAATTGTTTTGGGCTTATGCTTGATAGGTTCATTAGTTGTAATATTCATATATACATATATGTTAACTAACAAGCAATGGTGTAAAGTAACTAAGTACATTTAAGTACTGTGGTGATCCACATCGAAAGTCATCCAGAGACTAACCTCGCATCACCAGTCTTTCCACCTCGGAGGAAAGCCTGGTATTCGTTACTGAAGGCCCATATGATCCGGTCTAGACCACGCCTACTGAAAAAAAAAAAAAAAAAGCATCCTCTTTCCGGTTTTGTCGCGATCCGGTTTTGCGGTGCCGCTTTGTTTTGGTTCCCCAATCCCTATTTAAATGGAATAGAATTTCCCCGTGGGATAATATGGATAATACAGACGCTAAATAGTCTCTGGAAAGTACACTCACATTTATATTTAAAAAATAAGCTAAACTACGCCGTATCAAGGATTTTGGGGACGGACCTATTTTGGGGTGAGACGTCTTTCCGGTTTGTCGCGATCCGGTCGCTTTTCTTTTTTTTTCCGACCGGATCATATACCCGAAAAGGAATGCTGCCCAGGCTATCCAGAGACATTCACTAAAGAGGGCTTGTCCCTTTAAGAGCGGGGGTTAAGGGATATAGTGACTTCCGGTTCCGGGTGAAGTTTGTTGTTGTTATGGCTGACCGCAGTGAATGAATGTATGAATGTATTAATGTAGTGCTCACTGTGAAGTTAACTAAACTACCTCTAACTGCCTACGTCTCCTGTTTCATCCTCCATGTTGGTGACTGTGTGTAAAGGAACATGTTAAAACACGCTCATGAGCTCTAACGCAGGATGTAACGAAATACTTACGACGGCACGAGTGATGACGCTGTTGGAGGAGGAGCCACCGGCAGCCGGTCAGTACGTATCCATGGTTACCATGGCGCTCTTTGTCACAAGCGTCATGGAACCTAAAGTTCTTTTACAATTACAACTCTCACATGTACATAAACGTTCACATTTTAAATATAAAGTGCTGACCCCTGAGCCACGGATGTTTCAAGTTGACCTGACCCGCGATAAGGACCCGTATCTGCCTTATTGTTCAATAAAAAGCATTTTAATCAGATCGCCGGCCATTTTCTCCGATGCTTTCAACTATGCGACACTAATGGTTGGGAGATGTATTGCACTCTGATACATTACATAAAAAATAGAAAATGGCAGGTGATCGTATTAAAATGCTTTTCATTGAACAATACGGAAGATACGGGTACTTTTGAGGACCCGTACATAATTGTAATATCCGTGGCTATGTGGTAAACACTTTATATTTGAAATTTGAACGTTTATGTAGATATACAAGAGATAAATGGAGAAAGTGCAAACACCAGGTTGAAGTTCATCCATGACTGTCATGATATGACGGTCATGTTTCAGGGCTATTCCACTGGGCTGCATTGGTCCCGTTTATTTGATTAAAGTTAGACGTTCGTTTACGCTGGTATTTTATGTAGTTAAGATTAATAATGAACTCACCTTGATGTTGATCCACATTTACAATTGTGCAATGTTATTTCTGCTCATTTCACCTTGTTATTAAATGTTATTTCTGCTCATTTCACCTTGTTATTAAATGTTATTTCAGCTCCTTTCACCTTGCTATTAAATGTTATTTCAGCTCATTTCACCTTGTTATTAAATGTTGTTTCAGCTCATTTCACCTTGTTATTAAATGAGCTTGTAGATCTGCTATTTTTTTGAAAAATCATGAACATTTGGGCAAATCTTTGAATATATATATATTTTTTAAAGCGAACAACTTTGCTTCTGGGGGGGTCCCTAGAACATTTCTTTTTTAGATGGGGGACCGTGGCCACACATATAATTTTGGGGGTCCTTGACATGAAAAAGTTTTACAACCACTGATATATTTATATTGTTTCAGCCCCCCCCCCAGAAGCAAGGATTTGAGTTAAACATTTTTGCTTTTAGAAATATATATTGAAAGCTTTGCTTACATTTTCACGATTAAAACATTAAATAGCAGATGCGCTATGAGCTTGTAGATCTGCTATTTTTCAATAGCCAAATAAATCTAAAATGACACAGATAAGTTCCCGGTCTTAAAGGGTTAATCCAACATTAGTGTAAGATGTTGACACTGTTTTCTAAATGATCACAAACCAAGTATTACAGTACCAGCTGATGTATTGCAATAAGCCTTCTGATACTAAACATGAATATGTTAGTGTTGTAGGGCTGTTGTATTGGCTTACATTAAACTAAACATGAATATGTATGTGTTGTAGGGCTGTTGTATTGTCTTACATTAAACTAAACATGAATATGTATGTGTTGTAGGGCTGTTCTATTGTCTTACATTAAACTAAACATGAATATGTTAGTGTTGTAGGGCTGTTGTATTGGCTTACATTAAACTAAACATGAATATGTATGTGTTGTAGGGCTGTTCTATAGACGGATTTCCGCGCGACGTCATCACAGAGCAGAATGCGCAATCTGCGCATGCCCGGGTGAAAGGCGCGTTCGAAAATACAGCCCTGAGCGGCAGTGAGCGCACTGGCCAATACAAACTAATAGGCGAGTGTGCTCCGGTGCGTAATTTCCAAACGCACCCATAGGCTTCCCCCTCCTCTGCGCGGTCATATTCCTCTCATGTTTACTAACAGGAAACCCGTCTATTGGCTTACATTAAACTAAACATGAATATGTATGTGTTGTAGGGCTGTTCTATTGGCTTACATTAAACTAAACATGAATATGTTAGTGTTGTAGGGCTGTTGTATTGTCTTACATTAAACTAAACATGAATATGTTAGTGTTGTAGGGCTGTTCTATTGGCTTACATTAAACCATGTGGTTTAAGAAGATTTTGTGTCAAGGCACACATGTGTAACCTGACTCTGCCAGATGGGGGCGGTATTGACTTCACAATACAGCTAGTCTTTGTTGTGTTTGTTTTTTAGGATATAGAATGTGTCTCTAGTGGGAAATGAGTGCTGATATATATAATAATAATTCATAAATAGTTTTATATATTGCATAATGTGTGCTGCCTTGTCAAATACATGATACAAGCACACCTGGATTGTCTCACACTGTTTTGGGAACCATTGCATTAGACTGTGCAGGTTTCAAGGATGTTTTACTACCTTTAAATTCATGACAATCCCTGACACTTCATCTATTGTTTTAACACTACAGAAGATGTATGTATTGAATTTTGTTTATTGCAACAATTATTTACAGTGATATTGCAGCACATTAATTTGGACCTTTTCTTTTCTTTTCCCATTTTCAGGATCTCCACTTTCCAGACGAGCAGAATTGGAGAAGGAAGACTCAGTCCATTACAGACAAGTAAATAAGCACCATGTATGTACAGTGACTACAGCACCTCATCACTCTTAAGATAATGTCATCTTATTGGACTAAAAGACGTAAAGTCAACACATTAATGAGAGAGACAGAGCAGGATATCCTCATTGAATATCATTTAACTGCTGCTGCTAATGCAGTTACAAACCTTCACTGTTTAGAGAGCACAACTCCTGTCACAACCTCTTCTGAGTGCCTGCTAGATGCTTTACCAACTACATCAGACTTGCCAATAAACCACTAATTATCAGTGATCAGAGTGAAAATATCAACTCCTAAACCTCAAAGGCTTCATCAGAGTTTCATTTTGAAAGTATAGATGGGGCTGACAAGATTGAATCTGAAAATGACTCTGATAGTGATGAACATAATGAAGATTTACTCATGATAAGTTTAAAATATTGGGCAACATCCTGAGCGTTCAAAGGTAGCCTCCCTGAATGACTGGAGACCGGTGGCCCTTACTCCAATTGTGAGTAAGTGCCTTGAGAGTCTGGTGAGGGACTATATCTGCTCTGTGCTGCCCGACACACTGGACCCATGGCAATTTGCATATCGTCGAAATTAATCAACAGACGATGCAGTTGCCCTGGCTCTCCATTCTGCACTCACCCACCTGGACAAGGGGAAGAACAGATACGTTCGGATGCTATTTGTGGATTATAGCTCGGCTTTTAACACCATCGTCCCCACCAGACTGGATACTAAACTCAAGGACCTGCACTCGTCCATGTGCAGTTGGATACTGGACTTCCTATCGGGCCGGCGTCAGGTGTTGAGAATGGGCAACATTACATCGGACCCCTTAACCCTCAACACAGGAGCCCCCCAGGGCTGTGTGCTGAGCCCTCTACTCTACTCTCTGTATACCTTCGACTGCGCAGCCACACACAGAGCAGATGTCATCATCAAGTATGCAGATGACACGACTGTCATGGGCCTGATTGACAATGACGATGAGACGGCCTACAGAGCAGAGGTCGGAGTACTGACAATGTGGTGCCAGGAGAACAACCTTGCTCTCAATGTCGATAAGACCAAGGAGATCATCGTGGACTTCAGCAGGCAGGAGAGAGAGCACGCACCCATCTGCATCAATGGTGTGGCAGTGGAACAGGTCGCGGACTTCAAGTTCCTCGGAATAAACATTTGGAGGGACCTCAAGTGGACCACACATACCACACAGGTGGTGAAAAAGGCCCAACAACGGCTGTACTGCCTCCGGCGTCTGAAAAAGTTCCGAGTGAGCCCCCGCATCCTCAGGGCGTTCTACACCAGCACCATTGAGAGCATCCTGATGAGCGGCACCACCGCTTGGTTCGGAAACTGTACCACAGCCGAACGCAAGGCTCTACAGAGAGTGGTGCGAACGGCGCAGCGCATCGTGGGCGGTGAGCTTCCCCCTCTCCAGGCCATACATGAAAAAAGATGTGTGGCTTTAAGGCCGGAAGCATCATCAAGGACACTTTCCACCCGAGCCACGGTCTGTTCAAGCCGCTGCGACACCCACGGCCAGGCAAGCGATGGAGGAGCATCGGTAGCAGCACCACTAGACTCTGGAACAGCTTTTATCCAGCAGTAATTAGGCTGCTGAATGAAAACTAAACTTGCAGACACTGTACACTGAGTTCACTGAACTGTGTGTTTATATAGATATGATCTATGATCTATATTTTAATTACAGACACATTTTTCCCTTCACTTTTTACTTAGGCCTACATTAAGCCACTCTCTTAAATGCACTTTACTGTACTTCTACCTCTTCTATCTTTTAACTGCATTAATGGGCTTGTACAATTAAGAATTTCACCCATATTACCTGTAATGTGATGTGACAATAAAGTTTGATTCTGATTCTGATTCTACCGGTTAGGCCTGTCCCCGACTAAGGATTTGTTTAGTCGAATCTAATTGGTGACTAATTGCCGATAGTCGACTGGCAGTCGACTAATGCAATATTTTTTTTTTTTGCATAATTCGACTGAGATTGTCAGTGGAATCAGTCTGATTCGACTGCCAATCTCTCAGTCAAATCATGCAAAAATATGTTATGCAATAGAGGAACATTCTATTTGGGCTGTAGGGGTGCTTAGTGTCTGATATAACATATGCTATTGGTTTATCCCAATAAATCATGATGTATATCCTATTTTTGGCAAACTATTAGTTAATTAATATAACAAACTAGGCCAATCTCAGTCGAATAATTAAAGAAATATTATTATTATTTCTTAATTTTTATTTTATAATTCGACTAAGAGATTGGCAGTCAACCCAGACACCCCTCGATTAATTAGTCGACTATTCGACTTATAGAGGTCAGGCCTACTACCGGTACACTTATTTTACAGTTTTTCTTTTCTATACATTTTGAGTAGCCAATTATGTTTTACCCCTTTTTCTACCCATTTTAGTCGTTAAGCCAATTAATTCCTCTCCACACACATGTCTGTGTTGTCACTGCTGTCGTATCCTACTGACTCACCTGGCAGTGAGGAGCCCCCACCAGGAGGACGTAGAGCCTTCGTCCTACTCCTCCCACCCAACACTCCCCGCTGACAGGTGCCCCCCACCAGCCCGTAGGAGTACATGCAATGACCGATATCACCCCCCCCCCCATTATTACCTGTGGTGATAATCTGTGCAACACATACAGTATGTATACATCTAGGAAGCTCACACTGTGACACATTACGAGCTTGTAGATCAGCTATTTTTGCAGAATGTTTGCTTATTTTCAAGCATGTTCACCTACATGACCAGAACAGGGATGTCACGGTTAATTTACAGAACAATTACATTTGTAACCAACTAAACCAAGTATTCTATATGTTTTGCTTCAACACTGGACTGCAGTCATGTTAATGGTCATTTTCCCTGTGCTCTTTCCAGAGACCTTTTGATGAAGCTAAGCGACCAGAGACCAAGTACACCTCAACAATGTGTCCAACCTCCCACATAGAACCTGAGGACGAAGGAGAACTACGGCAGAAAAGAAGATCCGGGTAACAGTGATCACTCTTTTCTTTGTCTTTTCTCTCTCCCCTCAGCGTGGCCCTGACAGGGCCTGCTGTCTAGGGTTAGTCTGTACCTCTCTCCTTCTTTCTATCACCATGCCATCACACCAATCACAGCTCAGCTTATGCTACCACATGGATTCAGCTAACCACACAGCTCAGCTGACATTGGCTCATAATAACGGCTTGCCTCATGCTAGACCAATCACAGATCAGCTCACACTAGGGCAGAGGTCTTCAACAGGGGGTCCGGGACCCCTGGGGGGTCCTCAGAGCTACTACAGGGGGTCCGCCAAATCTTTGTGTGATTTTTGCATTAACCACTTCAACCAAGCATCCGTATTCTAAGGAGAACTTTAGCCAAAAATAGCAGATCTACAAGCGTACAACGCCTCGCGCTGCGAGGCGTTGTACGCTTGTAGATCTGCTATTTTGGCAAAGTGGTGTGTTGTAGGGGGAAAAAAGAGCAGACTAAGTACAGAGTGAAAGGTCAGGTATACTAAGTATTGTTTAGGTACATGGTTGAATGTCTAGAAATACACATTAACATGAATCCAACATGATAGTGCTGTGAAACAAGTCTATGAAGCTGCCTATGAAATCTATGAAAAAATAATGGGGGTCCCTACTTTATCTCGCTCTCAGCCAAGGGGTTCTTGGCCTGAAAACGTTGAAGACCCCTGCACTAGGGTGTTGGAGCAGCATTGGTGATGTGTAGGTATTGTTCAAGGTATCATTTATTGAATACTTTATAACACAAAAAGGCCTGCTGGCTTGTTTCCATTGTGGTCCTATGTATTCAGACTGTAGACGTGGTTCATTAACATAGTATGACTACATTGTGTATATTATACTCTTTAGGCTAAACCCCCAGTATGAGCAATCAGACTCTGATGACCAATCGAGTGGCGATGTTAAAAGAAGACGGTTTGCCAAACCACCTGAAGTGGGTTTCCCAGGTATTGACACAATGCAATGTATTTATTTTATATAGGCACTCTTGGAACTCTGGACAATATAAAGCCCTGTGATCACTGTGACACAGTTAACAACTAATTACACCTGTCTGACATTGTACCAACAAAAAACTGACCATTTTGATTACAACGCTGGGCTTGTGCATTGGTTGCAGTTAGCCTATATAGTTTTAGCCCAAAATAAATACATTGTGAATGACGTTATGCCAACTAAATGATGTTGTAGGAGAGACACCAACATCCAGCAAGCCTCGAGCTGTGCGGTCCCCAGACCAGGAAATGAATGGTATGTTGCTATCGATGCTAAAACATCAACTGGATAATTGTTTAAACACAATTTGCAGTATCTTCAATTCTCACACTGGCTGGTTTACCCTTTTAGATTCATTGAATGGCAGCTTCGGCTATTTAAAACATTAGCTGTCTCCTGATCCAAATAACAGTAATTGAACCCATATTATCATGTGTGTTTGTTCTTGTGAGGAGCGAGCTGGCATCATGCATGCAACAGAAGACATGTTATCTAAATTAAGATGTGTTGCATTTCAGATATAACACCAAGATCAACTCCAGCTCACTACAAAACTCCACCCTCACAACTTGCAAGGAATGTTATGTCACAATAATAAATATGTGTAGTAGAACACCATGCTTTTAGATGGAGCACTCTTTATACATTTTGTCACAACTTGTTTTCCATTGGCCCCTTGTAGATCTGCTTACTGGCCCCTATGGCAACTACCTGTAATCACCACCTGAGCAAGTTCATAATGGTGAGTTATCAAGTAGTCAGCAGTCACATAACATCATATTCTGTATGTATATGTTTAAACATCTGTGTTGTGTCATGTGTGTTTTATCACTTTATCTTTATGACGTTTTTGATGAAAGTGTAAATTAGGACGGTGCATTTAGCTTTAATCCCTTTATTTTATCCCTGGGTCAGAGCAATGCAATAAATCTAGGGATAAGCTGAAAGGAAATCAAACATTTCCTTACATGGGCGGTTACAATAGTGTCATATGCTAATAACGTCAGTGCCTTGTGCATTTCCTACTGTGTGTTTCAGCTGGGATGTCAGGATTTGGTGCTGCCCATTACCACCAGCTCCAGGCCCCACAGCGAGCAAGTACAAGTACTGGTATGATACCCTACTCTTTCACTGCGCTAACGTTTAGAGAGACGGGGACACAGAACTCAATGAATACTATTTGACATATTAGTAGGACTTACAATGCAGATGTTGTGTTCAGACATCCTGTGGTAGTTGACAACAATATGCTGCAACATCAGGTTGTGTTGCTACTCCCAAACTATAGAGTACAGAAGTCCTGACGTCACTCGTTCATCCCCTGGGTCCTAAAGTAATTTCTCTATGGAGAATAACATTGGGTCATCTTAGAATCGTCTCATATAAGAATCGTGGTCCAAAAATAAACAAACTTTCTCTGCGATATTGTCAGGGGGGTGGCTCTGTATCGTTTATATATAGATATATAGAGATATACATATATAGATATTGTCAGAGAGGTGGCTCTGTATCGTTGTATCGTAGTCCGTTTCTGGTGAAAAATGTAACTAATTCGGCGGAAGTAACATTAGTGATTTCTCACCGTCAGTTGATGCTTCAGAGTTAAACCGCCAGGATCATTTGTTTATTTTTGGAACACAGTTCTTATTTGACGCAATATTAAATACGTCTATGGGGATTCAGAACGGGGGGGAATAAACGCGACCCAGGTAGGATGCGTAAATCACGTCAGACTTCGGTGCTCTATAGTGAAATATAACTATTGATTTTGTTTCTACAGGGATATGGGGAATGGGATGCGGCTCGATGCAGTACACCCCCCTTGGACCCCCACAACGTGCACAAAATGGTATGCCATTTGTATTCCTCTCTAATGAACCCAATGTACTACGAAAATGTAAAGTAACATCTTTGTAGACAAATCAAATCGCATTAGTCGTGTTTTTATGTGTAAATGTTACAGCATCTCTAGACTTCTTTAGTGCCCCCAGTTTGACCCCATGCAGTCAGTGCCTGATCATGGTTGCAATGGTAAGAGAACAAGACGATTGCTCTCTTCTTTGTTCATCTGCCCTCTTTGATTGAATACTTTATCAACACTTTGAACAAAGTACAGGGGCACAGTTATACAATAATGCTAAAAGCCAAGGATAACAAAAAGCCCTCAGGGCTTGTTTCCATTGTGGTCCTGTGTATTCAATTCATCTGTATGAGTTCTCTCTCCTGATAGGATACTGAAACTGCCTTTTCTGTTTACTAAAGAGCTGTAGGGAAGGGGAGACCCTGTTACTGACTAAACACTTGATCACAATGACTATCAGAATATATTCACACACACACACACACACACACACACACACACACACACACACACACACACACACACACACACACACACACACACACACACACACACACACACACACACACACACACACACACACACACACACAGTGATTAAGTCTCATGAATGTTTGTGTTTTACAGATGGAACCACACAGATGCACGGTGATGACACCAGGCTGCTTTTGAAAGGCAAGTCTATTAGACTTAGTGTAATTCCTCTTGAGTCATTTGCAGGTTATCTTCAATTCTCACTTAACACTTTTCAATGTCATTTTTCTTAAGACATTGCCATCCAGAAGATGACTTCAATGCTCTCTGAAGTACTTGTGGTGGTAAAGGACCTGTCCAGAGATGTGATGTTCATCAAGAATGAGTTGGCAGAGGGCAACATGACCCCGGCTGGTAGTCAGGGACCAGGGGTCAGCCACATCGTCAATGAAGACCACTTCAATGAGGCTGAATCATTGCTGAAGAATGAATCAGTCCGTCAAAAGATGGTCATTTATTTGACAGACTGAACTGCATTCATTTATGAAATGTGGATAATATCACATTTCCTCAGGGAAAGGGTGCTTAGTTATTGCCCTTTAGCTACTCAACCACAAATAATTCTAGTCTACAAGTTCAAAACATGTCACGGTGCATGTAGTGAGCTTGCAGATCTGCTATTTATGGAAAAGTTTTGAAATTGTTCAAATATGTTTTTTTTGCATATTGACATGACCAACATTGTGACATCAGGGATCAAGTGGTTAAACGTAACGACTGGCATGAACTTGACTGAATACCATGGGCTGAAATATCAGTGTATCAAGTGTGTAAAGACAAAGTTGGTCTCTGTGTATGAAATAAGAGTTGCTGTTATGCTGTTTCTAACGTATGTCCCACAGAACGTAGCTCAATACAACAGTTAAAGCAGTGGCCTATTTGTTTCTCTCGTCTGATTTAGATTGCTGGCCTGGCTCTGGTAGGAAGCACCAATTCAGAGAACCTGATCAGACGGATGCTGGAAACTGCTCTGACTAACGCCTTGGCCTGTCACTACAACTGGGCTGGAAATAAAGACAAGCGTTGCAGCAGCAAGAAGCCATTCAAGGAAACAGCAATACAAGACTCTGCATGTTTGGTGAGTTTCCTCCCTGCAAACTACTTAATAGCTTAAGTTTAGGGAGTGAGGTGTGACTGATGGTGATTCAGAACATAATTATGCTCTTTGTGAGCCATATAGTACCGAGTTTGAATCCAACTCTTATAATGTATTGCATGTCTCCTCTCTGCCCTTGTTTCATGTCTCTCTGTAATCCCCTGTTGAAGAATAAAGCATGAAATGACAAAACTTAATTTAACAGAAAAGGTTAGGTTGGAATCAGGTGATGGTGAAAGTACAAGCTATAAGAAATAAACCCCAAAAAAGACAACCTAATTGGTGCGCCTTAGAGGTGCTCGGATGCAAATGTTATTACCTGGATAGAGCCAGGCTAGCCGTTTGCTCCTCTTTCCAGTCCAGTCTATTAGCTAACTGGCTGCTGACTGTAGCTTGTGTTACTGTACAGAGTGAGGGTGATTTTATTATTAATATAACAGGAAGTTGTATGGGACATACACACTCTCTCTCTCTCTCTCTCTCTCTCTCTCTCTCTCTCTCTCTCTCTCTCTCTCTCTCTCTCTCTCTCTCTCTCTCTCTCTCTCTCTCTCTCTCTCTCTCTCTCTCTCTCTCTCTCTCTCTCTCTCTCTTCCTCACTCTTATTTTTGTAATCTTGTCTTTCAGCTTAGGGTGCCCCACCACACTCTATTGTGTTTTTCTTGTGCATACAGTACAAGGTTTACAGCCTCATGGACAATACTGTTCTTTCATTGACAATAGACTGTTGTTCTTACAGTCAAAAAGGAGTCACATGTTTACTAGTCTCTCGTAGCCAGACCCCACAGAAAATGAAAAACAGCGACCTCTGCTTTTCTGATATTCTGTGGAGTCTGGCAGGAGTATAATGTTAGACTAGAGCGCAGGGAAACACCGGTTTCATGTCTGCCTATAGCGCATCACTTCCGGTTGGTGCGACCATGTTTTCATTCCCACTAACAATATTTCTACACGGAACACTAACACCACTTCTCCCAGAGAACATGGATGGTTTTGGTTATAAGCCCACTTGTTTCTATGATGAAAGAGTAATTTAAAATGTGAATATCTTTCCGTGGTTTTGTCCGCTCCGAGGACGCTATTGTTGAATTAGTTTCGGCTAGTTTCGAGGGGGGGAGGGTGGATCATGGTGGATGGACACGTGAATCCCGCCCACTACATTTGATTGGGTAAAGCGCGGCCCACTTCCTGATCTGAAGGCACGCCCACTTTTAGCCAATGCGCACTGGTCAGGACGAACCGCTCCGACAGATTCCACCGCAGGTCGGAATCTGTTCTTGAGAGATTACATGTTTACAGATTCATGGAAGACTTGAATCTTCAGGCTGTTCTTACAAACCCTCTTTTTTATGGGGGTATCTTGTGTCGCTGTATATTTGCACATACGATGTGTCCTCTGCATTTATTCCATGGCGTTTGGGGAGCAATAACAGCTTAAGAGTCTTGCTCAGGGATGCATTGCTGGCATGGCCTGGAATCCTACCTGGAACAACCAGGGACAGTATTTCCAAAAAATTGGGTCATTTTATCGTCTACTCTGGCTTTTGGGAGCCTCCCGGACAGTTTTTAAGTTGCTTGCTTCAGTATTTAGATATTTGATATTCATTTTATCAGACACGCCCCTTTCCTATACAAACCCATTGTAACTTCAAACTCCATTTTAACCATGTTAGATTCATCAGAAACACCCGTCCTGGGTTCTGGTGACTGATATTGTCCTCCTAATACGTGAGGAGACCGTGATTTTTCAATTACTTTTTTCATTTATTTTTTTATAATTTGTTTGGAAAATGAAAAACATGTAATACAATAATTGCGAACGCGGAAGGAGGCGCGCCAAAGTGGAGCTTACTATGAAAGTCTGCTCGGCTTGTGTGTGTGTGTGTGTGTGTCTGTGTGCAGTGCACTGCCTGGGTGCGGCCGACAGAGTGCGCCAGAGTGCAGCTACAGTCAAAACACAAACACCCACACACCCACACACACACAAAGTCCGTAAATACACAATATTTTCGAGCTGCGTTCGCTTCCAGCGTTCGCGCGTCTTACTTGTACAATAATAAAGTGTGTGTGTGTGTGTGTGTGTGTGTGTGTGTGTGTGTGTGTGTGTGTGTGTGTGTGTGTGTGTGTGTGTGTGTGTGTGTGTGTGTGTGTGTGTCAACCCGCTCTCACTCTCAAGGCGTCAAGATCTGCTTACTATGGCAACTACCTGTAATCACCACCTGAGCAAGTTCATAATGGTGAGTTATCAAGCAGTCAGCAGTCACATAACATGATATTCTGTATATATATATGTTTAAACAACTGTGTTGTGTCATGTGTGTTTTATCACATTATCTTTATGACGTGTTTGATGAAAGTGTAAATTAGGACGGTGCATTTAGCTTTCATCCCTTTATTTTATCCCTGGGTCAGAGCAATGCATTACATCTAGGGATCAGCTGAAAGAAAATCAATCAAACATTTCCTTACATGGGAGTTTACAATAGTGTCATGCAAATAACTTCACTGTCTTGTGCATTTCCTACTGTGTGTTTCAGCTGGGATGTCAGGATTTGGTGCTGCCCATTACCACCAGCTCCAGTTCCCACAGCGAGCAAGTACAAGTACTGGTATGATACCCTACTCTTTCACTACACTAACGTTTAGAGAGACGGGGACACAGAACTCAATGAATACTATTTGACATATTAGTAGGACTTACAATGCAGATGTTGTGTTCAGACATCCTGTGGTAGTTGACAACAATATGCTGCAACATCAGGTTGTGTTGCTACTCCCAAACTATAGAGTACAGAAGTCCTGACGTCACTCGTTCATCCCCTGGGTCCTAAAGTAATTTCTCTATAGAGAATAACATTGGGTCATCTTAGAATCGTCTCGTATAAGAATTGTGGTCAATAAATAAACAAACTGTCTCTGCGATATTGTCAGGGGGGTGGCTCTGTATCGTTTATATATAGATATAGATATAGATATAGATATAGATATAGAGATATTGTCAGAGAGGTTGCTATATATTGTTTATGATAGTCAGTCACTCATATTTGATATTTGATACAGTACGTTTCTGGCGAAAATGTAACTAATTTGGCGGAAGTAACCTTAGCGATTTCTCACCGTCAGTTGATGCTTCATATCCATAAGAGTAAAACCGCCTGGATCATTTGTTTATTTTTGGAACACAGTTCTTATTTGACGCGAAATTAAACACGTCTATGGGAATTCAGAACAGGGGACCCAGGGGTAGGATGCGTAAATCACGTCAGACTTTGGTGCTCTATAGTGAATTATAACTAATGATTTTGTTTCTACAGGGATATGGGGAATGGGATACGGCTCGGTGCAGTACACCCCCACAAAGTGCACAAAATGGTATGCCATTATATTCCTCACTAATGAACCCAATGTACTACTAAAATGTAAAGTAATATCTTTGTAGACAAATCACACTAGTGGTGTTTTTTGTGTAAATGTTACAGCATCTCTAGACTTCTTTAGAGGAAACTGCAACCAGTTTGATCCCATGCAGTCAGTTCCTGATCATGGTTGCAATGGTAAGTGAACAAGACGATCATCTAACATTTGTAGACATTTCTGAGTGTGTGTGAAAAGGTTAAATCTCTATATTCTGATGATGATCATTGCTCTCTTCTTTGTTCATCTGCCCTCTTTGATTGAATACTTTATCAACAGTTTGAACAAAGTACAGGGGCACAGTTATACAATAATGCTAAAAGCCAAGGATAACAAAAAGCCCTGAGGGCTTTTTTCCATTGTGGTCCTGTGTATTCAATTCATCTGTATGAATTCTCTCTCCTGATAGGATACTGAAACTGCCTTTTCTGTTTACTAAAGAGCTGTAGGGAAGGGGAGACCCTGTTACTGAATAAACACTTGATCACAATGACTATCAGAATATATTCACACTCACTCATGAACATTTGTGTTTTACAGATGGAACCACACAGATGCACGGTGATGACACCAGGCTGCTTTTGAAAGGCAAGTCTATTAGACTTAGTGTAATTCCTCATGAGTCATTTGCAGGTTATCTTCAATTCTCACTTAACACTTTTCAATGTCATTTTTCTTAAGACATTGCCATCCAGAAGATGACTTCAATGCTCTCTGAAGTACTTGTGGTGGTAAAGGACCTGTCCAGAGATGTGATGTTCATCAAGAATGAGTTGGCAGAGGGCAACATGACCCCGGCTGGTAGTCAGGGACCAGGGGTCAGCCACAACCCATATGTTCCCCATCCAGCTGCCAGTCGCCAATGAAGATCACTTCAATGAGGCTGAATCATTGCTGAAGAATAAATCAGTCCGTCAAAAGATGGTCATTTATTTGACAGACTGGACTGCATTCATTTATGAAATGTGGATAATATCAGTGCGGTCTTGCTCACATTTCCTCAGGGAAAAAAGTGTGGTTAGTTATTGCCCTTTAGCTACTCAACCACATATAATTCTAGTCTACAAGTTCAAAACATGTCACGGTGCATGTAGTGAGCTTGTAGATCTGTTATTTATGGAAAAGTTTTCAAATTGCTCAAATATATTTTTTACATTTATATTGACATGACCAACATTGTGACATCAAGTTCAAGTATTTATTTGCCATTTCAAAACAAGTTTCATAGGAAATTGTCTTGGTGCTTCCTCTCACATACAAGACAACACAATAAACAACAGCACAAAGACAAGAACAAAAGATACACAAGAAACAGAACCAAACCAGGACCGAGCTGCAGCTTTGGCTCATGTATACAGTACAGACAGTAGAAGAAACTGCTTAGTGCAATTATGTAGCAATTTTTAAAGTGCATAATTAAAGTGCATACCGTCTAGTTTGTGTTTGTAGTGCAAGAGTGTCGTTAAGGTGCCTGACTGCTTGGAGGTATGTGCTGTCTCTAAAACGGGAGGTTCTACTCCCAATGCTGCCATATCTCCTACCTGATGGGAGGAGATTGAAAAGGTAATGGGCTGGATGGGAATGGTCGGCTATGATTTTTTTAGCCCTCTTCACCAATCTAGTGGGATAGAGTGATGACAGCGATGGAAGGCTCAAACCAATTATCCTAGCTGCCTGACGTGTAACCCTCTCCAACCGTGTCTAGTCCTGTGCGGTTGTATTGCCGTACCAGACAAGCATGGAAAAGGTGAGCACGCTCTCAATGACTGACCTATAGAAATGTATCATAGCTGTTTTACTGACCTTGAACTTTCTAAGCTGCCGCAAGAAGTAGAGACGCTGGTGGAATTTACTGACCTTAAGGCTGGTGTTGAGTTCCCATGATAGGGATTCGTGGATGGTGGTTCCGAGGAACCGGAACGAGGAGCCCTCTCAACCTCTACTCCATTTATGGAGAGAGGAGGAAGGAAGGTTATCAGGGTTAAAGTGGTTAAACGTAACGACTGGCATGAACTTGACTGAATACCATGGGCTGGAATATCAGTGTATCAAGTGTGTAAAGACAAAGTTGGTCTCTGTGTATGAAATAAGAGTTGCTGTTATGCTGTTTCTAACGTATGTCCCACAGAACGTAGCTCAATACGACAGTTAAAGCAGTGGCACTTTTTTTTTCTCTCGTCTGATTTAGATTGCTGGCCTGGCTCTGGTAGGAGGCACCAATTCAGAGAACCTGATCAGACGGATGCTGGAAACTGCTCTGACTAACGCCTTGGCCTGTCACTACAACTGGGCTGGAAAGAAAGACAAGCGTTGCAGCAGCAAGAAGCCATTCAAGGAAACAGCATTACAAGACTGCATGTTTGGTGAGTTTCCTCCCTGCAAACTACTTAATAGCTTAAGTTTAGGGAGTGAGGCGTGACTGATGGTGATTCAGAACATAATTATGCTCTTTGTGAGCCATATAGTACAGAGTTTGAATCCAACTCCTATAATATATTGCATGTCTCCTCTCTGCCCTTGTTTCATGTCTCTCTGTAATCCCATGTTGAAGAATAAAGCATGAAATGACAAAACTTCATCCAACAGAAAAGGTTAGGTTGGAATCAGGTGATGGTGAAAGTACAAGCTATAAGAAATAAACCCCAAAAAGACAACCTAATTGGTGAGCTTTAGAGTTGCTCGGATGCAAATGTTATTACCTGGATAGAGCCAGGCTAGCCGTTTGCTCCTCTTTCCAGTCCAGTCTATTAGCTATCTGGCTGCTGACTGTAGCTTGTGTTACTGTACAGAGTGAGGGTGATTTTCTTATTAATATAACAGGAAGTTGTATGGGACATACACACACACTCTCTCTCTCTTCCTCACTCTTATTTTTGTAATCTTGTCTTTCAGCTTAGGGTACCCCGCCACACTCTATTGTGTTTTCCTTGTGCATACAGTACAAGGTTTACAGCCTCATGGACAATACTGTTCTTTCATTGACAATAGACTGTTGTTCTTACAGTCAAAAAGGAGTCAAATGTTTACAGATTCATGGAAGACTTGAATCTTCAGGCTGTTCTTACAAACCCTCTTCTTTATGGGGGTATCTTGTGTCGCTGTATATTTGCACATACGATGTGTCCTCTGCATTTATTCCATGGCGTTTGGGGAGCAATAACAGGTTAAGAGTCTTGCTCAGGGACGCATTGCTGGCATGGCCTGGAATCGTACCTGGAACAACCAGGGACAACCAGGTCATTTTATCGTCTACTATGGCTTTTGGGAGCCTCCCGGACAGTTTTAAGGTGCTTGCTTCAGTATTTAGATATTTGATATTCATTTTATCAGACACTCCCCTTTCCTTTACAAACCCATTGTAACTTCAAACTCCATTTTAACCATGTTAGATTCATCAGAAACACCCATCCTGGGTTCTGGTGACTGATATTGTCCTCCTAATACGTGAGGAGACCGTGATTTTTCAATTACTTTTTTCATTTATTTTTTATAATTTGTTTGGAAAATGAAAAACATGTAATAGTACAATAATAAAGTGTGTGTGTGTGTGTGTGTGTGTGTGTGTGTGTGTGTGTGTGTGTGTGTGTGTGTGTGTGTGTGTGTGTGTCAACCCGCTCTCACTCTCAAGGCATCAAGATCTGCTTACTGGCACCTATGGCAACTACCTGTAATCACCACCTGAGCAAGTTCATAATGGTGAGTTATCAAACAGTCAGCAGTCACATAACATAATAATCTGTATATATATATATGTTTAAACATCTGTGTTGTGTCATGTGTGTTTTATCACATTATCGTTATGACGTTTTTGATGAAAGTGTAAATTAGGACGGTGCATTTAGCTTTCATCCCTTTATTTATCCCTGGGTCAGAGCAATGCATTACATCTAGGGATCAGCTGAAAGGAAATCAAACATTTCCTTACATGGGCGGTTAAAATAGTGTCATATGCTAATAACGTCAGTGCCTTGTGCATTTCCTACTGTGTGTTTCAGCTGGGATGTCAGGATTTGGTGCTGCCCATTACCACAGCTCCAGGCCCCACAGCGAGCAAGTACAAGTACTGGTATGATACCCTACTCTTTCACTACACTAACGTTTAGAGAGACGGGGACACAGAACTCAATGAATACTATTTGACATATTAGTAGGACTTACAATGCAGATGTTGTGTTCAGACATCCTGTGGTAGTTGACAACAATATGCTGCAACATCAGGTTGTGTTGCTACTCCCAAACTATAGAGTACAGAAGTCCTGACGTCACTCGTTCATCCCCTGGGTCCTAAAGTAGGGATGTCCGATATTATCGGCCTCCCGATATTATCGGCCGATATTAGCATAAAAATTTATATCGGGAAAATATCGGTATCGTTTTTTGAATTTTTTATTTTTTTTTGCTTTTTAAATAAGTTACAGGAGTTCTTACTGTATATGGTGTGTGTGATATGAAATTTGAGCTTACCCTAATCACAATAATCCCCGCATATATCGGTATCGGTTGATATCGGTATCGGTAATTAAGAGTTGGACAATATCGGTATATCGGTTATCGGTAAAAAAGCCAATATCGGACAACCCTATCCTAAAGTAATTTCTCTATGGAGAATAACATTGGGTCATCTTAGAATCGTCTCATATAAGAATTGTTGTCAAAAAATAAACAAACTGTCTCTGCGATATTATCACAGGGGGTGGATCTGTGACGAGCTCCACAGACCCAAGCCTCCAGCCACAGTGCATTACAGGTACAGATGGACCAATACTATATACAATATAATGATGTACCCATAGCATTGTTTTTGGAAGGATGGCGGGGGGGTGCGTGCTGGTGGTGGCTCTGCTTGCCCTCGTTTAAAACCTGATATTTACAAAACGGAGGATGGGAAGGTGATAGTGGAAGACGAGCTTTTAAACTTTATTGTGGTAAAAATGAAGGCACTAAGCCAGGATGAAACTTAACTGTCTATGAACACGAACATCTCAGTTGTATCTTACAATGCGCGAGGGCTGCGTGTTGGCCACAGTGAATCTGATAAATCACGCCGTATTGTTGTGGACAGTCTGTTAGAGAGGTGTGACATTTTTTGAGACATTTTGTTAAGACCTTCCGGGTCTTGTGTGTCCAGGAAGGTCTCCTGGACACACAAGACCTGGAAGGTCTTAACTCCATCCATAAGGACTTTCACGGGGCGGGGGAATCCACCACCGACCTGTGTTCTAAAGTGGTACGAGGGAGGATACCAGGGGGAGTTGCCGCTCTGTGGAACAAAAAATATGAGCAGTTGGTTAATGTCATTAGATTAGTGGACTGGGCAATTGGAATTGAACTGTGTTGTAGCGACAAAAAGTGAATCATTTTGAATGTCTATACACCATATGAATGCTATCAGAATGAAGATGAGTATCTTAGCAGAATGGCATTTATTATGTCTTTCATCCAGGATAATCATTCCACCTGCATATATGTTGTTGGTGACATGAATGCTGATGTGTCTGATGCTAACTCCTTATTTGGAAAGCATTTAATGCAATTCTGTGTAGACAGCGGTTTGATTTTGTCTAGCAAAGTACTTTTGCCTGAGAAGAGCTATACTTATATTAGCGAGGCTTGGCACACGACTTCCTGGCTTGATCATTGTCTCTGTACAGTAGATAGACTATTAATAAAATGGAGATTGTCTATGATATGGCTACCTCTGACCACATACCATTTTGTGTGGTGTTAAATACGGGCAATTTACCAGTGTTGTTGCCCAGCTTAAGTGCAGGGAAAATTGACTGGGCTAAACTGAACAAGAGAGATCTTGATAAATATGTTAATAGTTCTGATGCCTTGCTAGGTAATATTAAGGTGCCAAAATATGCTCTATTGTGTCGAGACATGAACTGCAGAAATGTTCAACACTGTAAAGAGCTATCTACCTTGTATGAGTCTATTGTTGAGTCACTCTGTATCTCCAGCAGGCCTCTCATCAAACATAGGCCAAAAGCATGTCATGCTAAGCCAGGGTGGAACGATCACGTCCAAGAGCTTCATGCAGAGGCTAGAATGGCTTTTAAAAGATGGTCTGAGTCTGGCAAAAGTAGACATGGCCCTCTGTTTGAGTATAAAAAAACACACTAATGCTAATTTTAAATATGCCCTTAGGTTTATTAAAGAAATGAGAATGTAATGAGGTCAGATTCACTGGCAAAGAAGCTACAAAAGCATAATGTGAATGATTTCAGGAAGGAAATTAAAATGATAGACAATTGTAAAACATCTCTTCCATCAAATATAGATGGAGTGAGTGGTTCTGATGAAATGTCACAGCTATGGCAGAAACAATATTCTGAGCTGTTCAACTGTGTAAAAAGTAATCTGGTTGTAGTGGAAAATGTAGATTTTAATGATGAGGTGATTTTTACTCCTGCTGAAATTCATGATAATAAGGCCTGTGGTCTGGATAAGATAACAGCTGAACATCTTAAGCTAGCCAGTAAGAAACTGTGTCCTCTGGTTGCTATGTGTTTTACAGGTTATTTTGTTCATGGGTTTTTACCTGTTTCTATGCTCTCTGTTGTGTTAGTGCCGGTCATTAAAGACAAAGTGGGCAAGTTAAACAGCTCAGATAACTATAGACCAATAGCCTTGGCCAGCGTCTTGTCCAAAGTGCTAGAGACAATTCTACTGAGTAGACTTGAGAGGTTGATCATGTCTGCTGATAACGAAAACATGGCACTGATTTGTGTATTTTTGCACTTAAAGAGATTTTAGATAAATATAGTAGGCAGAATTCTACTATGTTTGTATCTTTTATTGATGCCTCTAGGGCCTTTGACCGCATTAATCATGAAAAGTTATTCTTAAAACTGACGCAAAGAGGGGTCCCTAGTTTCTTGTCAGAATGTTGGTGTTCTGGTATGCTCACCAGACAATGAGAGTAAAATGGGGGAAGTCAATATCTGCTCCTTTTCATGTGACCAATGGCGTCCGTCAAGGTGGAATTATTTCTCCTTTCCTTTTTAATGTTTATATGAATGATTTATCATTGATGTTAAATGCATGTGGGACAGGGTGTAGAGTTGGTGACTCGTTAATTAAACACCTGATGTATGCGGATGATTTGGTCATCTTTAGTCCATATAGTGCTGGGCTACAACAGCTACTGAGGATATGCTCACAGTATGGCTTTGATTTTAATATAAAATACAACGCTAAAAAGAGTAAGGTCATGATTGTCCGAAGTACGGAAGACAGACAATCTACCTTTCCTGACTTCTATCTGGCTGGCACTGCCCTTTGTGTGTGTAGTGAGATTACTTATTTGGGACATATTATCTCCAATGACCTATCAGATGACAAGGACATCTATAGGCAGCGGCGTAAGCTGTATGCCCAAGCAAACATGCGGTGTCGCAAATTTAGCATGTGCTCAGTACCTGTGAAGATCTCTCTGTTTAGATCCTTTTGTACACCACTGTATACTGCCCACCTTTGGAGTCGCTACAGGCAAGGCAGCATCAGACGCCTTACAGTGGCCTATAATGACTGCATGAGGCTGCTGCTGAGAGCTCCAAGAAGCTCCAGTGCAAGCCAGATGTTTGTTAGTGTTGGGGTACCCACCTGCTCTGCTGTGCTACGTAACCTTATGTATAGGTTTATGTGTAGAGCATCTGAGTCAGTAAATGACATAATCACTGTAATAACGGACCCAACACGCAGTGCTGTCAGGTTCACCTCTAGACTGTGGAACCATTGGCGCACATGTCTGTATGTCAGAAACTCAACAATGTGGGATATTTGCAGTTTTTTTTTTAAATTCATTTTATTTTCTGTTTTTATTGTGTGGTGTTGTATTATTGTGTTATGGATCTTCCTAGGTCTGAAATTGAATTGAATTGAAGTACTCACAGTTTTTTTACTCAGGTAAAAGTACAAATACTGCTGTGTAGAAATACTTTGTGTTATTATTATTATTAGCCTTTGACTCTTACATGGGCCAGTTTCGAATTGCAGCCATCTAGGTACTCTTTTACAGCGGTTTGAAAGGAGTATAATGTTTCACACTCCTTCACGACTTTTGGTCGGGCATTCCACATTTTTGTGGCAAAGCAGAGATCCCTTGTTAGTGCCAAATCTGGGTTGAACGTGATCAGTGGAGTGACAGGTACATGGGTGTCTTTGTGGTGTAGTGTATCTTGTAGACCAGGCCTATTGCAAGTTGCTGTACTCTACCCTGAGCCATCTGACCCTAGAGAAATGAGCAGGGGTTAGATGAGTCGTAGATGTATAAGGCCAAGGAGTAGCCTTACTAGTTTGTTTTGGGATGTCTGGAGCCTTGTTTTTAAGGCCTTTAGTGGTGTTGTGGTACCATGAGGAGCATGCATAGTCGAAGTAACCTTGGATGAGTCTAGAGTCCTCAAAGTATTCTTACTGACCAGAAAGGAGATCCTATACAAAAAACGTGTTCTTTGGTTGACTTTTTTGATAACTCTTGTTACCATGTTATCACTGGAAAGATGTGGCTCTTCTGTAGGTTATTTCCTCTTATCGTGTGATGACATCGTCACCCACTTGAAGCCGTGGGCTGGTGGCGCTTTGTGTGAGCTTGTAGATCTGCTATTTTTGACAAGCGACACCATTGTTAGACAAAGTATAAATCAGACATTTTCATGTCAAGGACCCCCTACATTGATATACATTTGGACCCCCGTCTGACTAGATGTTGTGCCAGGAGGGCCCCAACGAAAGATTTGTGTTTAAAACGTTCAAACATAATTCAGAAAACACAAACCATGAATGTTCAAAATGTAGATCTGCTGTTTGTGAGATTGAACCCATGACCTTTTGAACATGTAGAGAGCATCTTAAGTTAAGACCAGGAACACATCTGTGTCATTTTAGCTATAACCATTATCTTATACTTTGGCTATTCAAAGATATCAGCTCATAGCACGACACTGGCTGCGTTTACATGGACAGGTTTATTCCACTTCAATTCGGAATGAATGCTCATTCAGAATAGAAATGCTCATGTAAACGCATCGGTATGGCCATACCGGTCTGATCCCAATGAAATTTCATTCGGGTTTGAAGGGCTGGTATATACCGATAGAATCGGGCTACATTGCCCATGTAAACGCACTGGTATCAGACTGGTATACATTTGTTCTTCTGCGCATGTGTCTAGCTAGCGCGGTGACGTCCCCCGCCCCCAACCTGGCCCGAAGCACTCTGCGCATGACCAGAGTTCTATTCCCGAATGAATGCTTTGCTCATGTAAACGATTGAGGAACAGGAATACTTTTATTCAGGTGCCATGTAAACAGTTGGGTATACATTTCTATTCGGAATGAGTTCATTCTGAATGAATAAATATTGTGCATGTAAACGCACCCACTCTGAGTGTCACGCTATGAGCTTGTAGATCTGTCATTTTTTGAAAAATCATGAAAATGTGTGCAAATCTTTGAATGTATATATTTTTTAAAGTGAACATTTGTAACTCAAATCTTTATTTCTGTAGGTCCCTGAAACAACACATTTGACTTTTTTTTTTTTTTATATATATAATTTCAAAGATTTGCTCAACTTTTCACGATTTAAAAAAATAGCAGATCTACAAGCTCATAGCGCAGCACTCAGTTGTTGACGTGCCTTGTTTTTTAAAGGTTTTAACCACGTAAAATGAAACCAAATGGACCCGTAAGGGTCCATTTGGTTTCATTTTACGTTCTCAATAGTTAAAGATCCACTGGTTGAGAACCACTGGTTTAAGAGGTTAAGCTTTTGATGCAGCTGTTCACCGTCGCTTCATCAGTGGGATTAAAATACCTGGTCAAATGGCGCCATCAAGTGGCCAACCTAGGCCGTATAAAGTGGTAGTTAAAGATAGTTAAAGATCTATATAAGGGTCCGGTTGGTTTTATTTTACACTCTCAAGAGTTAAATTATTGTTAAACATCTGCATTACTTCATTAAAAGCAGTACACATTTGGAGAATGTAGAAGAATTGTTATTTTGATCATAATTTGCCTGTTATCTCTCCTGTCAATGTGTTTAGTTATAATGATGTCAGTGTGTTTAGTTATAATGATGTCAGTGTGTTTAGTTATAATAATGTATGATTCATTGTGTCTTTGTTTTGTATCGACTGTGAAAGAATCAATCAATCTCTCTATTGATCTATTGAAAATATATTCTGCTTAATACATCTGGTTTGTGGTCTTGCACTGCCATCTGCTGGACATTATGGAGATCTGCACCTGTGAACTGCATTAAAATACACAGCAGTTATGTCCTTTAATACACTGATGGAAGAAGTACTCACTGTTTTTTACTCAAGTAAAAGTATCAATACCGCAGTGTATTGTATTGTGTAGTGAAATACTCTGTTACAAGTTATTCTTATTCTTATTATCTAGAGGAATCTCCTTGTGGCTTTTAATCTTGCGACTGCAAACTGTTCCTGTTCGCAGATGACTCGGCTCTGCTGGTCTCGGACAGGGACAGGCTGCAGGTTGAGAAAACTCTCAGCACTGAAATCAACAAGATCTGCATCTGGCTCTCCGACAACAAACTTTCATTACACCAGGGTGAAACTGAATCCATCCTCTTTGGGTCCAACCCTAACCTTAGCAAGGCTGAAAGTTTCACGATCAAAGTGGGTGATGATGTTATCACAAGAAAGGAGGAAATTACCTACCTGGGTTCCATCTTGGAGGCAAACCTCTCAGGTAACAAAAACGCAGAAAGAACGATCAAAAAGGTCAACCAAACAACACGCTATTTGTGGAGGATTGATCGTCTAGTCAGTAAGAATACTCTGAAGATTCTTGCAGGGGCCCTCATACAAGGTCATTATGATTATGCATGCACTTCATGGTATCACAACACCTCCAATGCCTTAAAAACAAGGCTCCAAACATCCCAAAACAAACTTGTAAGGCTATTTCTCGGTCTCAATCACAAAACCCATCTAACCCATGCTCATTTTGCTAGGATTGGATGGCTTAGGGTTGAGGACAGAGTACAGCAACTTGCTATGGGCCTGGTCTTCAAGATACACCACAACATTGGGATCCCCCTGTATTTGTCAAAATACTTCCAAAATGTTAATCAAGTCCATGATCACAACACCAGAGGCAGCTCCACAAATCATGTTCAACCCAGATTTGTCTCAACAAAGGGAATGAACTCGTTCTCATGCTATTCATCAAAAATGTGGAACGCCCTACCAAAAGGAGTAAAGGAGTGTAAAACCCTACTCACTTTCAAAACTGCCCTAAAGATACACCTTCAGGAGGCTGCAATTCAAAAATGGCCCCTGTCCAAGTCCTAACCTAACCTACCCCCTAACCGCTCTCATTTTTGAAGATGTATTTGATGTTGCCTATTAATAGATTATACATTTCATTCACTAATATATATATACAAAATATTGTGTCCAAAACCATTCCTTTTTATTATTAAAACACATTTAATAAAATAGCGAGAAAAGCCAATCCACAAATAGACCTATTTGATCTTGTGGGGGGGGGGGGGGGGGGAGCAGGGTGGAGTTTAGTGTCTTGCTTAAGAACACTCAGACACATTGTTGGAGTCTGGACTTGAACCTGTGACCTTCTGCTCACTAGACAGTCACTCTATCCATTCACCTATCCACCTGTTTCCTAGGCTTTTCACTGTGTTCCACTTCCTGTCTTTTGATCCAATGAAATCCAATGAAACCGGTGAGATGAATGCTATCCAATGAAATCCGACAGGAAGTGGAAAACACACAGCCAAGAAACAGGTGATAGCAGTGGCGGCCATTTTCTGGTTCCACTTCAAAATAGTCAATGCATTTTTCCCATTGACATTTCCAAAAATATTTATATCAATTAATTTAAGCCTAGAATCAAGTCATCCAGGGTCCTGGTGAATCATGACCATAAAACGTTTAATTCTGTGAAAAAACGTTTTTGAAAACGGAAAAACAAAGGGTATTTATTAAATATAGTATATCATATAATTAAATATAAAATAAATAAAAATCACAGGAAAAAAAAAAAGTTTTACGGTCATGATTCAGCAGGACCCTGGATGGCTTGATTCTAGGCTTAAATTAATTGATATAAATATGTTTGTGTAGCAGGATGGGCGTTGGTTCAACAGCTAAAAACTCACTCAACAGTAGCTCTCACTCTCGATAAAGCAACTGTTAATTTAAAAAAAAAAGATATTTTGTTTTACAATACCCGACTCTGTCTTTCGCACCACTACCTGAAGGCCGTTTCACCCACAGCCAGCACCTTCCTGGCATTTTTGCTTCCAGTAGCTGGACCCTACATTGAGAATAATGCAGAGTCAAGATAGCACATTTAAGAAGGTGCTCATTTACTAATGACACTCATTTCAGATCATTTTAATTACAACATTCAGCAATGCATATATGAGCACAAATGACATGAGGATTGACCTGTAAAACAAACAATAGTTAAGTAAGCCAAGCTAAGACAACATGTAGTCTACACTGCAGTGAATCATGTTGTCTAACGACAGACCAAAGTGAGACTTATGCACTTGACAGACTTTATGCTGCTGTGAGAAACATGGGATTAAAGTAACTGTTTTCCTGTTCTCTGTTATACATTATAGTTCCTAAGTACAGTAACCAGGTTAAAGTTACTAAAGTTAAAAAAAATGGCATTACTTGGGTGAGGCCTTCACTGAAATCTGTCATGCACGTCCCAGCAGAGTGATTCAAATTCAACAGCTAAGAAGTATCACAGTAGCTCTCACTCTCGATAAAGCATATGTTAATTCCAAATATTAACACCTCAGTCTACAGTCTTTCTATGCTTATGTGTTCACTAATGATTATTTGTCCTAGTGTCTATGCTGACCTGGTCTTGGCTAGACACCTGTCACTCCCCTTCTCAGCTCATGTGTGATTAGAGCCTGACACTATAAAGAGGAGCTGTAGCCAGCTCTCGGCTATTCCCCCCAGCACCCCAGCAGAGCACAAGCGTTTATTGGTTCCCTTGACTATTTGTACTTTCTTTATTTCAGTTACGATGGGCTGATTGTAAGTGTTTTTAATGTTTGGTATGATTTTCGTTATTGGTTACTTTGTACTTTGTGTTTTGGTAGTTCATGGGAGTCTGGTGAAAGGACACAATTGTAACTTTAATTAGAAATATAAATAAAGATTATTTATTTAACTGCTGTCCCTTCAGACTCAGTGATTTAATTTCCCATAGAGTGTGAGGACGTAGTCTTCTTCGTTTGCCACCTTCACCTTCTCGACGATGACAGGGAGTACTGCTTCTGCTTCGACAAAAGGACCCGCAGATTAACATGTATTTGTCCACAGACCCCCATCTGATATTTGGTTTTAAATATACTTATTTTCAGGTTTGTGTGTGATTGTGTGCTAACAATGTGTGTTGTTAACATAATTTATACACTAGTCTTGACTTTCTGTTCCGATTCAGATTACACAAACTAAGTATACCACCTGTTTGATGAATGTAACCGATATAGGGTGATGAGTTAAACAAAGGGGCTTTGAGGAATGTTCAGGATGATCTTATACAAGACCATAGATGTAATATAGTTGGATGATTACATGATATGATTAGATGGCGGACAAGTTTCAAATAACTTGATCATTGAGAGACAAATCCTTTAAGGTGTGCATCTTTTTTGGAAGCATATATTCATTCTGTAGATTTATTATTCACTGTAACACCTAATACAAGGGCACAGAAATGTGGCAGTCATAGGGGTCTTAAACGTTTTCAGGGCAGGGACCCCCGTTGGGGGGTGGTACAGCATATATTGTATAATGCAGGGGTCTTCAACGTTTTCAGGCCAAGGACCCCCTAGCTGAGAGAGAGAGAGATGAAGCAGGGACCCCCTCTATATTGTATAGAATGGTGTTTCAGATATACTTTTGCGGCTCTTTTCTCCCTCTACACCTATAACTCTTTGCCAAAAATAGCCGATCTACATGCTCACAACGCCTCGCGCTGCGAGGCGTTGTGAGCTTGTAGATCTGCTATTTTTGGCTAAAGTTCTCCTCAGAAAAGGGATGCTAGGGTTCAAGTGGTTAATATAAAAAAAGAAAAATCATATCACACAAAGATTTGGCGGACCCCTGTAGTAACTCTGAGGACCCCCTAGGGGTCCTGGACCCCCTGTTGAAGATCCCTGGTATAATGTATAACATTGTGTTTCATATGTATAGACATACGTACCATGTTGTGCATTCAAGCTATTCAAATAATAGATTAATATATTCATTCATATCCACTGCCATTAGTGAACATACTTTACTAACTGAGAAGAATGTAATACTATCAACAATCTACCACACTTTAAGTATATTTTGATGCCGATACTTTTGTACTTTTACTCAAGTACATTTTCATTACCAGACTTGTACTTGTAACGGAGTGTTTCTACAATTGCAGTATTGATATAACTGATTCATTGATATTCATTGTTAAATAAATATTACAATGTATGTCTATTATTATTATTATTATTATCATTGCTGTTATATATTTCGCTAACTTCTTCTCTTTAACTTTTAAATGAGTGAAACGACGTTTGCATTGAAAACAAATGTATCTATTTTTGGTTTGTGCGCATGTGTGTGTGTGTGTGTGTGTGTGTGTGTGTGTGTGTGTGTGTGTGTGTGTGTGTGTGTGTGTGTGTGTGTGTGTGTGTGTGTGTGGGGAAGGGGGGCGGGGCTTGTGTCGTGTTTGTGCGTGCGCATGTGCGTGCGTGTAACAGCGTGTGTGTGTGGGCGGCGGCGGGGGGGGGGGGCTGTGCTTGCGTACACGCGAGAGGGCATTCCCGGGGATGCCCTCTTGCATGTACGCATGTCTGCTTGTCAGACCAATCACAGCCCTTGCTGTTTTGTCCCTACCGTTAAATCCACCGCTCGTGCATGGCTCGGCTCACTTCCCAAGGTTTACAGCGGATGCTAGGTCGCTCGATACTAGGTCTCTCCGGTCGATGATAGATTACTATTGGAAACTGTTCTACTTGATTTCGCTTCATATATCACTCATCTACTTTCATTTCGTCGTCTTTTGTCTGAGGTGAGTAATATTACTTGATATTTACTTTTTTCCCGCCTTTATTACTTTATTTTTATTTTTTCCCGCCTTTTTTGGACTACATGAACGTTCAGATTTCAAACACAGTTTTTATCCCATGGCCACGGATGTTATAATTATGTACGGGCCGTATCTTCCGTATTGTTCAATAAAAACGTATCTTAATCCGATCGGTGGCCATTTGCTCATAGCTGGCACACTCTATCAGAGTGCAGTACACCTACCAACCGATGGGTAATGCAGTTGAAAGCATGGCGGACATGCTGAGAAAATGGCCACCGATCGGATTAAAATGCTTTTTATAGAACAATACTGAAGATACGGTTACTTCTGAGGGCTCGAACAGAATTGTCACATCCGTGGCCGTGAGGTAAGAACTTTATATTTGAAATGTGAACGTTTATGTACATGTACGGGCCTTAAATGAATTAAGTGCAAACGCCAGGTTACGTTTGTTTCAGGCCCCAGGACTCGGTTGGTTTGTTTTCATAAACTAATGTCACAATCGACCTGTCCATAACGATTAATTATACAACGCAGAATGCAGCTTTTAATCAACATTGCATTTGTTATATCTTGTCTGTTAAAATTGAGCTTGTAGATCTTCTAAAACTAACTTTAAGCAGCCTCTGAAACTGGGTTAAAAACAACCTAGGCTAACCAGTACGTTATCAACAGTATTGCTATCATGTTTATGTATTTACCAGGGACACAGTGCACATTAATCAACATGTTGGTTTTCACATCCGTGTAATGAACCAGAGTTAGCCAGAAGCTAGCTTTCATCTGTAGTCCCTGAGCAGGCTGTTAAAAGTGGTGATATAACTATCCATACAAAAACGGTTGTATTAATAATACCATACAAGACCAGTAGACATAGTAGGCTACAGGAGACAGAACAATGATATTGTATATGTTGGTGGACTTTACTGAGACAATGGCAAACAACGTGGCTTTGACTCAGTATAGATCATTGGTTCTCAAAGTGGGGTCCGGGGACCCCCAGGGGTACTTGAGGGGGTTCCAGGGGGTCCCCAGCTAAATGATGGATAGGAACCAAATGGACCCATATGGGTCTGTAACTCTGAGAGTGTACAAATGGAACCAAATGGACCCGTTAGGGTCCATTTGGTTCCATTTGTACACTCTCAGAGTTAAATTAACATTGATTTTACAATATGAATTGGGGTCCCAGCGATATAAATGCCATTACATGGGGGTCCGTAGCCCTAATGCATGTCAAACTGGGGGTCCTTGAAATTGAAATGGTTGAGAATCACTGCTAGAGCCGTAAAAATCGTCTCTTTTTTTTTATATTTAAGTTTTATTCCACAGTTTGCAATGACACATCACATGTTTACATATGTGAACACATAGCTCATGATATATAGTATAATACATAGTTCCTTCTATATGTGATTACATAGATCATGTCTTTGCGTAGTAACAATTACCGGTAGGTTTACCAGTGGTTTGAGGGTTAGTGCTTTCCTGTGGTTTTTCTATTTTTTCCAAAAAAAAATGTACCCTTCAGCTATCCTCCTACTTCCTAGTACCCCTCCCCTACCTCCCCACCCACCTGTCCACCCCTTAAAATTAAAAGAGGGGGAGGGGAAAACTAGAAGAAAAAGCATTGAGAACAGAAGAAAGGAAAAGAAGAGAAAAAAAAAGAAAAAGAAAAGAGAAAGAAGAAAGATAACAGAAAAGAGTGAAAACAGCATATTGACTCATCCTCAAATGTTGCATGCGCCTCGTGTGTTGCAGGTACCTCACAATCCACACCCCCAGATTTCAAATGGTCCATCTAATCAAGTGGAATGTTCTGTAATGCATCAAAATGAGAGATGAGAGGCTGCCATTGTTTGTAAAAGTTTTCAACCGAGCCGCGAACAGCGAATTTAATCTTTTCAAGTTTCAGGAATGACATTAAATCCCGCAGCCAGGATGCGTTTGAAGGGGGTAGCTGGTTTTTCCATAGGAGGAGGATTCGACGGCGAGCAATTAAAGAAGCAAATGAAACTATATTCTTTTGTCTGGTGTTCATTCGGGTCCCCTCTTCTGGGACGCCAAAGATAGAAATGTAAGGTGATGGATCCACATTCATTGCTAATATTTCGGAAATACTATCAAAGAAAGATTTCCAGTATTCCGTCAGCCTTGGGCATGACCAGAACATGTGAGTCAGATCGGCTGGTGCCTGAGAACATCTGTCACATGCATCAGAAAGATCTGGGTATATTCTCGATAGTCTAGCTTTGCTATAGTGTATCCTGTGAAGTACCTTGAATTGAATGAGACATAGTCTCGCACAAGAGGAGGCTGAGTTAATAGTTTTTAACGCGGTGTCCCAAAATGTGTCTGACAGAGTGATACCCAGTTCGGATTCCCACCCCGCTTTGATCTTAATCAAAGCGGGAGGGGTCGGTGTCGATAAGAGATCGTATAAAAAAGATATGTGGCCTTTTGACAATTGAGTAGCTGGTAGAATATGGTCTGTGCCCGAGGCCGGTGGAATCTGTGGAAATAATAAAGTATTGTGTCTAGCAAAGTTACGAAATTGAAAATATCTGAATAAATCAGAGTGTTGAAGGTTAAATGTGGAGCGTAGCTGTGTGAAACTGGCAAATGTGTTGTCCATATAGAAGTCTCCTAGGCAAGACAGCCCTTGTAAAGCCCAGCTGGAGAATCTGCCATCGTTTTTTCCGGGTTGAAATTGTTGGTTGTTGCATAGCGGTGTGGCTAGAGATAGAGAGGTCCAGCCAAAGTGTTGTCTAATTTGTTGCCAGATTTTTAAAGTTGAAATAACAAAAGGGTTAGAAGAGTGCTGCCTAGGTTTGAGTGGAAGTTTACTGCATACTAAAGCTTTTAAGGACGAGGAATGACAGGAGTTAGATTCTAGTTGAAGCCAGCTATCCTCTGTATTTGAGATCCAAAGTACGATCTTGTACATATTTGCTGCCCAATAGTAAGACTGAAAATTTGGTAAACCGAGTCCCCCCTTTGATCTCTCCCTCTGAAGTAGAGGTTTACATATTCTTGGATTCTTCCCGCTCCATATAAAGTTCATAATTAATGAGTCTAATTGTCGAAAAAACTTTTTAGGTAAAAAAATGGGTAAGCACTGAAACAAATACAGATATCTGGGGAGTATATTCATCTTGATCGATTGCACTCGGCTTGCAAGGGAAAGAGGTAAGGTGTTCCATCGGTGTAAATCAGTTTTTACTTTTGTTGTTAGAACCGTAAAGTTTTCTTCACAGAGAGAGGGGATAGAGTTAGTGATAATAATTCCTAAATATTTGAACTTGCTAGATAAATTAAAAGGAATTATGGATTGGGGTATTACTTTGGCCGGTTGGTTAACAGGAAAGCATTCGCTTTTCTGTACGTTCAGCTTGTACCCGGAGAAACTGCCAAATAGTTGGAGAATACTTAAGATCTGTGGAATGCATCTTATTGGGTCCGAAACAAAAAGGAGCAGGTCATCTGCGTACAGGGATACTTTGTGTTCAATTCCGTCTCTTTTAATACCTGTAAACAGCTTGTTAGCCTTAAGAGCAAGTGCTAGAGGTTCGATGACTATTGCGAAGAGGAGGGGAGAGATCGGACATCCTTGTCTTGTGCCACGTGATAGTGGAAAAAAGTCAGATTGTTGGTTATTGGTGGACACTCGTGCCTGCGGGAAAGTATAGATTAACCGTATCCAGGAAATAAATCTCTCGCCAAATCCAAACTTTTTTAAAGTGAAAAATAAGTGACCCCATTCAACTCGGTCGAAAGCTTTCTCGGCGTCGAGTGCAATAACTACCTCAGGACTGGCCAGCGAAGTCGAGGAGTGAATAATATTAAGAACCCTTCGTATGTTTGTAAATGAATGTCGGTTTTTTATAAATCCTGTTTGATCATCAGAGATTATGGATGGTACTATGGTCTCAAGTCTACTAGCCAAGGCTTTTGCAAGTATCTTTTCATCCACATTAAGAAGGGAAATGGGGCGATAAGAACTACATAAATTTGGATCTTTGTCCTTCTTAAGGATAAGTGATATAGAGGCTTGAGTAAGGGTTGGTGGTAGTCTACCTTGCTGAAAGGAGTCTTCAAACATTTCTAAAAGCAAAGGCGCCAGTTGGTTAAAAAATTTCTTATAGAACTCAGCAGGGTAGCCATCTATTCCTGGCGATTTTCCACTTTGCATTGAATTAATAGAGTTGGTTATTTCACCAAGTTGCAGTGGTGTCTCTAATGTGTTGTGATGTTCTGGGGTTAATCTAGGAGCATTAAGTCCGTTAAAGAAATTTGACATGTCCGCCTCATTATTTGATGAGTCTGATCTATATAATTCTGAATAGTAGTCTTTGAAGGTTTCGTTAATTTCGGGGAGGTCAGTTGTTATTGAGCCTGCTTTATTCATAATTTGAGGGATTTGGCGCGATGCCATCTTGCTTTTCAGCTGGTGTGCGAGAAGGCGTCCTGCTTTATCTCCATGTTCATATATTGTTCCCTGAGCTCTTAGCAACATTTTTTCTGCATCCCTAGTGGACAAGAGATTGAACTCGGTCTGGAGGCTGAGTCTTTCCTTGGCCAGTTCCGGGGATAGTGAGGTAAAACACTGACGATCTAGGTCAGATATAGCTACCATTAATTCCTGCTTACGTTTTTTCTGTTTCCTGTTGGTGTGGGCAGTATAAGAGATGATCTCACCCCTAAGGAACACCTTAAGGGTTTCCCATAGCAAGGACGGGCTAGTATCTTCATTTGTGTTGGTCTCCACAAAAAGGTCTATGGATCGAACGATGAGATTACAGAATGTGTTGTCAGATAGAAGTGTGGAGTCCAATTTCCAGGAGTAGGTTGCTTTATGTTGTGCTGCGAAATTTAAATTGAGTATGACGGGGGAGTGGTCAGAGTTAACTATAGGAGAGTATTCAGTTGAAATGACGGACGAAAGAAGTGTTTTATCTATAAAAAAATAATCTATACGAGAGTACGTTTTGTGGACATGCGAGTAGAAAGAGTATTGCCTGTCATTTGGGTGAGTAACTCTCCATGGGTCAGTACAGCCACACTGGTCCAAGAAGGTAGATAAGGCCAAAGACATTTTGGAAAGTGTAACTGTTCTGGGATTCGATCTGTCCAGTCTGGGATCCATCACACAGTTAATATCACCACCAAATATTAATTTATGAGTTTGTAAATCAGGAAGTGATGATATTAATTTCTTCATGAAATCTAAATCATCCCAATTTGGGGCATAAACACTAACAAGAACCACCGGAGTATGACAGAGAGATCCTGTTACAATAATATAGCGTCCATTAGGATCAGAGATGGTGTTGGAAAGAATAAAATTTACTTTTTTATTAATAAGGATGGCTGCACCTCTCGTTTTGAAGTTAAATCGAGAGTGGAAAATATGACCTATCCAGGGCCTACCAAGTCTTTGGTGGTCTATTGTGCGCAGGTGTGTTTCCTGTAAAAATGTGATGTCAGTGTTTAAGTGTTTTAGGTGGGAGAACACTCTAGCCCGTTTCACCTGACCGTTCAGACCCCCTACATTCCATGAAATAATTTTGGTGGAGCTTCCCACTGTCACCGGTCTATTTGGATTGTTTACGATTACCATCTAATCTTGTTGAGGTAATAACTGTACAGGATGGACCAATCCACCTGGGTGTGTGTGTTGTTTAGGAGGACTATGCAACAGCACGGCGTGAAGTAGCAACCAAGAGAGGAATGAGTCATATGCTGGTTTAAGTAAGAAGTAAGAGAGAAGAAACAAAAGAAAAGAGAGAGAAAAATAAAATAAAAAAATGTAGACCCCCCACCCCCGTCCGAGACTGCCCTCCCACTTCCCACCCCATTCCCCCCCCACCCCCAGTGCACCCCAAGTACCTATGCTCATCCTCCCACCCTGATGAACTGCAGGTAAAAACCACTTACTAACTTCCAGGGTACCCGAGTGAAAGCACCAACCTTCAACCCCTCGCACATTGAGCATTGATGAGCTTACATATAAATAATACACACCTGAACCAAAGTACACACAAATATCAACTTGAGCCTACTGTAGCAAGTTGACTCAATGTTCTGCTATATTTATAGAGGGAAAAGAAAAGAAAAAAGAGAAAAAAGAAAAAAGAAAAAAAAAAAAAAGAAAAAAAAAGTCAAAGCAAAATAAATAGATAATAATAAAAAAATATATATATCAAAAATTGGAAATAAATATATGCACCGGGACTGCAGATCTATTGTGCGGCGCATGGATGTTGAAAGAAGGAGTATCAACCAGTATTTGTACAGGTAGCTTCTAATTAGTATAAGAGTATCAAAGGTGTAAGCAGAGCATTTGAATGAAAAGGGGCACCAGAAAAAAAAAAAAAAAAAAAAAAAAAAAAAAAATGAGAAAAAAAAAAAAAAAAAAAAAAAAAAGCAATTTAGTTTATATGTAACGTTATTATGTAATTTTTTTTTTTTTTTTTTTTTTTTCCTTTTTATCAAGTATGCGTCAACTGAGATCTGAAAAATAAGTAATAGTAGTAATGCATTATAGTGACACTGATGATGGTAAAAAAAAAAAGATAATGGTTCTGTCTAATCAATCTAGTAGCAGTTCATAGAAAATCAGTATCATGTGCGACCTGTCTTACAGTTTTTAACTTTGAAATGTTACACTCTATCCTACCAGAAAAAAAGTATGAGATACAGATCATGCACCGCACAGCAGTCCCGCGCCCCCAAACCAGTTAGTACTCAGTATCTTTCAAACAGTTTAAAAAATAAAAATAAAAAGAGAAACAAATGAATAAACCAGTATCCAACAGGATCATTAAACCCGTGATCTTGAGTTTACAACAACCCATTGGGTGCTGGACAACGGTCCAAAACCGTAGGTACGTGCCCCACCCCGTTATGGTATAAAGCTATGCTGTCCAGTATCATGTGATCGTCTACAGAGTTGAGCTCACGGCTACATGTCATGCAAATACATGGCATGTCATTTGCATGGTCAAGATAGCTGGTAATAAGCACCAAACCCATTAGACTGAAAGATCAAGAAATTAAAGATAACGCTGAGTGAGAATCAGCTGCACAGCGCTGTAGGCATTGAGTCAGAGGTATCACAGATAGTCATGTTCGTCTCCAAATTCCCTCTGAATAGAATAGTAGCAACCAGGGTGAGGTAGGGCAGCTTATCTCTAACCAGGTCATTTAAGCATCAAAACATTGTATAATTTCTCACGTATCATCTAGGAGAGTAGTTCTAGCCACTGCCTATAGTGTAAATACATCATAGAGATTACGGTATTCTATAGAGAAAGAATTATACAGGCCACTATATATTTTTAAGAAGAAATGTAAAAATAGAAACATGTTGTATGCGCTGTGCAATTGTCTCACCCTATAATTTAATTAGTCATCGATTTCATGTATGGGATGAAAAAAGAAGACCACAGCAAAAAACAAGTAGGAGGGAAAAAAAAGAAAGAGGAGAGAGAGCGGAGAGGGAGAAAAAAAAGACAGTCTACTAGATCCCTTCCATAGTCAAAATAAAAAAGTAAATCACATAATAAACAGCGTTGCACCGTGCACTGCGCAGCGTGAGAGAGAAGCAAAGCCCCCCCCCCCCCTGTACAGACACGTGCACGCGATTTCAACACAGTTCAACACATCCTCAATTTGTATATAGTTGGTTGTAAGTACCTAACCTATACAGCCATAACTAGACTCCACCTCGGATACGCGCAGGTCCATACACAGCTACAGACAAACACACAGGGGCACAGACACACACACACACACACACACACACACACACACACACACACACACACACACACGGCAACGACCCTATATTCCACTGTAATACCTAAAAGGAGATTCAACCAAATAGTTCAATGTGATTGGTGTGCGCGCGCCGAGCAGCCGACCCGCATCCCCACACCACCGCTTAAAAGAAAGTGGTTAGGATTACAGATCCGCCACTCAGCCCGCTGCCGCCACAAAGAAAAAAAGAAGAAAAGCGTCATACGAGCGTGTTGACATCTCGTTGACTTCTGACTAGTTTAATAGAATAATAAAACAAGAAAAACAATGGGGGGATAGTACAAAACAATAATAAGAACGGGCATGCCACGCGGCGCGCAGCAGTCCCGTTCTTCAAAATCATCACATAACCCTGAGTATTTGTCATTGTACATTACATCATATTCATTCGCAGCCGCATCCTGCGCAACGGCTCCAAGCCGTGTGCGCGCGCGCGCACATACACACACACACACACACACACACACACACAACGTTACCTTAATGAAGTGTCATCATAACCGCGAGGGGGTTTTGTTTTTTAAGCGGTCGCGCACAATGTGAGTACAATTCGGTTCCAGTATAGTCCTCAATTAATTAAAACAAAACAAAAAGAAAAATAATAAAAGATCAACTGTATGTCCGTTTGAGCACCAGGGATAGTTTGAAGGAGCGGAGTTTGCAGGACCCGGCTTTATATATATATGTTTTAAAGGTCCGAGTCATTGTTCGGCTTTTAAAGCAGTTGCCTTGAAAAAGAAAAAGAAAAAAGAAAGACGAAATCCATAGTCCAAATCCAGCATCCAAAGGTAACTTCAAATAGTAAGACCGTGATCTGGTATTCCGTGGCCCTAGATCTAAATCTAAAGTTAAGTCCCAGTTCCTCATGTCAAAGAGAAAAGTCCATTAACTAAACGCAAAAGTTTAATTATAACGCCCAACTCCGTTCCTGTTTAAATTATCATTTCCCCCTCCCCAAATAGAGAGAAAAAAAAAGAAAAAAAGAAAATGAAAAGGGAGAATAGACAAAACAAACGGGGTTTTAAATTAACTTAAACTAGTCAAAATAGATTAAACAAACGAAATAAATGTTATTTTAAATAAACTACAAAAATAAAGTTAATTAATAATACCACTAATTCGAAACAAAAGTAGGTTTAGAGTTCTAAATAAGCAACAAACTAAAGTTAAACAATCACAGTGGTTCAAACAAACGAAATAAATATATGAGAAAATAATATTAAATTAAATTAAACTAATAATCGAAATAAATCAAACAAAAAAACAAAATAAATATATAACTCTAAATAAACAAAAAATACAACTAATAAACACAATACTTCAAGCAAAAAAAACAAACAAACAAAAAACAAAAGTGGTTTTAAGATATAATAAATGAGGAAAATATATAGCTAGTTATCTGAATAGTTCAACAAACGAAATAAGAGTCTCAACATTTAACATGGGCCTCGATTATTCCAGTCAGAGTCATTATACTAATCAGTTATCCATGCAGCACATGTTCGGTGAAAAACTTTTCGGCCTCGTCTGCAGTGTTGAATTTGTTTTCTATGCCTTCCAGTGTGATAGATAAAACTGCAGGGTGGCGGAGAGTGAATTTAATGCCTTTCTCAAACAATTTGGATTTTATTGCCGAGAAGCTAGCGCGCTTCTTAGCATCCTCCTTGCTTATATACCTATCTGGGAAGATAAAAATATTTTTTCCCTGATAAGCAAGTTGGCCTCGTTTCTTCGATAGGTTTAGCACCTGTTCCCTTTGTTTGTAGCGTAGGAAACGAACAACGATGGGCCGAGGCCTCTCACCAGTGGCAGGTTTAGCTTTTGGCACGCGGAATGCGGCCTCCAGTTCCAGTGGAGCAGCGATAGACAGTGCTTTGTCCTGTAGTATCTCAGCAAGCAGCATGGACATGAATTCTGTGGGGGAGCGTCCCTCGCAGCCCTCGGCCAAGTTGATCACTCTTAAACTGTAGCGACGGGAGTTTATTTCTTGAATCTCCGTCTTAATTTTAAGATGATCATTTTCAGATTGGAGCAGTTTCACCTGTATTTCAAGGTTGTTCAGCCGGTCGCTATGGTCAGAGAGCGACGTTTCCATTGCCATCAGACGTGGGCCAAACTCCTCCACTTTGGTACGAACAGCATTCAGGGTTTTTTGGATCGGAGAGAGTGATGTTTTTATTTCAGCTGAGATTGCTGCTCTGTTCTTCTCCAATTCAGCTACCAGGTCCGATATAGATAATGGAGCTGCTGCAGAGGCCGCAGCGGCGTGTCTTGTAGTAGTAGTGGACATGGCTTCTGTTTTGTTCTTGCCACCAGGCATTTAAACAAGACTTTTAGCCGAACTATTGTTATAGCAGGCAGTGTCTGTTAATCGTTAGGTTCACTGACGGTGTGGTTGATACCAGATAATGAAAAATAAAAAAAGCTCAAGAGCTGCTCTTTCGTGCGTCTGCCTCACTCAGCAGCCATACCCAATAATATCGTCTCTTATTGGGGGTCCCTGGCATAACTTTTCAAATGGGGGTCCCTGGGCTAATGTGTGTCAATTTGGGGGTCCTTGACGCAAAAAAGGTTGAAAACCACTGGTATAGAGTAACATGAGTTTAACTCTAGAAGGAGATGCTGTTGTAAGTTGACTGTTTTACTAGCAGTAAATAGACATTCATTTGACGCACTGTTTGGTTCAACAAGTGTTTATCTGCACCGAGCATTGTACTGGGTTGACTAATGTTAGAGGACGCTGTGGCTTTGCGGTTGTTTTCATTAACCTGGTTGCTTGTTTCTCTGAACCTGGCAACTGCCATGTCCGCTTATTATAAGCGGATGGTCGCGCTTCTTTTGGGGCTTGTTTTGGGGTTGAGAAGGACCGTAATGAGAGTAGACGGTACACGGTCGGTCGTACCGTGTCGGTTGCGCATGCGCGCCACTCTCAATTGTATATTAGTATCATCATATTTATGATCATGTGCCCACGTTTGCCTCTAAATTGTGGAGAAACTGTCGATGCGGAACCAAACTGTCAAGCAATTGTTTCCGCCCAGACACGTTTCACTGTCGCACATCTAGCAGATCAATAGCAGATCTACAAGCTCACAACGCGTCGCAGCGCGACGCGTTGTGAGCTTGTAGATCGGCTATTTTCAAATAGACTATGTATAAAACAAGGCTAAAGTGGTTAAGGTATGTTTTATAATGTAATAATTTATATCTTAAAAGTAACTAGTAGCTAAAGTTTTCAAATAATTGTAGTCGAGTAAAAGTACAATATTTGCCTCTGAGATGTAGTGGAGTAGAAGTAAAAGTATTGGAAATTGGAAATACTCAAGTAAGGTAGAAATACCTCAAAATTGTAGGCAAATAGGTTTTATAAAATGTTCATGAATAGGAATTGATATTCACATTTATATTCATGAATAACTTTGGTTAACTAGAACACTGACCTGACTTACTTGCAAATCTATGCCCACATCAAGACTTTATTCTAGTCTAAATATTTGTCCCTTCCTGCTCCAACTTAGAAGGACATAATTGTGGAAAGTGGGCAGGGATCACGATGTAATCTATTGGTTGCTTCATGCCAGTGTTAGACTTGATTTAAGAAGTAGTGCTTTTCCAGTCAGAAGACAGATTGAAAGAAGCTGTCTGATTCAGTACACACTGTGCTTTTTATATCGTCAAAATTGCCTTCTGGTGTCCAGATGCTTCAGTTATCACAAAGCAGCTGAATGCCGTAAATAAATCCCCTCTTCTTTATTCTTTGCTTTTTCATTTAGCAAGGATTTTAAGGATGCACGATTTTGGCCGATATCCAATTACCGATTATTTATTTCTTGGTCAAATGAATCAATACTGAATACTTTCTATTTTCGTCTATTACTATTATAGCCTACCCTGATATGTTTTTCCCTGCATCAGGCTTATTACAGTTATTCATTTAATATTATGTCGCAGATTGAAGGGAAGATGGAAATATTCTTTCCTTAGGGCGATCTTAAACACTAAGTGTTTTTGTCTTTGAACCTCGCCTCCCTATTTTGGGCATGTTGTTGTAGACCAAAAACAAACCTGATCTACAAGCTTGTTTGAGTACCTTGAAAAGCTGTATATCAATTCTACATTTACACTGATCAAATTAGTTTAACAAACTTTGCAGGTTTGTCCGACTTAATACATGATTAGATTGAAGCAAATGGTGTCTCAAATGAAGGAATAGTAACCCCCCTTCCTCTCCAACCAGACATACAAGGAGCACCTGGAGGACCAGAAGCACAAGAAGAAGGAAGCGGCTCTCAAGGTGTCTCAGAGCAGCAGCAGCAGCAGTGGAGGAACCAGCAGCTCTGCCCGCGGCGTCCAGAACCACCTCCGCTGTGAGCTGTGTGACGTCTCCTGCACCGGAGCCGATGCTTACGCTGCTCATATCCGTGGGGCCAAGCATCAGAAGGTAATATATTTATTTTATGCTACCATGTATTACCATCATGTGTCACTTGCTCGCATAGATCAGTTCTTTTTGACCAGCGACACCATTTTACCTATGGATTAGGCTTAACCACGTAAGCACTAATTTGTACTTTGGGATACAAGCTCACAGCTTGTCTTATGAAGTTTTATACATTGACGATTTTTCAAAATTTGAGAACTTTGATAAACATATTTTTTAAGTCTTTAAACCTTTGCCTATAATGGCATGCCCAAAATGGGTAAACCAGGATTAATTTGGTTAACTACATTAATCTACAATCTTTCAACGTGTCACACTCTGAGATTGTAGATATTTGTAAAGGGGTAAAAAAGGAGGGGGCCCATTATAGACCCCTGGCTGACACCGATAAACACATTATTTAGGAACATAATGGATTGTAAACGGTCACAAAAGATATTAACCCTCATTCAATATACACACGCCCACATACAGGCAGGCTTACTGGACGTTGTGTACTTGTCTCTATACTGTGTATATTTGGCACAGATGTATGCATATATGACCGGTACGCAAGTTCTACGGTATGCTTGGTTCAGGTGTTTGGAAGGACAAAAAAAACAGAACATATTTGCATATCTGGTTTAATAAAGACATAAGCCAATCCTTTTACAGCTTCATAAATCATAAGGGGAACTTTAGCTTTGACATGTTTTGGCAATTAAAGCAAAGATGTCAACATGTGTGTTCCCAAATATGAGATTTATGATATGAGAGCATTGGCCGTACTGACGCACGCTGGAATGATTACCAACGTTTGTCTGTGACTGTGTTGTGGTATTAAATCATGCTGCAGTGTTTTTAGATCTTACCACAATACTGATATTCAGCACGATGTACAATTTATTTTTTTAAATTTCAATTGAAAAGAAATGGGGCAATCCTTCTTGAAGGTAAAGCCTTTATTGAATAGCTATAATTTCATTTTAGAAAAAAAAACATGTGTCCACCTACAGAACTCGGCCTTTATGAATTGAATACGCAGGACCACAATGGAAACAAGCCCTCAGGGATTTTTGTGTTATCCTTTTAGCATTATTGTGTAGGCCTTACTGTGCCTCTGTACTTTTTGCAAACTGCTGATAAAGAATTCAATCAATCAAAGCCACACAGCAATTTGCATGATGCTCAAGCAATGGCTGAACATGGCTTTGCTATCATGCTGCCTAGGATGGCAAATAAACAGTGACATGTTGGATGGATGGATAGGCTTTTAGTTTAGTGGTGTTAGTTAACAAAATGCAGTGTCGTAAACATACATGTCGTTACAATACACAATGTCATTTAGAACATTGGTTCTCAAAGTGGGGTCCGGGGACCCCCAGGGGTCCTTGAGGGAGTTCCAGGAGGTCCCCAGCTAAATGATAGATTAGGCACCAAATGGACCCTTATGGGTCTGTAACTCTGAGAGTGTACAAATGGAACCAAATGGACCCTAAGGGTCCATTTGGTTCCATTTGTACACTCTCAGAGTTAAATTGACATAGATTTTACAATATAAATTGCGGTCCAAGTGTTATGATTATGAAGGGTATTAGGAGGCTGAGTGTAGGTTAGGTTTCTCTCCTGTGTCGGTGTGTGTGTGTGTGTGTGTGTGGGGAGAGTGTTGGGTGTGATTGGATGATTGTAGGAGAAGGGCGTGCCAGCAGCAGACGCATCCGTTCCTGATTGGTGGCCAGGGGGCGGCTTCAACTTTAAAAGGCTGTCAGCGGGCCGGCGACAGCGAACCCGTTCCTTCTCAACTTCCAACCCGTCCGTCCTTCTGTGTTCTGTAGTAGCCATTTTGTGCATTGTGAAGCCGAACAGATATGTAATCCTTGATCTCTGCAAACACTTGATCTACACCATAGATCTAGATGCTTACAACTCGATCCTAACTCGGCCTTGGCCGATTACTGTCATCATCTTGTGATCTAGTGTTCTCAGCTACGAAGGGGGGGGGAATTATTATTATTTGAGCTTTGTTTTCTGATAGGGAGGTTAGTATTTTGTATTTTGCTTTCTGTCGTGGGTAGGTAAGAAGTTTGTGTTCTAGTTTTGTTTTGTTGTACATTCCTCCGCCCCTGAATAGAGTTTGTAAACCCTTTTGGAGAATAAAAAGAAAAGATCGAAAAAGCAAACTGTTTGGACGGCGGTTCTTGGGAGTTGGGAAGGGCGGTCTTCCACACCATATGTTATGTCTCGGTTCCCCTAGGCCGGGGCGTAACATATATGGGGGCTCGTCTATTTTCTTTTGTTGGGTAAGTGCGTTTTTTCTTTTTTGTACTTTCGTATTTCTGATTGGCAGTTGTGATAAGGTTAGAATGGACGAAGAAGTTATAAAGGAGTTTAAGAAGGGTCCCTCACGAGAGAAATTAGAAAGGTGCACAAAGGACAATTTGTTGTTGTTGGTAAAATTCTTTGGTGTGGAGGTGCCTATTAATGCTAACAAAGATGAACTGAAACAACTACTAAGTGAGAAGTTGGAGGAGGGAGGTGTATTTACTGGGACTGGGGGGGCCAAAGAGACGGATAGGGAGACATACGCTGGAGCGGAGGCGCCGCGTAATGTCATACCGCCTGCCTCTGTTTCACCCAACATTGCGTCACCGGAGCACCAAAATGCACCCAGTGAAATGATACAGGTAACACCTGAAACATCACGGGATGATCTCTTGTTGACGTTGCGCATCAAAGAGACAGAGAATCGCAGCAGAGAACTAGAGATAGAGGTGATGAAATTACGGTTGAAAGCGTTGGAAGTGGAACGGTCACCACCCGTTGTTACCAGTGATGCACAATCCCAGCCATCCACTTCTACTAGTAAGCCTAAGTTCGAGATTAACAAGCACATTGCACTAGTACCACCTTTTAGAGAGAGTGAGGTAGACTCTTATTTTAATGCGTTTGAACGCATAGCGACTGCTTTAAACTGGCCAAAAGAGATGTGGGCATTATTATTACAATGCAAATTGGTGGGGAGGGCGCAGGAGGTATATGCTAGTTTACCAATGGAAGAGGGTTTAAAATATGAAGTGGTGAAAGCTACTGTGTTACGGGCCTACGAATTGGTTCCAGAAGCATATAGACAAAAATGTAGGAATAGGGAGAAAACTGCCAGTCAGACATACGTTGAGTTTGCGCGTGAGAAGGAGGTATTGTTTGACAAGTGGTGTCAGGCGAGTAAAGTGAAAAATCAGGAGGAACTGCGACAATTATTTTTGTTGGAAGAGTTCAAAAACCGTACACCCGATAATATTGTTGTGTATTTGAATGAACAAAAAGTCAGTTCGGTATCGGACGCGGCGGTTTTGGCTGATGAATTTGTCTTAACACACAAAGGGGTGTTTTTTTCATCTGCACCCCGCGGAAATAATTCTTTCAGACAGCCATCGGAAAATAGAACACGGCCACCAAACAACCCGTGGCGCGCTAACACTAATCAGTCTCCGGGAGAGACGCGTGAGTGTTATTACTGTCATGAATTTGGTCACCTCATTGCCATGTGTCCTAGAAGGAGAGAGACAAGACAGGATAACAGAGTGCCAGCCACGATTACTTTAATCCATACCCAACCTATAGCTTTACCTGAGGGTGAGCCGGTAGTGGATAAAGATTTTGAACCTTTTGTGTCCACTGGGTTTGTCTCTCTCTCTGGCAGGAAGGATGATGAAATTCCTATCAGTATTTTGCGCGACACGGGGGCGAAACAATCTGTCGTTTTGGGCAGTGTTTTGCCTTTTTCTGATGAGTCTTACAGTGGTTTTGACGCGTTGGTCTGGGGGATAGAAATGAGTGTTTTTCGTATCCCCATGCACCATATGTACCTAAATTGCGCTCTTTTTTCCGGTCCCGTTAAAGTGGGGGTGCGAGCCGAATTACCCGTGCCTGGAGTAACACTAATTTTAGGAAATGATTTGGCTGGCGAAAAAGTTTTTCCGCCCCTCGAGGTCGTTGGAACCCTTTTGAAGGTTCCATGCACTCCTACCCCAATGGTGTGTGATTCGTCAACGGTGTTCCCTGTGTGCGCAATTACGCGCGCGCAGTCTCGAAGAAATGGTGAGGCGGTGGATCTCACCAACACATGTATGGGTTTGTTAGATGATGTATCACCCACTCAGCACTCAGGCGCAATTGTCAATTTGTTGCCTAGTGATGCTGAGTTAAGTTTGTCAGTGGATAAACCACAATTCATTCAAGCGCAACAGTCTGATGATACCTTGAGTACATGTTTATCTAGTGTTGGGGCATCAAAAGAAATCCCACACTCTGCAATATACTTGTTAGATGATGGTGTACTTGTTCGTAGATGGTCAAAAAACGATTTTGATTCTGTGTATCAAATAGTTGTGCCTAAGCCATTCCGTAGTCAGGTTCTGAGTTTAGCTCATGATCATGTTTTCTCTGGACATTTAGGAATCAGAAAAACCCATAATCGAATTCTCCGTTATTTTTTTTGGCCTGGGTTAAAAACCGACGTAGTTCAGTTTTGTCGGTCATGTCACACATGTCAGGTTGTAGGCAAGCCCAATCAGATTATTCCCCCGGCTCCACTACAACCCATTCCAGTGATTGGAGAACCGTTTGAACATGTAATTATAGATTGTGTTGGGCCATTACCAAAAACGAAATCTGGTCATGAATTTATTTTTACCATTATGTGTGCCGCAACTCGTTTCCCTGAAGCTATCCCAATGCGTAAAATCAATGCACGGGCCATAATAAAAGCGTTGGTAAAGTTTTTTTCCACGTTTGGCCTACCCAAGCGCATCCAAAGTGACCGTGGGTCTAATTTCATGTCTAAGGTGTTTGCTCAGGTGATGGTAGAGTTGTCTGTCACACATAATGTATCCAGTGCTTATCATCCAGAGTCACAGGGTGCGCTGGAACGGTTCCACCAGACCCTAAAATCAATGATGCGTAAATATTGTTTGGAACACAAACGAGAATGGGATGAGGGATTACCTTTACTATTGTTTGCAGTGAGGGAGACTACTCAGGAGTCCTTGGGATTTAGCCCAGCCGAGTTGGTTTTTGGCCACACAGTGCGGGGTCCCTTGCGACTGTTGCAAGAGAAATGGTGTACTGACAAACCTAGTCCCAGTCATAACATTCTGGACTATGTTAGTGCATTTAAAGAGCGGTTGCATGATGCCTGTGAAAAGGCTCGTGAGAACCTTGAAGGGGCTCAAGAAAAAATGAAAGTAAAATATGACAGTAATGCAATAACCAGAACCTTCCAAACAGGCGAGCAGGTGCTCGTGTTGTTGCCTATGCCGGGCTCCTGTATGCAAGCAAAATTCTGCGGACCTTATTTAGTGCAACGTAAAGTGAGTGATACCAACTATGTGGTTAGCACTCCCGATAGAAGAAAGAAATCTCGTTTGTGTCACATTAACATGTTAAAAAGGTACATAGATCGGGATGGGGATAATGTCCCGTGCCCACCTGTGGTGATGCCGGTGATGAGTGTTAATGTGGTGCCTGTTCCATATAGTCCTGAAGAGGACGGACTGCATACAGGCAGTGCGCCGGTGCCATGCGCCAGACTAAAGAATTCTGAGATTTTGAAAAATGTAGATGCTCAGTTGTCTACTTTACCAGAGGTGGCTCGTAATGATATTAGTGAGCTAATTTATAGTCATTTGGAACTATTCGGGGATCACCCCACTCAAACTAATGTACTCCAACACGATGTTGACGTGGGGGAGCGGAACCCAATAAAACAACATGCCTACAGAGTTAATCCGACAAAAAGGGCCTTAATGCAACAGGAGGTGGAATATCTTTTGGAACATGGTTATGCGGTCCCTAGTGCTAGTTCGTGGAGTTCGCCCTGTTTGTTGGTGCCCAAACCTGATCAGACCACTCGCTTCTGCACTGATTACAGAAAAGTAAATGCCGTAACAAAACCAGATTCTTTTCCACTGCCTCGTATGGAGGATTGCGTTGATCGAGTAGGATCTGCACAATATGTTACGAAACTTGACCTTTTGAAGGGTTACTGGCAAGTACCGTTAACACCCCGTGCGTCAGAGATCTCCGCTTTTGTCACTCCCGATAATTTTTTGCAATATACCGTTATGCCGTTTGGATTAAGAAACGCTCCAGCAACGTTTCAAAGGCTAATGAACAAAACATTAGCTGGTATTAAAAACTGCGATGCTTATTTGGATGACGTGGTGGCATACTCGTCCACTTGGGAGGAACATATCCAAACCCTGTATGAAATTTTCGGCCGACTGCGTGAAGCTAATTTGACAGTTAATTTGGCAAAATGTGAATTTGGAAAGGCTACCGTTACCTATTTAGGCAAGGAGGTGGGTCAGGGGCATGTGCGCACGATTGCATCAAAAGTGCAGGCGATTCTGGATTTTCCAGTACCCAAAAGTAAACGCGAACTTCGCCGGTATTTGGGAATGGCCGGGTATTACCGCGGATTCTGCAGAAATGTTGCGGAGGTAGTAACGCCGTTGACAAGCATGGTTAGTCCTAAGGTTCCGTTTAACTGGTCACCTTCTTGTCAGATAGCATTTGAGGGTGCTAAGGCTCTTCTGTGCAGCGCGCCTGTCCTTGCAGCACCAGATTTTTCACGATCATTCAAACTTGAGGTTGATGCGAGTGACCGGGGAGCAGGGGCAGTGCTGGTGCAAGAAGACGATAATGGTATTGATCATCCAGTCTGTTATTTTTCAAAAAAATTCCTGCGTCATCAAGTGAATTATAGCACTATTGAGAAAGAGGCCCTCGCAATGCTGCTTGCGTTACAACATTTTGAGGTTTACGTAGGTTCTAGCCCACTACCTATTGCAGTGTATACAGATCACAACCCGTTAACATTTTTATCTCAGATGCGCAACAACAACCAACGCCTTATGCGGTGGTCCTTGTTGTTACAAGATTTCTATATAGATATTCAACACAAGAAAGGAAGTGAAAATATTATGGCCGATGCTCTGTCTAGGGCTCATTAGGAGGCTATCCTGAGATCAAACATTTTTTTGGGGGAAAATGTTTGATTTTTGGGAAGGGGGGTGTTATGATTATGAAGGGTATTAGGAGGCTGAGTGTAGGTTAGGTTTCTCTCCTGTGTCGGTGTGTGTGTGTGTGTGTGTGGGGAGAGTGTCGGGTGTGATTGGATGATTGTAGGAGAAGGGCGTGCCAGCAGCAGACGCATCCGTTCCTGATTGGTGGCCAGGGGGCGGCTTCAACTTTAAAAGGCTGTCAGCGGGCCGGCGACAGCGAACCCGTTCCTTCTCAACTTCCAACCCGTCCGTCCTTCTGTGTTCTGTAGTAGCCATTTTGTGCATTGTGAAGCCGAACAGATATGTAATCCTTGATCTCTGCAAACACTTGATCTACACCATAGATCTAGATGCTTACAACTCGATCCTAACTCGGCCTTGGCCGATTACTGTCATCATCTTGTGATCTAGTGTTCTCAGCTACGAAGGGGGGGGGAATTATTATTATGATTTCGTTTGAGCTTTGTTTTCTGATAGGGAGGTTAGTATTTTGTATTTTGCTTTCTGTCGTGGGTAGGTAAGAAGTTTGTGTTCTAGTTTTGTTTTGTTGTACATTCCTCCGCCCCTGAATAGAGTTTGTAAACCCTTTTGGAGAATAAAAAGAAAAGATCGAAAAAGCAAACTGTTTGGACGGCGGTTCTTGGGAGTTGGGAAGGGCGGTCTTCCACACCATATGTTATGTCTCGGTTCCCCTAGGCCGGGGCGTAACACAAGTGATAGAAATGCCATTAAATGGGGGTCCGTAGCCCTAATGCATGTCAAACTGGGGGTCCTTGAAATTAAAATGGTTGAGAATCACTGCTAGAGCCGTAAAAAATCTTCTCTTATGGGGGTCCCTGGTATATCTTTTGAAATGGGGGTCCGCGGGCTAATAAGTGTCAATTTGGGGGTCCTTGACACGAAAAAGTTTGAGAACCACTGATTTAGAAAAGGGTTTGGACAGCTGCTTTTTACAACAAACCCTCAAACGTGTTGCTCTGCTCCGTTCCCCAGGTGGTGAAGCTTCACACCAAGCTGGGGAAACCCATCCCTTCCACGGAGCCCAGCGTGGTCACCCAGACCCTCCTCCTCCACCACGGCCGCCCCCAGTAAGACCCCCTCCTCTGGCCTGGGCAGCTCCAGCACCACCTCTTCGTCCCTGTCCATGGGCACCTCCTCCTCCAATGCTTCTGCCTCCCACCCACAACTCCTCCTACCTGAAGCCGGTCAACATAGTGAGCGGTGGCGGGGGGGCGCTCGGCAACAGTCTGTCGTCTGCCAACTCCACCGCCCCCGTCAAGAAGGCCTCCGCCCCCAAGATCAACTCTGTCGGTCAGTAGGTCCCCTTTGAATTTTGACGTCTCCCGGCGGTATTTGACAATGACTTCATTCTCCACCTTGTTGCCATTATGCTCTGTACTGTGTTTTTGCTGTATTCCTGTTTGATTAGTATAGCTCTGCATTTAACCAGTTCAACCACATGAATCCTAGCGTCCCTATTCGGGGCTTGTCGTAATAGGCAAACATTCAGTGAAAACAAAAATCGTCTCACTACACGTCACGAGGCGTTGTGTGAGCTTGTAGATCGGCAGAGATTGATGAGTGATAGAAAAGGACGGGGCCAATTACAGACCCCTTGCACACCCATCTAAGTATATAGGGTTTAAGTCATTGAACCCCTATATGTACTTCTCACACAATGAATAAAGAAAACGACTTCCATTTTCACTTTAAAAATGATAAAACTTTTTTTTTGTTGACAATTTACACCTATAATGACGTGCCCAAAATAGGGACACCAGGTTGAAAGTGGTTCAAACACTCATCACTAATAAAGAGTGAAGCTGGTTTCACAGAGCGTGCTTTGCACTCAAAGTCTACATGCCAATGTCTGGATAAGTCTCTGCCAACTTGTGTAGTGATGGACGGCGACCAGGCGTGCGTTTCCAAACCTAACATTTCTTGAAGTTCTGTGCCTTGTAGAATAACAAGTGTATAACCTAGTTTAACCATGCAGTCAAATGGCCAATAGTTCACTCCTGGCCCTTGCAAATGGAAACGGTCATTGTTTTCTTTTTTTTTTAATTATTGTGATTTATTGCATTTGTATGCTGTCCATTAGTCAAAGCATCTGTGGACTAGTGACTCCTCAGTAAAATGTAAAATGGAATGTCACAGTTTTAAGTAAACCAATACTAAGAATCTTTGAATGGGATTGTGTGTTAATAGTGATGTTTTGTTTGTTTTTGCATGATCAAAATTTTGATTTGCAAATTCTTATCGGTTAATCAATTCATTTTTTGTGTGTATTTACGATTAGAGGTTGGGTGTTCACTAATGTCTATGGTAAGTTTACGGTAACTTTTGATTGAAAAATAAGGCCCTGCTACAAATAATAACTTCTCTAGCTGTGGTCTTTTGGAGCAGTAAGGATGAAGTCATTAGGAGACACAATTTCGGGTTTTATCGTATTTGTTGGCTGTTCACTTCATCCAATGCCATCTGCAAACTCACAACACCTTGCATCGCCTATTTTCGCCACTAAATAGGCAATTTATGAAATATTGGAAGAGGGTTTGTGCCCAATAGCAATGGTCTGAGACTAAAGAACCCTACCTCCCCCTTCGCCCCTTGCAGGAGGAAACAAACTGCAGACCACGGCGAAAGCGGATGAGATGAAGGCGGCGGAGATATCCAAGCCAACGCCACCCTCCATGGCTGCCCCAGAGACCAAGAATGATATCTCTGATTGGCTGTCTGCGGCGGCGCTAGCTGCACTGCAGAACGACGTGCAGCCTGTTGGACACGACTACGTTGAAGAGGTATTCTGACAGTTCACTTGGGTGTTGCTTGCCAAAAATAACTGATCTACATGCTAACACGTCGCATCACGACACATTGTTAGCTTGTAGATCAGTTATTTTTGTGAGTATAAATTATATTGTGAAATTTTCCTTGGCAAAAAAGTATCCACAACTGCAGCAGCCCAAATAGGGAGACAGCTGTTTTTTGTTTAACAAACCCCACTGGCCATGAACCAGAGGGGAAGGCCAGTGCTGTGGATGTGGGGATGTAATCGTTCTATTTTGCACTCCATCAAACACAAGTATAAAAGAGTTAAAATGAAGACTGGCTCTGAGTCTGCCGTACAATTGTATTTTTACGGCGTTGCTCGGCCATACCCTACCTGTCTATGAGAGGGTCTGTGTGTCACAAACCACAGGACCGATCAGTGCTAAACTTTGCATGCACGCTACACAGAATTAACTCCACTTTGGAGCCATGCTGTTGGATCCTTTAAGAGTTCAAGTTAAAAACCACTGCTATATCAGACAGGTACGTTCAACTCGCCACTGGCTGGACTCATCATGGTGAAGAAAAGTCCTCCTAGAGCTGTCATTCTCAAAGCTTTTTAAAAACTTTGATGACCTCCAGTTTGGTGTGCATTAGGCCAGTGGTGCTCAAACTTTTTAATTTCAATGACCCCTCATAACTCTGAGTGTACAAATGGAACCAAATGGACCCGTACGGGTCCATTTGGTTCCATTTGTACACTCTCAAAAGTTCCAGACCTGTACGTGTCCATTTGGAACCACCTCAAGGAACCCTGAGGGTCCCTGGACCCCCACCACTGCATTAGGGTCCATTTGCTTCCATTTGTACAAAAAAGGTCAATCTATAAGTGTGGTTCTCACAACGCTTGTATACTCGGCTACTTTTGAAAATGTTTCACAATGACCCGACCACAACAAACATTTATTTCTTAAAACATCAAAGAGTCACGGCACACTCATGGCTGCTGATGCCAAACCAGTTTATTAAGGACAAGAGAACAACAAAAACATGTGTTGTTTGTATCCCACATGGTTTTTGGATAATGGATATGTTTTGTGTTTTGTGCAACCTTTAAAAAAAAGTCATCGTTTTGTACTATTCTCTATTTCCCCACATAGCCCCCAAACCAGCGTACACGCAATGTATGACGCCGTACACCCAGACCCAGCAGACGCGCCATGTGACTGCCATCAAACCGGCCACGCCCAGCCAGGCCACCTCCACCTTCTCCATCTACCCGGTGTCGTCCAAACAAGTTTTAAGAACACTTAAAAGATCTCTCAATACATGTTCAAAAATAGCAGATGTACAATCTCACAGTCATCACTTCGTGCCGCGCTGCGAGCTTGTACATCTGCTATTTTTGAATAATTTTGAATGGATGCAACGTGTTCATTACTTTGCAACGTTCCCCATACATAGGCTGTCGCTCGTATTCGCTTGCGCAAAATTCACTTCAGTCGAACATAATTATTCAACGTACGCGAGTTGTGTCGCATCGGGCGTAGATGCAGAATCTTGTCACTCAAAACACAGTTTAGCTATTTTAGAATGCACATTTTAGAATGGAGGAGGAAGCCAAAAGTTCCCAGTGTTAAACACTGACACATTTGATTTATTTCTGAGATGCTGTGGCTTGTAGACTTAGAATATGCTCTATGCACAGCAGCCATATTATCACTTCTTTCATAGGTGTTACCAATGATACTAATGAAGGCTCTGTTCCATTTAGTGTAGCACAGTGGTTTCCCACGACACCCATAACTCTGAGAGTGTACAAATTTACATACATTTGTACACTCTCAGAGTTACACACCTGCAAGGGGCCATTTGGAAGCCCATGAGGGTCCCTGGACCCCAACTGTAGACCCACTGGTGTAACAGAGTGTTTCCAGTGAGCCAACATGCACAATATCAGCACCCTGACTCTGTTTGACCAGAATGGAACAGAGCTTTCATTAGTATCATTGGTAACACCTGTGAATGTCTTCATAATATGGCTGCTGTGAATAGAGCCTATTGCTATCTTTAAAAAATATATTTGATTGAAATGCATTTCTTCATCACTGCCCCTATTCCTGCTCCATAGGTACGTCTTACTCGGGCTACGAGGCTGCCGTGTACTCTGCTGCCTCCACATATTACCAGCAGCAACAGCAGCAGCAACAGAAGCAGGCGGTGGCCGCGGTAGCCGCTACAGCAGTATATGTGGTTTCTACACTGTTACAGGTGGTCCAAATGCTGGAGACAGAGCTCCCGTCTGTGAGGAAAACCAGCTAACCACAGAAACCCAGTGTCGTGAGGCCATTGTATATGTGGCTGTATGTATGTATGTGGCTCTTCAACTGCCTTGCATTAACCCACTAAGACCTGAGGAAGCGTCTGTGTCACTTTTTCATTTGAGCTAAAAAGCATTATTTTACACTTTGACTATTCAAAAATAGCAGATATACAAGCTCATAGCGCGGCACCGAGTGCCGCGCTATGAGCTCGTAGATCTGCTGTTTTTTGAAAATATATATTCTTTTAAAGCGAACAATAACTCAAATCTTTGCTTCTGGGGGTCCATGGAACAAAATATTTTGAGACGGGGGTCCGCGGCCAAATTCATATCATTTTGGGGGGTCCTTTACATTTTGCAGAATATAAATTATACAGCAGAAAATGTCCTTATGGTTCATCTTGCATATTGTGGCAATAAAAGTGATTCTGGAGGCTACCTAATCGTGACCAAAACATCCCATTGCGATCCGGCTCTAAACTGTTTGCAAACGGTGACCAATTTTAATAGCAAGACTAATAAAGTTCTCTTTTCACAGACTGGGACCAGTGTCCAGGGGCATCTGGACAGCATCACAGAGAGCCTTCAACCCTATCTGCTTGCTGTGGGTATCCAGAAGAGTGTGATTCACAAGTACTTCATTGTGATTGACAAACGTGCAATCCCTTGTAAGTCACCCAGGGGTTAACACTAACGCCTGCCCGACTCACCCCTCCTCTCCCCTCTTCTAACCTCCCCTCCTCTCCTCTCCCCTTCTCTCCTTCTCTCCATATCTACAAGCTCACTGTGAGTTTAATGTTTGAAAAATAGCAGATCTACAAGCTCACTGTAAACTTGTTGCCTTATTTTAAATAGCCGATCGACAAGCTCACTTGTCAGCTTGTAGATAACTTGTGAGCTTGTAGATCTGCTATTGTCACTATATTTATATAGTGACAAATATATATTTGTGTCTAAAATACAGTATTTTTGCTTGAAGTTTTCAGCTGTGGCGTGGCTGTACACTGGATCTGATATCTTGGCCAACACAGCTGTGGACTGAGGGGACCGTCCCAGACTGCACTACTGCAAGGTTTGTTTAACATAACGTGACACATGTGCAAATCAAAACCTTTTAGATCTAACTATCTAATGTTAGCATATGGACATTTTCTTGTGGTCAGTCCATTGTCCGTTTTTAAGGAGGCATTGCCAATATATATACTCTGTAGCTTAACTCTTTGACTGCCATATGAACAGTGTAATAGTGTGCCACTGCTGCCAGCAAAAACAGTGATTTTTACTGTATCAGTTTGCATAGAAAAATACTGTACTTGTACTTCTATCCACTACAGCTCAGAGGCAAATATTGTACTTTTAATCCACTACAATTGTTAGAAAACTTTTTTTTTTTTTTTTACTTTGTAGATTTTGGTTATTGTTTAAAAAAATATAGGGTACATTAACCACTTCAGCCCCATTTAAACTTTGGCTATTTGAAAATGGCAGATCTACAAGCTCACAATGCAACATGTTGTGAGCTTGTAGGCTTACAAGCTCACTTGTCAGCTTGTTGGACACTTGTCAGCTTGTAGATCTGCTATTGTCTATTGATATGCATGTACTTTCATAGCTTTGTGTCTAAAATATTGTATTTCTTTTTTTTACAGCTCCTGCTGCGGACCCAGGTGACAGACACACCATCCCAGACCTACTGCAAGGTGTGTAACTATCTGATGTTGGCTTATTGACATTGTCTTGGGGTCAAATACTAGGTTGTGGGGGTCTGTGGTTTAATGCATAGGCTAAAAAATGGAAGCTCTTTGACACTACAATAGTTTGAGAACCACTGGTATTCAGGTGACAAGTATATGTTGCTTACATTTTCTATAGTTGTCAGCTAATAATAATAATACATTTTATTTATAACGCACTTTACATTCTCACGGATGTCAGAGTGCTACAGATTAAAAGCAGAGCATAAAAACAGCATAGGCAACAAAACGATTACAATAGACCCAACCAGGCTAAACTAAAGGGCCAACTTTTAGAAATTAAAACTCAATACGAAAAACAAACAAAGTCCATGAAAAATTAGAAAAATGCTTTTTTTTAAAGGTAGGTTTTTGTGGCAGAAGGCCCGGTCGCCCATGGTGCGGAGGTTGGTGTCAGGGACAACAATAAGGTTGGTGTTGTTGGAGCGGAGGCGTCGGGTGGCAGGTTTTGGGGTGAGGGGTTCTTTGAGGTGGGGGGGGGGGGGGGGGGTGGGGGGGGGCGTTGCCGTAAATGCACTGATGGGTGAGAAGGGAAATCTTGTATTGGGTCCTGAAGGAGATGGGGAGCCAGTGAAGTGAGCGGAGGGTGGGTGTGATATGGTCATATTTTCGCACTCTCATCAGGACCCTAGCAGCGCTGTTTTGGATGTATTGGAGCCTTTGGAGGCTCTTGTTAGGGATCCCGATGAGTAGTGCATTGCAGTAATCCAGCCTGGAGGAGATAAAGGCGTGGACGAGTCAGCTGACTGAAAGGTGATAATAGGGGGGTGATTAGAGGTGTGGTTATCCATATGTGGCCAATATTTCAGCACAATATGACAGTTTTCAAGATGGATCTTGGCACTGTTTCTTTGCTATTGTCCAATTTATAGAAAGCTATATGCTGATAGCCATCATTGCTTTGTGTTTGTTTAGTAACAGGGAACAGCCTATCTCTGCAGGTCCTTTTTAAACAGAAAATTAAGGTTGTGTTGGCAATTTCATCCAACCATAATCAACAACTTGATTGTATAGGATGTGTCCTGTATGAGTTCTCTCTCCTGATTGGATGAAATTGGTCTCTCAAAATCACCATTTAGTTTTAAAGGCAGTTACTGTATTCACCCAGAAGCAGTAGCAGTCGCACCCCTACTTAAGTAAGACTGTGTTTGCATACTGGTACAGTGGTGTAGTTAACTGGTATAGTTGCTGTGTTTTCACGTCGTGGATGCAATGTATTATTTAGTATATTCGTTTCCATTTGAAAGTATGCTTTAATAAGTACCTGGCATACAAACATGCTCACTTCTGTGTGCCTACGTGTCTTTGGGTCATTCCAGGGCCAGTGTTTAAAGGAGGAGTTCACCCAAAAAATTACTTATTTTCTATCAATTGCACACCCTATGAAGCCTTGAATCCATGGATTATTTTTTGTTTTTGTCGCATTCCTAAGCCAATAATTTGATTCCCGTCTCCTACCAGCTAATGTATCCGGTAGGAGACACAAAGTAGATTATTTGTCTCGTCTCCTACCGGAAATACACACGGTCATCAAATTATTGTCTTAGGAATGTCACAAAAACAAAAATAAATTCATGAAATCAAGGCATAAATCACAGTATTATTCATATTGTAGCATTGTTTTGCCTTATTCATATTATAGCATTGTTTTGTCTTATTCATATTGTAGCATTGTTTTGTCTTTTTTCATAACTATTGATTGTGAAGCATTTGTTTGAAAAGAACACTAACACTTGTTTCCCTGTTTTTCAGAAGCCGTCCAGCACTGACATTTTTTTTGCCTTTAACCTTTTTCTACTTTTCAGGAATGTTCTTTGTGAATAATTGTCATATTTCAAAGATAATTGCATTCCATTTATGTTGTGGCTCGTGAACCGGTAGTACCCAATTTCTATAACACAATATTGGCCATCCCTGAATTTAATAACAAACTCACACATGAAATAATCAATTCTAACAAATGCATAACAAACTATTTTGGATTGTATACTGCCTTTTCATGACCCACTACCTTATATTTACATGTGCATGTTGTAAATGTTTAACTCACCATTTGTTTTTAGGGCTGTAGACTGTAACACTTATTAGGACTACATTATTTTTTAATTCATTTTGACAAAAAAAATATATTTTATTCAAACAGCCAATATACACTTATTAAAATAGGACTTAATTTCTTAATTAAACTAATAAATGTAATCCCAAAATAATTATGGAAAATGTTACACATTGATTCATTGATAAATACAAAATTAGATATCTACAAAATACACTTTGAGATAATTAACTTAATCAATATAGTTGCAGCCCTACAATTTGTACCTATTTTTCAGAATGTTACATGTTGTTTAATAATATAATTAATATATTTACCAGGAGCTTGCTTGATCCCCTTTTTTAACAAATGGGTCGGTGCAAGATTTTTTTCCCCGTGCACTCCTAAATTGGCTGAAATAGGAGGCGGGTTTTTTGCTTCACCCTGGAAAATATTGAATTTACTTAAAAGTTAGAATATAATTTTGGATAATAACAGTAATAGTAGTAATAATAATCATTATAGCATCAACAATATATCTGTCAATAATAAACTGTTTACAGGCATTGTAATAGTTACCATAATATATAATTGTATAATTATCACTAATAACTATAATTAACCTATATATATAATCATAAAATATAACCATACTATTATTACATATATAATCATAATAACAACAACTATAATAACAATAATTGATAGGACATTATACCAAATATATTGATGGTGTTGCTTACAGTAAAGGTACCAATAATACAATTGTGTTAATAAATACTTTAAACTATATCTGCTCTGCTTTGTCTCTACTTATTATTCTTGTTACCATGTGTTTGAAAAGTGAATCTATATGTTTGGTAATGTATTTAGTCACATGTATTTAACATTTACAATGAATACAGATGTGTGTTTTTTTTTTGGGAATTACTATAAATAATCAGAAGGGTTCTTCACTACTAAAGCTGAACAAATGGAATGTAACATCTCTTAATACCTAAGCCCATACACATTTGAACATAATACACAAAAGTTGTTTGTTTAACTGACAATAATTTTTGCCTTCTACAATCTGGTGTTTTAATTTATTTGACCAACTTATCCACTTAACGGTTTGATCCATGCAAGAGTCAAAGCTTGTAATTGAAAGTGTTGTCAGACTACAATCTCTGCCTGCTGGACAAAATGGACTTCAATCCCTCTACTGTGTGTAAAACTGTGAAGCAATCTACATAGACATTAGAGCTTAACCAAAACTCCTGCCTGGTGATGACAAGTCTGTCACAATGTAGGCTAAACAATAGTTTTTCATTGTGGTATTGACGCCATTCAGTAACATTGATGTGCCTGATATGCTGGGGAGTATCTATTTTACAATATACAAAATGGTATGGCTTCAACCCAGCTACTAGCCAGGTCGACATGTATCGTAATGGTTCCACATGTATTATATGGTGAGACATTCCCAAGTACATTACAAGGTATTTAATATCTATTATCAGGCTGGGGAAAATAGGTGCTGAATCTTATACTCACAAAACATGACATCATAATATAAGGAAAACGTGAAATGTCTTCTGAGTATTTACAACTTGTTTGCAAATAGCAGATACTGTACGTTTCAGGCAATTTAAAGTTGATTGGTAGTGACTTTTTTTTTGGTCCCTAACATTCATCGAGCTCTGGACTTAGTAATTTTTTTTCGTTTCGGTAGTGACACCATTGTGTCAAAAAAAAAATGTTCCCCCAAAAACCTGTTAGGAGTACGTTTCAGGCAATTTAAAGTTGATTGGTAGTGACTTTTTTTTTGGTCCCTAACATTCATCGAGCTCTGGACTTAATATTTTTTTTTCCGTTTCGGTAGTGACACCATTGTGTCAAAAAAAAAAATGTTCCCCCAAAAACCTGTTAGGAGTACGTTTCAGGCAATTTAAAGTTGATTGGTAGTGACTTTTTTTTTTGTCCCTAACATTCATCGAGCTCTGGACTTAGTACATTTTCTTTTTTCACCATTGGGTCACTACCGAAACGAAAGTTTGTCCCTACCGAAACGAAAGTTAAATCCGAAAAAATCACTAAGTGTGGAAAAAATCGTCCCCCCAAAAACCTGTTGGGAGTACACTCGGAGCATTGTGCAGTTCAGAAGTGAGTATATCCTAGGATATACTAGCGCTTTTTCTGCCCGTCATCCTCCACCCTTCACATATCATCATTTTGAAGCTTAGGCTACTTAGGCGACTAACCAAGGGGCAACTTGAAGACCCGTTGAGTGTTGTTCAAGTGTGTATTTGCACTTCGTGAAGAAAAAAAAGCTGACATGGCCAACGAGCTCAACTACATATTCTCCCACGCCCAAGTTCCCAAAAATAATCTCCTGGTCACAAGTTGGTGTACAAATTGAATGAACACTGGGGATTTGACTGTGTACGTTGTCCTCTTGCGTGTCTAGGACCAGCTGTGTGGGCGAGATCCCACCCTCGTCGATGACCATCCTGACCGAGCTCACCCAGCTCAGCAAGACGACCAACGCCATTCAGCTGAATGAAAATGGTATGTGGCTACAGCACACATACAAAGATGCCCCATGTGAAACCGTTAAGTCACCACTTAATCATTAAGGGGTGACTTAGCAGGATGCATTAAGGTTTAATGCATCCTGCAGCAGCTATATTAATTCATGACCAACTGAAAATAATTGATGCCCAAATTATTTTACACTCCCCCAGGTGCTGATAGCCTCCCACCTGCCCTCCTATGAGCTCAGGCACAACCAGGTGGCCTACACTTGACGGACAGCACTTCAAACTCAGGGTGGAGCGACAGCACCTGACAGTCCATGTCATAGGTATGGTATGAGCTCAATACCCTTGATCTGCTAATGATTTGTGAAATGTTTCAGTTCCAGAACTGCAGGCACTGAGGCAGCATGTGGGCGACCTCAATCACTCTGCTGGGACAGATTTGACAAATTTAAGTAAAGACCTCACCCAAGTAATGCCATCTTTTTAACTTTAACCTGGTTACTAAAAGTTTTATGAGATTACAATTTCATTTGCGATAAACAAATGGTATGTTATAATGCAAATGAGCTGAAAGTAGTGGCGGTAGTGACACCATTGTGTCAAAAAAAAATTGTTCCCCCAAAAACCTGTTAGGAGTACGTTTCAGGCAATTTAAAGTTGATTGGTAGTGACTTTTTTTTTGGTCCCTAACATTCATCGAGCTCTGGTCTTAGTAATTATTTTTTCGTTTCGGTAGTGACACCATCGTGTCAAAAAAAAACATTGTTCCCCCAAAAACCTGTTAGGAGTACGTTTCAGGCAATTTAAAGTTGATTGGTAGTGACTTTTTTTTGGGTCCCTAACATTCATCGAGCTCTGGACTTAGTATTTTTTTTTTCGTTTCGGTAGTGACACCATTGTGTCAAAAAAAAAATTGTTCCCCCAAAAACCTGTTAGGAGTACGTTTCAGGCAATTTAAAGTTGATTGGTAGTGACTTTTTTTTTGGTCCCTAACATTCATCGAGCTCTGGACTTAGTACATTTTCTTTTTTCACCATTGGGTCACTACCGAAACGAAAGTTTGTCCCTACCGAAACGAAAGTTAAATCCGAAAAAATCACCAAGTGTGGAGGCCAAAATCTTCCCCCCAAAAACCTGTTAGGAGTACGTTTCAGGCAATTTAAAGTTGATTGGTAGTGACTTTTTTTTTTGTCCCTAACATTCATCGAGCTCTGGACTAAGTAATTTTTTTCCCGTTTCGGTAGTGACTACCGAAACGAAAACTACTCCACTACAAAGTACTACCAATCAACTCTAAATTGCCTGAAACGTACTCCTAACAGGTTTTTGGGGGGACAATTTTGGCCTCCACACTTAGTGATTTTTTCCGATTTAACTTTCGTTTCGGTAGTGACACAAAAACGTTTCGGTAGTGACACAATGGTGAAGAAAAAAATTTACTCCACAACAAAGTTTTGGGGGGACGATTTTGGCCTCTACACTTAGTGATTTTTTTGGATTTAACTTTCGTTTCGGTAGTGACACAAAAACGTTTCGGTAATGACACAATGGTGAAAAAAAATTACTCCACAACAAAGTACTACCAATCAACTCTAAATTGCCTGAAATGTACTCCTAACAGGTTTTTGGGGGGCCGATTTTGGCCTCCACACTTAGTGATTTTTTCGGATTTAACTTTCGTTTCGGTAGTGACACAAAAACGTTTCGGTAGTGACACAATGGTGAAAAAAAAAATTACTCCACTACAAAGTTTTGGGGGGACGATTTTGGCCTCTAAACTTAGTGATTTTTTCGGATTTAACTTTCGTTTCGGTAGTGACACAAAAACGTTTCGGTAGTGACACAATGGTGAAAAAAAATTACTCCACAACAAAGTATTACCAACAAGTAAGACGCGCGAACGCTGGAAGCGAACGCAGCTCGAAAATATTGTGTATTCACAGACTTGTGTGTGTGTGTGTGTGTGTGTGTGTGTGTGTGTTTTGGCTGTAGCTGCACTCTGGCGCACTCTGTGGGTTGCACACAGGCAGTGCAGGCAGTGCACAGGCAGTGCACACACACACACACAGACAGAGACACAAGCCGAGCAGAGTTTCATAGTATGCTCCACTTGGGCGGAGGCGCGGCTTCGCCGCGCCTCCTTCCGCGTTCGCAATCAACTCTAAATTGCCTGAAAAGTACTCCTAACAGGTTTTTGGGGGGACAATTTTGGCCTCCACACTTAGTGATTTTTTCGGATTTAACTATCGTTTCGGTAGTGACCAACTTTCGTCTCGGTAGTGACACAATGGTAGCCGATATGTCCTAAGTAGGCCGAACGTTGTAGAGTTGGAACGGAGTTTGTAGCTAAAAGTATGAAGGACTAGTTAGGGGTCAAAAAAGTGTGCTCGCTAAATATATACTGTTAGGCACATACGTGAAATGTGTCCTCTGCACTTTAACAACTAACAGCCTCAAATCACTCTAAGATTGCCACATTGTTGACCTGACCTGGAATCGTACCCAGGACATCCAGGACCTTTGGTTCACCAGGCAGGCCCACTAACCACTCAGCTAAAGCTATGGCACTCTGATTAACATCATGTCAGAAAATGAAAGGAAGCAAAAGTCTGACTATACTGAGTCAGAGTCAAGCTTTACAAAATGTAAGTTGTGTAAAAAAAAGTCTGACTATACTAAGTTGTTATTTGTTTGTTTAAGTCAGGCTATACTCTACTCAGAGTCATAAGTTTACAAAATGTACTAAAGTAGAGTGAACGTCTGTGCGGTTTGTCTCCATCACTGAAAATCACGTACATGTAAACAGATATAAAACTGCTGTCCTGTGCAGTTGGGGTGAAAAAACACAACCATTCCACTCCTAATAATACCTATTTGATTTGACATCCTGACTTGCTGCTGTGGCTGAGCCTTGAACCTGTTACCTGCGGGTCACTAGTCAATGACTCTATCCATTCACCTACAGCTGTTTCCTTGAAATATGTGGTTCTAAAACATTTTGTTGTCAACCCCCCAAATTGACATGTATTTGGGCAGTGGACCCCAATGTGAAAAGTAACACATTTATTTAAGTTATTTGTCTTGTTTGTTGTTCAAGTCAAAGCACCAGGAAGGCTGTATTTCTTGGCCAACAGTTAGCTCAATGGGTTGAGATGCAGTATTCATGATCCAGAGGCCATGAGTTCAAATCCCACTGGTGTCTTTACTGTGATGCTTTCCTTTGCAGACTGGCTTCCAGAAGATCAAGTGAAAACCACCAGGAAGGCTGTATTTGTCATCCAACTGCTTAGCTCAATGGGTTGAGATGCAGTAGAGCGTCTGTCCAATAACATGACTTGACTTCACTGGGTTCGATTCCCACTCGAGTCAAGTGTCCCCGGTAACTTGGGGCAACGGATAAATTGACTGATATCCTTAGTGATGCTTCCCTTTGCAGACTAACTTCTAGAAAAACAAGTTAATTCTAAAAAAAAAAAAAAAAAAGTTATAACCACCAGGAAACCTGTAACTCTCAGCCAACAGCATAGCTCAACTGGTAGAGCGTCTGTCCAATAACATGACTTGACTTGACTTGACTGGGTTCGATTCCCACTCGAGTCAAGTGTCCCCGGTAACTTGGGGCAACGGATAAATTGACTGATATCCTTAGTGATGCTTCCCTTTGCAGACTAACTTCTAGAAAAACAAGTTAATTCTAAAAAAAAAAAAAAAAAAGTTATAACCACCAGGAAACCTGTAACTCTCAGCCAACGGCATAGCTCAACTGGTAGAGCGTCTGTCCAATAACATGACTTGACTTGACTTGACTGGGTTCGATTCCCACTCGAGTCAAGTGTCCCCGGTAACTTGGGGCAACGGATAAATTGACTGATATCCTTAGTGATGCTTCCCTTTGCAGACTAACTTCTAGAAAAACAAGTTAATTCTAAAAAAAAAAAAAAAAGTTATAACCACCAGGAAACCTGTAACTCTCAGCCAACAGCATAGCTCAACTGGTAGAGCGTCTGTCCAATAACATGACTTGACTTGACTTGACTGGGTTCGATTCCCACTCGAGTCAAGTGTCCCCGGTAACTTGGGGCAACGGATAAATTGACTGATATCCTTAGTGATGCTTCCCTTTGCAGACTAACTTCTAGAAAAACAAGTTAATTCTAAAAAAAAAAAAAAAAGTTATAACCACCAGGAAACCTGTAACTCTCAGTCAACTTGACTCAAGTGGGAATCGATCCCAGTCAAGTCAAGTCAAGTCATGTTATTGGACAGACGCTCTACCAGTTGAGCTATGCTGTTGGCTGAGAGTTACAGGTTTCCTGGTGGTTATAACTTTTTTTTTTTTTTTTAGAATTAACTTTTTTTTCTAGAAGTTAGTGTGCAAAGGGAAGCATCACTAAGGATATCAGTCAATTTATCCGTTGCCCCAAGTTACCGGGGACACTTGACTCGAGTGGGAATCGAACCCAGTCAAGTCAAGTCAAGTCATGTTATTGGACAGACGCTCTACCAGTTGAGCTATGCTGTTGGCTGAGAGTTACAGGTTTCCTGGTGGTTATAACTTGTTTTTTTTAAGTATATTAGTTATATAGTAGTAGTAAGTATATTAGTTAGTTATATAGTAGTAGTAAGTATATTAGTAGTATGTATATAAGTTATGCGATAGTAGTTAGTTATATATTCTCTCTCTCTCTCTCTCTCTCTCTCTCTCTCTCTCTCTCTCTCTCTCTCTCTCTCTCTCTCTCTCTCTCTCTCTCTCTCTCTCTCTCTCTCTCTCTCTCTCTCTCTCTCTCTCTCTCTCTCTCTCTCTCTCTCTCTCTCTCTCTTTTCAGTAATATTCCAGCTGTCCGTTTGGAATTTCACTATAACCCCTCTGCTTTATTGTCTGGAAACCACCGGGAGGAGACGGCCCTCCCGGTGCCCACTGCTCGCGCATCGATGGGTTATTTTTCAGTACCTGACACGAGGCTTGAACCAAGTACATTGTACAAGGTGCCCTGTGCCACTTGCCCTGTGACTAGTCCGCTGCACCATTGGTACCGGCCAATCCTCACTGCTTTCCGGGCGGCTTTAGAGTAGTTCTTCTGGAACTCAGTCTTTAAAGGAAGGTTTCGGGGTAAAGTGTCAGTGGGGTTTGAACCCACAATCTCTGGAACATGTTAACAGTGTTGGCAGTGACTCAACCCACTGTGCTACCAGCTGCCTTGCTGTGATGAGGTCTTCATTCCTCCTTGCGGAACAACACACAACAATACAAAAAAAAAAAAAAAAGATCTTTACAGCATATTATTTTGTCTATGGTTTGTTGTGCTGTTGCTTCTGAATGTTTAATGAACCCCAATGGAAACAAGCCTTTGGCTTTTCTGTCATTATCTAATTGGCCTTCAATCTTTAGCATGGCACAGTGGCCCACTGGATAAAGAGCCTGCTTGAGAAACAAAAGGTTAGGAGTTTGATTCTTAACCCTGACATTGTGTGAAAATAAATATATATATACTTTTAAAGTTTTAAATATGAATCTTTTTCATGGGGGGCCCTGACACTACATCTTTTCACATTGAGGTCCACTGCCAAATACATGTTAATTTGGGGGGCCCTTGACAACAAAATGTTTTAGAACCACAGATCTAAGTAGAGCTGTAGCTGAATGGTTAGTGTGACTACCTGGTGAGCCGTAGGTTACAGGTTCAAGGCTCGGCCACTACAGTCGGCACAGTCCGTCGATTCCCTACAAGACCATAGCACTGATTAGATCAGAAAGCCAGAATATAGAGCTTCAACTTAAAGCCAACCAAAAATGATTATTTAACACCTTTCAAATAACCCATTATGCACAGAGTTGAGAATTATTCATCTGGATACAGTGTCTTCATATACATTCACATTGAAGTAATCTTTAAAGATACCTTTTTTTTAGGTAAGTTAAAAAGTTAAAGCTCTACATTGTGATACATACTAACTTTCGTTTCGGTAGTGACACAATGGTGAAAAAAATTTACTCCACAACAAAGTACTACCAATCAACTCTAAATTGCCTGAAACATACTCCTAACAGGTTTTTGGGGGGACAATTTTGGCCTCCACACTTAGTGATTTTTTCCGATTTAACTTTCGTTTCGGTAGTGACACAAAAACGTTTTGGTAGTGACACAATGGTGAAGAAAAAAATGTACTCCGCGACAAAGTTTTGGGGGGACGATTTTGGCCTCTACACTTAGTGATTTTTTCGGATTTAACTTTCGTTTCGATAGTGACACAAAAACGTTTCGGTAGTGACACAATGGTGAATTATTTTTTTACTCCACTACAAAGTACTACCAATCAATCTAAATTGCCTGAAACGTACTCCTAACAGGTTTTTGGGGGGACGATTTTGGCCTCCACACTTAGTGATTTTTTCGGATTTAACTTTCGTTTCGGTAGACACAAAAACGTTTCGGAAGTGACACAATGGTGAAAAAAAAATACTCCACTACAAAGTACTACCAATCAACTCTAAATTGCCTGAAACGTACTCCTAACAGGTTTTTGGGGGAACATTTTTTTTTTTTACACAATGGTGTCACTACCGAAACGAAAAAAAAATTACTAAGTCCAGAGCTCGATGAATGTTAGGGACCAGAAAAAAAGTCACTACCAATCAACTTTAAATTGCCTGAAACGTACTCCTAACAAGTTTTTGGGGGGACAATTTTGGCCTCCACACTTAGTGATTTTTTCCGATTTAACTTTCGTTTCGGTAGTGACACAAAAACGTTTTGGTAGTGACACAATGGTGAAGAAAAAAATGTACTCCGCGACAAAGTTTTGGGGGGACGATTTTGGCCTCTACACTTAGTGATTTTTTCGGATTTAACTTTCGTTTCGATAGTGACACAAAAACGTTTCGGTAGTGACACAATGGTGAATTATTTTTTTACTCCACTACAAAGTACTACCAATCAATCTAAATTGCCTGAAACGTACTCCTAACAGGTTTTTGGGGGGACGATTTTGGCCTCCACACTTAGTGATTTTTTCGGATTTAACTTTCGTTTCGGTAGACACAAAAACGTTTCGGAAGTGACACAATGGTGAAAAAAAATATACTCCACTACAAAGTACTACCAATCAACTCTAAATTGCCTGAAACGTACTCCTAACAGGTTTTTGGGGGAACATTTTTTTTTTTTACACAATGGTGTCACTACCGAAACGAAAAAAAATTTACTAAGTCCAGAGCTCGATGAATGTTAGGGACCAAAAAAAAAGTCACTACCAATCAACTTTAAATTGCCTGAAACGTACTCCTAACAGGTTTTTGGGGGAACACTTTTTTTTTTGGCCTCCACACTTAGTGATTTTTTCGGATTTAACTTCGTTTCGGTAGTGACACAATGGTGTCACTACCGAAACGAAAAAAAAATTACTAAGTCCAGAGCTCGATGAATTTTATGGACCAAAAAAAAAGTCACTACCAATCAACTTTAAATTGCCTGAAACGTACTCCTAACAGGTTTTTGGGGGAACATTTTTTTTTTTGACACAATGGTGTCACTACCGCCACTACTTTCAGCTCATTTGCATTACAACATACCATTTGTTTATCGCAAATGAAATTGTAATCTCATAAAACTTTTAGTAACCAGGTTAAAGTTAAAAAGATGGTGTAAAGTTGACCGGAGGTCGATAATCCAAAAACAGTCAGAAATTGCTCTTTCGTGGTTTTTATTGGTCCCACCTCTCCTCCACCACAATCAGTGTCGCTTTTTACAGTGCAGACGAATAACAAAAATAATACTGGCCAAAAAATACGAACATAACGAACTCAGGAAAGTAATGCAAAACAAAAAGGGAACAGAACAAAACAAAGCACACTAGGCTACACCCCTATGAGGGGGCCCTGGCACTCTGACTGGGCTCTTAGCTCTCTGCCTGCCCGAGCATAACTGAAGCTCTGAACCTGCAGTCTCCTTTTTATAGGAGAGGATCCTACCACAGCAGAGGCAGCAATTAACCTTCACATAATAGCTTATCTACAAGCTGACAAATATATCATGAATACTCCAACACATCAATAGCTATGGTACTTTCAGACTGAATACCATTTTGTGTTTGAATTCATTTGCGAAGACAATAGACTACTTTGCCCATAACCATTGTGAAACACCCGTCCTCCTCTACAGTACATGGCACCTACAACTGGGACCTCCCCTACTTAAGCTACATGGTTTGGTCCATGCTCTGTTTAGCAGTTCAACCCACAGTGCCAGTACTGCAGAGGAGTTACAGGTAACAATGAGCAACTCCTTTTAACACACACAGGTTACACAATAAACTGAATGTTTGACCCCTGTAAAGTCTGTAATGCTGGTGACGAAAAATGACGAAAAATGCTGGTGACGAAAAAATGCTGGTGACGAAAAAATGCTGGTGACGAAAAATGACGAAAAATGCTGGTGACGAAAAAATGCTGGTGACGAAAAAAATGCTGGTGACGAAAAATGCTGGTGACGAAAAATGACAATAAAATGCTGGTGACGAAAAATGACGAAAAATGCTGGTGACGGAAAATGACGAAAAATGCTGGTGACGAAAAAATGCTGGTGACGAAAAATGACGAAAAATGCTGGTGACGAAAAAATGCTGGTGACGAAAAATGACGAAAAAATGCTGGTGACGAAAAATGACGAAAAATGCTGGTGACGAAAAATGACGAAAAATGCTGGTGACGAAAAAATGCTGGTGACGAAAAAATGCTGGTGATGAAAAATGACGAAAAATGCTGGTGACGAAAAAATGCTGGTGACGAAAGGTGACGAAAAATGACGAAAAATGACAAAAAATGCTGGTGACGAAAAATGACGAAAAATGCTGGTGACGAAAAATGACGAAAAATGCTGGTGACGAAAAATGACGAAAAATGCTGGTGACGAAAAAATGCTGGTGACGGAAAATGACGAAAAATGCTGGTGACGGAAAATGACGAAAAATGCTGGTGACGAAAAAATGCTGGTGACGAAAAAATGCTGGTGACGAAAAATGACGAAAAAATGCTGGTGACGAAAAATGACGAAAAATGCTGGTGACGAAAAATGACGAAAAATGCTGGTGACGAAAAAATGCTGGTGACGAAAAAATGCTGGTGATGAAAAATGACGAAAAATGCTGGTGACGAAAAAATGCTGGTGACGAAAAATGACGAAAAATGCTGGTGACGAAAAATGACAAAAAATGCTGGTGACGAAAAATGACGAAAAATGCTGGTGACGAAAAAATGCTGGTGACGAAAAATGACGAAAAATGCTGGTGACGAAAAAATGCTGGTGACGGAAAATGACGAAAAATGCTGGTGACGGAAAATGACGAAAAATGCTGGTGACGAAAAAATGCTGGTGACGAAAAATGACGAAAAATGACGAAAAAATGCTGGTGACGGAAAATGACGAAAAATGCTGGTGACGAAAAAATGCTGGTGACGAAAAAAATGCTGGTGACGAAAAATGACGAAAAATGCTGGTGACAAAAAATGACGAAAAATGCTGGTGACGAAAAAATGCTGGTGACGAAAAATGACGAAAAATGCTGGTGACGAAAAATGACGAAAAATGCTGGTGACGAAAAAATGCTGGTGACGAAAAATGACAAAAAATGCTGGTGACGAAAAATGACGAAAAATGCTGGTGACGAAAAAATGCTGGTGACGAAAGATGACAAAAAATGCTGGTGACGAAAAAATGCTGGTGACGAAAAAATGCTGGTGACGAAAAATGCTGGTGACGAAAAATGACGAAAAATGCTGGTGACGAAAAAATGCTGGTGACGAAAAATGCTGGTGACGAAAAAATGCTGGTGACGAAAAAATGCTGGTGACGAAAAAATGCTGGTGACGAAAAAAATGCTGGTGACGAAAAATGACGAAAAATGCTGGTGACAAAAAATGACGAAAAATGCTGGTGACGAAAAAATGCTGGTGACGAAAAATGACGAAAAATGCTGGTGACGAAAAATGACGAAAAATGCTGGTGACGAAAAAATGCTGGTGACGAAAAATGACAAAAAATGCTGGTGACGAAAAATGACGAAAAATGCTGGTGACGAAAAAATGCTGGTGACGAAAGATGACAAAAAATGCTGGTGACGAAAAAATGCTGGTGACGAAAAAATGCTGGTGACGAAAAATGCTGGTGACGAAAAATGACGAAAAATGCTGGTGACGAAAAAATGTTGGTGACGAAAAATGCTGGTGACGAAAAAATGCTGGTGACGAAAAAATGCTGGTGACGAAAAAATGCTGGTGACGAAAAAATGCTGGTGACGAAAAATGCTGGTGACGAAAAAATGCTGGTGACGAAAAATGACGAAAAATGCTGGTGACGAAAAAATGCTGGTGACGAAAAATGACGAAAAATGCTGGTGACGAAAAATGACGAAAAATGCTGGTGACGAAAAAATGCTGGTGACGAAAAATGACAAAAAATGCTGGTGACGAAAAATGACGAAAAATGCTGGTGACGAAAAAATGCTGGTGACGAAAGATGACAAAAAATGCTGGTGACGAAAAATGCTGGTGACGAAAAATGACGAAAAATGCTGGTGACGAAAAAATGCTGGTGACGAAAAAATGCTGGTGACGAAAAAATGCTGGTGACGAAAAATGCTGGTGGCGAAAAATGACGAAAAATGCTGGTGACGAAAAAATGCTGGTGACGAAAAATGACGAAAAAATGCTGGTGACGAAAGATGACAAAAAATGCTGGTGACGAAAAAATGCTGGTGACGAAAAAATGCTGGTGACGAAAAATGCTGGTGACGAAAAATGACGAAAAATGCTGGTGACGAAAAAATGCTGGTGACGAAAAATGCTGGTGACGAAAAAATGATGGTGACGAAAAAATGCTGGTGACGAAAAATGACGAAAAAATTCTGGTGACGAAAAATGACGAAAAATGCTGGAGACGAAAAAATGCTGGTGACGAAAAATGACGAAAAATGCTGGTGACGAAAAAATGCTGGTGACGAAAAATGACAAAAAATGCTGGTGACGAAAAAAATGCTGGTGACGAAAAAATGCTGGTGACGAAAAATGACGAAAAATGCTGGTGACGAAAAATGACGAAAAAATGCTGGTGACAAAAAATGATGAAAAATGCTGGTGACGAAAAAATGCTGGTGACGAAAAATGACGAAAAATGCTGGTGACGAAAAAATGCTGGTGACGAAAAATGACAAAAAATGCTGGTGACGAAAAATGACGAAAAATGCTGGTGACGAAAAAATGCTGGTGACGAAAAATGCTGGTGACGAAAAATGACGAAAAATGCTGGTGACGAAAAAATGCTGGTGACGAAAAATGACAAAAAATGCTGGTGACGAAAAATGACGAAAAATGCTGGTGACGAAAAAATGCTGGTGACGAAAAATGACGAAAAATGCTGGTGACGAAAAAATGCTGGTGACGAAAAATGACGAAAAATGCTGGTGACGAAAAAATGCTGGTGACGAAAAATGACGAAAAAATGCTGGTGACGAAAAATGACGAAAAATGCTGGTGACGAAAAACGACAAAAAATGCTGGTGACGAAAAAATGCTGGTGACGAAAAATGACGAAAAAATGCTGGTGACGAAAAATGACGAAAAATGCTGTGACGAAAAATGACAAAAAATGCTGGTGACGAAAAAATGCTGGTGACGAAAAATGACGAAAAAATGCTGGTGACGAAAAAATGCTGGTGACGAAAAATGACGAAAAATGCTGGTGACGAAAAAATGCTGGTGACGAAAAATGACAAAAAATGCTGGTGACGAAAAAAATGCTGGTGACGAAAAAATGCTGGTGACGAAAAATGACGAAAAATGCTGGTGACGAAAAATGACGAAAAAATGCTGGTGACAAAAAATGATGAAAAATGCTGGTGACGAAAAAATGCTGGTGACGAAAAATGACGAAAAATGCTGGTGACGAAAAAATGCTGGTGACGAAAAATGACAAAAAATGCTGGTGACGAAAAATGACGAAAAATGCTGGTGACGAAAAAATGCTGGTGACGAAAAATGACAAAAAATGCTGGTGACGAAAAAAATGCTGGTGACGAAAAAATGCTGGTGACGAAAAATGACAAAAAATGCTGGTGACGTAAAAATGCTGGTGACGAAAAAATGCTGGTGACGAAAAATGCTGGTGACGAAAAATGACGAAAAATGCTGGTGACGAAAAAATGCTGGTGACGAAAAATGACAAAAAATGCTGGTGACGAAAAATGACGAAAAATGCTGGTGACGAAAAAATGCTGGTGACGAAAAATGACGAAAAATGCTGGTGACGAAAAAATGCTGGTGACGAAAAATGACGAAAAATGCTGGTGACGAAAAAATGCTGGTGACGAAAAATGACGAAAAAATGCTGGTGACGAAAAATGACGAAAAATGCTGGTGACGAAAAACGACAAAAAATGCTGGTGACGAAAAAATGCTGGTGACGAAAAATGACGAAAAAATGCTGGTGACGAAAAATGACGAAAAATGCTGTGACGAAAAATGACAAAAAATGCTGGTGACGAAAAAATGCTGGTGACGAAAAATGACGAAAAAATGCTGGTGACGAAAAATGACAAAAAATGCTGGTGACGAAAAAATGCTGGTGACGAAAAATGCTGGTGACGAAAAATGACGAAAAATGCTGGTGACGAAAAAATGCTGGTGACGAAAAATGCTGGTGACGAAAAATGACGAAAAATGCTGGTGACGAAAAAATGCTGGTGACGAAAAATGACGAAAAATGCTGGTGACGAAAAAATGCTGGTGACGAAAAATGACGAAAAAATGCTGGTGACGAAAAATGACGAAAAATGCTGGTGACGAAAAATGACAAAAAATGCTGGTGACGAAAAAATGCTGGTGACGAAAAATGACGAAAAATGACGAAAAATGCTGGTGACGAAAAAATGCTGGTGACGAAAAATGACGAAAAAATGCTGGTGACGAAAAATGACGAAAAATGCTGGTGACGAAAAAATGCTGGTGACGAGAAATTACAAAAAATGCTGGTGACGAAAAAAATGCTGGTGACGAAAAAATGCTGGTGACAAAAAATGACGAAAAAATGCTGGTGACGAAAGATGACAAAAAATGCTGGTGACGAAAAAATGCTGGTGACGAAAAAATGCTGGTGACGAAAAATGCTGGTGACGAAAAATGACGAAAAATGCTGGTGACGAAAAAATGCTGGTGACGAAAAAATGCTGGTGACGAAAAATGACGAAAAATGCTGGTGACGAAAAAATGCTGGTGACGGAAAATGACGAAAAATGCTGGTGACGAAAAATGACGAAAAATGTCCAGAGCTCGATGAATGTTAGGGACCAAAAAAAGTCACTACCAATCAACTTTAAATTGCCTGAAACGTACTCCTAACAGGTTTTTGGGGGAACAATTTTTTTTCCGTTTCGGTAGTGACACCATTGTTTTACTACCGAAACGGAAAAAAAATTACTAAGTCCAGAGCTCGATGAATGTTAGGGACCAAAAAAAAAGTCACTACCAATCAACTTTAAATTGCCTGAAACGTACTCCTAACAGGTTTTTGGGGGAACATTTTTTTTTTTCGTTTCGGTAGTGACACCATTGTGTCACTACCGAAACGGAAAAAAAATGACAAAGTCCAGAGCTCGATGAATGTTAGGGACCAAAAAAAAAGTCACTACCAATCAACTTTAAATTGCCTGAAACGTACTCCTAACAGATTTTTGGGGGAACAATTTTTTTTTCGTTTCGGTAGTGTCACTACCGAAACGGAAAAAAAATGACTAAGTCCAGAGCTCGATGAATGTTAGGGACCAAAAAAAAAGTCACTACCAATCAACTTTAAATTGCCTGAAACGTACTCCTAACAGCTTTTTGGGGGAACAATTTTTTTTTCGTTTCGGTAGTGTCACTACCGAAACGGAAAAAAAATGACTAAGTCCAGAGCTCGATGAATGTTAGGGACCAAAAAAAAAGTCACTACCAATCAACTTTAAATTGCCTGAAACGTACTCCTAACAGGTTTTTGGGGGACCAATTTTTTTTTTTGGCCTCCACACTTAGTGATTTATTCGGATTTAACTTCGTTTCGGTAGTGACACAATGGTGTCACTACCGAAACGAAAAAAAATGACTAAGTCCAGAGCTCGATGAATGTTAGGGACCAAAAAAAAAGTCACTACCAATCAACTTTAAATTGCCTGAAACGTACTCCTAACAGGTTTTTGGGGGAACATTTTTTTTTTCGTTTCGGTAGTGTCACTACCGAAACGGAAAAAAAATGACTAAGTCCAGAGCTCGATGAATGTTAGGGACCAAAAAAAAAGTCACTACCAATCAACTCTAAATTGCCTGAAACGTACTCCTAACAGGTTTTTGGGGGAACATTTTTTTTTTTGACACAATGGTGTCACTACCGAAACGAAAAAAAAATTACTAAGTCCAGAGCTCGATGAATGTTAGGGACCAAAAAAAAAGTCACTACCAATCAACTTTAAATTGCCTGAAACGTACTCCTAACAGGTTTTTGGAACAATTTTTTTTGACACAATGGTGTCACTACCGCCACTACTTTCAGCTAATTTGCATTACAACATACCATTTGTTTATCGCAAATGAAATTGTAATCTCATAAAACTTTTAGTAACCAGGTTAAAGTTAAAAAGATGGCATTACTTGGGTGAGGTCTTTACTTAAATTTGTCAAATCTGTCCCAGCAGAGTGATTGAGGTCGCCCACATGCTGCCTCAGTGCCTGCAGTTCTGGAACTGAAACATTTCACAAATCATTAGCAGATCAAGGGTATTGAGCTCATACCATACCTATGACATGGACTGTCAGGTGCTGTCGCTCCACCCTGAGTTTGAAGTGCTGTCCGTCAAGTGTAGGCCACCTGGTTGTGCCTGAGCTCATAGGAGGGCAGGTGGGAGGCTATCAGCACCTGGGGGAGTGTAAAATAATTTGGGCATCAATTATTTTCAGTTGGTCATGAATTAATATAGCTGCTGCAGGATGCATTAAACCTTAATGCATCCTGCTAAGTCACCCCTTAATGATTAAGTGGTGACTTAACGGTTTCACATGGGGCATCTTTGTATGTGTGCTGTAGCCACATACCATTTTCATTCAGCTGAATGGCGTTGGTCGTCTTGCTGAGCTGGGTGAGCTCGGTCAGGATGGTCATCGACGAGGGTGGGATCTCGCCCACACAGCTGGTCCTAGACACGCAAGAGGACAACGTACACAGTCAAATCCCCAGTGTTCATTCAATTTGTACACCAACTTGTGACCAGGAGATTATTTTTGGGAACTTGGGCGTGGGAGAATATGTAGTTGAGCTCGTTGGCCATGTCAGCTTTTATTTCTTCACGAAGTGCAAATACACACTTGAACAACACTCAACAGGTCTTCAAGTTGCCCCTTGGTTAGTCGCCTAAGTAGCCTAAGCTTCAAAATGATGATATGTGAAGGGTGGAGGATGACGGGAAGAAAAAGCGCTAGTATATCCTAGGATATACTCACTTCTGAACTGCACAATGCTCCGAGTGTACTCCCAACAGGTTTTTGGGGGGACGATTTTTTCCACACTTAGTGATTTTTTCGGATTTAACTTTCGTTTCGGTAGGGACAAACTTTCGTTTCGGTAGTGACCCAATGGTGAAAAAAGAAAATGTACTAAGTCCAGAGCTCGATGAATGTTAGGGACCAAAAAAAAAGTCACTACCAATCAACTTTAAATTGCCTGAAACGTACTCCTAACAGATTTTTGGGGGAACAATTTTTTTTTCGTTTCGGTAGTGTCACTACCGAAACGGAAAAAAAATGACTAAGTCCAGAGCTCGATGAATGTTAGGGACCAAAAAAAAAGTCACTACCAATCAACTTTAAATTGCCTGAAACGTACTCCTAACAGCTTTTTGGGGGAACAATTTTTTTTTCGTTTCGGTAGTGTCACTACCGAAACGGAAAAAAAATGACTAAGTCCAGAGCTCGATGAATGTTAGGGACCAAAAAAAAAGTCACTACCAATCAACTTTAAATTGCCTGAAACGTACTCCTAACAGGTTTTTGGGGGACCAATTTTTTTTTTTGGCCTCCACACTTAGTGATTTATTCGGATTTAACTTCGTTTCGGTAGTGACACAATGGTGTCACTACCGAAACGAAAAAAAATGACTAAGTCCAGAGCTCGATGAATGTTAGGGACCAAAAAAAAAGTCACTACCAATCAACTTTAAATTGCCTGAAACGTACTCCTAACAGGTTTTTGGGGGAACATTTTTTTTTTCGTTTCGGTAGTGTCACTACCGAAACGGAAAAAAAATGACTAAGTCCAGAGCTCGATGAATGTTAGGGACCAAAAAAAAAGTCACTACCAATCAACTCTAAATTGCCTGAAACGTACTCCTAACAGGTTTTTGGGGGAACATTTTTTTTTTTGACACAATGGTGTCACTACCGAAACGAAAAAAAAATTACTAAGTCCAGAGCTCGATGAATGTTAGGGACCAAAAAAAAAGTCACTACCAATCAACTTTAAATTGCCTGAAACGTACTCCTAACAGGTTTTTGGAACAATTTTTTTTGACACAATGGTGTCACTACCGCCACTACTTTCAGCTAATTTGCATTACAACATACCATTTGTTTATCGCAAATGAAATTGTAATCTCATAAAACTTTTAGTAACCAGGTTAAAGTTAAAAAGATGGCATTACTTGGGTGAGGTCTTTACTTAAATTTGTCAAATCTGTCCCAGCAGAGTGATTGAGGTCGCCCACATGCTGCCTCAGTGCCTGCAGTTCTGGAACTGAAACATTTCACAAATCATTAGCAGATCAAGGGTATTGAGCTCATACCATACCTATGACATGGACTGTCAGGTGCTGTCGCTCCACCCTGAGTTTGAAGTGCTGTCCGTCAAGTGTAGGCCACCTGGTTGTGCCTGAGCTCATAGGAGGGCAGGTGGGAGGCTATCAGCACCTGGGGGAGTGTAAAATAATTTGGGCATCAATTATTTTCAGTTGGTCATGAATTAATATAGCTGCTGCAGGATGCATTAAACCTTAATGCATCCTGCTAAGTCACCCCTTAATGATTAAGTGGTGACTTAACGGTTTCACATGGGGCATCTTTGTATGTGTGCTGTAGCCACATACCATTTTCATTCAGCTGAATGGCGTTGGTCGTCTTGCTGAGCTGGGTGAGCTCGGTCAGGATGGTCATCGACGAGGGTGGGATCTCGCCCACACAGCTGGTCCTAGACACGCAAGAGGACAACGTACACAGTCAAATCCCCAGTGTTCATTCAATTTGTACACCAACTTGTGACCAGGAGATTATTTTTGGGAACTTGGGCGTGGGAGAATATGTAGTTGAGCTCGTTGGCCATGTCAGCTTTTATTTCTTCACGAAGTGCAAATACACACTTGAACAACACTCAACAGGTCTTCAAGTTGCCCCTTGGTTAGTCGCCTAAGTAGCCTAAGCTTCAAAATGATGATATGTGAAGGGTGGAGGATGACGGGAAGAAAAAGCGCTAGTATATCCTAGGATATACTCACTTCTGAACTGCACAATGCTCCGAGTGTACTCCCAACAGGTTTTTGGGGGGACGATTTTTTCCACACTTAGTGATTTTTTCGGATTTAACTTTCGTTTCGGTAGGGACAAACTTTCGTTTCGGTAGTGACCCAATGGTGAAAAAAGAAAATGTACTAAGTCCAGAGCTCGATGAATGTTAGGGACCAAAAAAAATGTCACTACAAAGTACTACCAATCAACTCTAAATTGCCTGAAACGTACTTGGCAAAGGACAGACGAATATGTCTTTCTAAACGAACTGTGTCCGCCAAACTTTTCTTTTACCTGTGCTCCCAAACCCTCCAGGTCAAATGCAACCACCAGTCGAGGAGGTGGCATAGCCCTGGTGCACAAGAACTGTTTCTCCTCCAGGATCGTGTGCTCCAGTAGTACATACAGCTCCTTTGAACTCTTAATCACCAAAGTTGGGCACACAAATCCATTTTATTGTATTTTAATTTATCGACCCCCTGGTTTTAACAGCTCCTTTCTGACTGATTTTAGCGAATTTATAACCTCCATCATCAAGCTGGAAAGGATCATACTTTTAGGTGATTTTAACTTTCGTATTAATAACTGTAATGATAATTTTGCCACCAATTTTATTTTTATCACTGAATCATATAATTTTATCCAACATGTCTCAGGCCCCACGCACAACAAAGGTAACACACTTGATCTTGTTTTTACACTTGGCTTAGACATTGATAATATTGTTTTTGAGGAAATGACAATAAGCGATCATAAATGCATACTTTTTAACTTAATATTTAAATCTGACACTATAACGGCCAAGCGAGTTAAGTGCTCGCGCATGATTAATGACATGTCGGCAGAAAGATTCTCCACTGCCTTCGATACCAGTGTGGTGCCATCTATAAATGGTGACATTGATACTTTAGTTCATGCTTTTAACCTGCACTGTTCTGACATTTTAGATGTAGTTGCCCCGTTCAAATCCCGCACTGTTCGCACTTTAAACTCCTCACCCTGGTTAAATGAGGATATTCGTCGTTTTAGACGCAACTGTAGGTGTGTTGAACGAAAGTGGAAATCCACTGAGCTTGAGGTACACCGTCTTCATTTTAAGAAACTTTTAATTGATTTTAACAGTATGGTTAAGGAGGCGAGAGCTACCTACTTCACAAACCTTATTTCATCCAGCAAACAAAACCCCAAAGCCCTCTTTGACACCATTAACACCATAGTCAGTCCACAAACTCCTGTCACACCTGTTTTCTCTGCAGAAGACTGTCAAGATTTTCTACAATTTTTTATCAATAAGGTTGCCAGTGTCAGGGCAGGTATTACACCCTCCACCTCAATCCAACCTTCATCTCCAAACCGCCAGTCTACTCTGAATTCTTTCTCACCCATTTCCCTCCATGACTTAACAGAGCTGGTGAGTAGCACAAAAACCTCCTCTAGCCCCTTAGACATCATTCCAACCTCTCTGTTAAAGGACGTTTTTAACACTATTGGTCCATGTCTGCTGTCCATCATCAACCTCTCGTTGGTCTCTGGTCAGGTCCCTGCCTATTTCAAACAGGCAATCGTTCAGCCGCTTTTAAAAAAGCCAAGCCTGGATGCTTCGTTACCTAGTAACTATCGGCCTATCTCGAAGTTACCTTTTATGTCCAAAATTTTAGAAAAAATGGTTGCCAACCAGCTTATAGCTATTTTAAATGAACACCATATTTTCGACAAATTCCAGTCAGGCTTTCGCCAAAAACACTCCACGGAGACTGCACTTTTAAGAGTATCAAACGATTTACCGATGTCTGCCGACTCTGGAAAATGCTCCATTTTAGTACTACTTGACCTTAGTGTTGCGTTTGACACGGTAGATCACAATGTTTTGACCAACAGGCTCAGAAATTGGGTGGGAGTCTCAGGGAGTGCCCTGGAATGGTTCAAGTCCTACCTCTCTGGTAGATGTTTCTCTGTCGCATTAGGCCCTCATGTGTCGAAGTCTGTCCCCCTTTCCTGTGGGGTCCCCCAAGGCTCGGTACTTGGTCCAATTTTATTTTCACTGTATATGCTCCCACTAGGACACATTATAAATTCTTTTAAAGGCATCTCCTACCACCTCTACGCGGATGATATCCAGCTCTATTGCTCGTTTAACCCTGACTGCCCTGATCATTTTAATTATAATATTACTATTTTAAACGAGTGTCTGTCTGCCATTAAGGCCTGGTTAGCAAACAATTTCCTGCAGCTAAATGAGGCCAAAACCGAGGTCCTCATTGTGGCCTCTGATGGCGTTACATCCAAGGTGGCTGATTGTTTAGGGTCCCTCAAAAGCAAAGTGAGCCCCAACCTCAGGAATATTGGAGTCATTTTTGATCAGGGCATGCTCCTCGACACACACGTTAAATCAGTGACCCGCACCTGTTTTTTCCACCTCAGGAATATTGCGAAGCTGAGGTCGATAGTTTCACATTCTGACCTAGAATTGATAATACATGCTTTCGTTTCATCTCGCCTTGACTACTGCAATTCGGTTCTCACCTGCCTCAATAAAACATCCATAGACCGCCTGCAATTCATTCAAAACACTGCTGCAAGACTGCTAACGAGATCAAGCAGAAGGTGTCACATTACTCCAGTTTTGGCATCTTTGCACTGGCTTCCTATACATTTTAGAGTTCAGTTTAAGGTCCTGGTGCTCACTTTTAGAGCTCTGCACAGCCAGGCACCTGAATATTTAACTGACTTACTGAAACCATATGTGCCCAGCAGGACCCTGAGGTCAGCGGACCAGGGTCTATTGGTCATTCCTCGTACCAGGTTAATCACCAAAGGTGACAGAGCCTTTCAATCTGTTGCACCTAGACTCTGGAATGCCCTTCCCTGTGGCCTGAGAGCTGCAGCGTCTGTGGATATTTTTAAGAATCAGCTAAAAACATTACTGTTTCAACATGCTTTTGAGTAATGTCATTGTGCTTCTCCTCCAATGGTGATATATGTCTGCTGTATACTTTTTCTCTGAGATGCATTGTGTTTTTGTTTTTGTTTCTGTTTCTAATTATTGAATGTTTTTTGCTGTTTTTATTTCTGCTGCATGTTAAGCACTTTGTGAGTCCTCTCTGTGAAAAGTGCTATACAAATAAAATTTACTTACTTACTCCTAACAGGTTTTTGGGGGGACGATTTTGGCCTCCACACTTGGTGATTTTTTTGGATTTAACTTTCGTTTCGGTAGGGACAAACTTTCGCTTCGGTAGTGACCCAATGGTGAAAAAAAAAATGGTCCAGAGCTCGATGAATGTTAGGGACCAAAAAAAAAGTCACTACCAATCAACTTTAAATTGCCTGAAACGTACTCCTAACAGGTTTTTGGGGGATTATTTTTTTTTTGACACAATGGTGTCACTACCGAAACGGAAAAAAAAATACTAAGTCCAGAGCTCGATGAATGTTAGGGACCAAAAAAAAAGTCACTACCAATCAACTTTAAATTGCCTGAAACGTACTCCTAACAGGTTTTTGGGAGACCAATTTTTTTTTTTGGCCTCCACACTTAGTGATTTTTTCGGATTTAACTTCGTTTCGGTAGTGACACAATGGTGACACTACCGAAACGAAAACAAATTACTAAGTCCAGAGCTCGATGAATGTTAGGGACCAAAAAAAAAGTCACTACCAATCAACTTTAAATTGCCTGAAACGTACTCCTAACAGGTTTTTGGGGGAACAATTTTTTTTTTGACACAATGGTGTCACTACCGAAACGAAAAAATGGATATTCCTCCTCAGCGTCGCAACGTTTTTCCTTCTTTTTAGTATTTTTAAGCCTTTTATTTTTTTACATGTAAAAGACGTATGATAAAATTGCCTTTCCCTGTTCTCAAGTAAAATATTGATATGCGATTAAAATGTGATTAATTGTGATTAATTCATTACAAAGCCTATAATTAATTTGATAAATGTTTTTAATCGAGTCCCAGCCCTAGTTCTTATTATATATATTTATAATGTTCTTACCCTTCATCACAGATGCAGATGTAGCAGAGTCTCCAAACTTTGATCCGGTGTACACAAACTGACCGAGGGAGATTTCCCCAGCAGAGCCACATGACTTCCCTGTGGAAGAGAAAGAAATATCCTTCAATACACTGGTATGAAATATCCAGTGGTGTAAAGTAACTAAGTACATTTACTAAAGTACTGTACCCGAGTCCCGGCAGAGTACTTCCGGAGAAGCGGACTGAGTGGCCCTGTCTTTCCCTATAGGACTGACCGTGGGTGCTACTGGGACGTAAGTTGGGGCTTGATCAACCCTGGCTGGGTCACCTGGGCGAGGGTGTATGTTGTATGTTGCGAGACCCGAAACACCCTATGACCCCAGGCTACAACACTGATGATGCGTCCCAGTTGCATCCATGTGATGTATTTCTTTATTAGTTATTCTATTTATAGTGGCTCATAGGAATTTATAGACTACGTGACAACCAGGAATAGTTTGGTGACCACAGGAGAGACTGTTGACAGCCGGAATGTAGACGGTATCCCGGGAGCAGTATGGGTTAGCGCCCCATGCTGTGTCTTCCGTGAGGAAGAATCCCAACAAACCCGCGGTGAGCCCTTTAGGAGGGCCATTCCATTCCAGCGTACCGCAAGCGGAGCTAATACCATTAGACGGCCCAATCTAGTGGTATCGGCCCAAGGAACCATCACGCCAGAAGGAAATGTTTGGATCGGGATGGTACAGAGGATCTGGTACAGCGCTCAGGTCCTGGACCTGGTGAGACGAAGGAGGAGCCCGGCCAGGAGACAACCCACAGAGCCTAGTCCCTCCACGTGCCAGAGCCTCTCCCGAGTCCCGGCAGAGTACTTCCGGAGAAGCGGACTGAGTGGCCCTGTCTTTCCCTATAGGACTGACCGTGGGTGCTACTGGGACGTAAGTTGGGGCTTGATCAACCCTGGCTGGGTCACCTGGGCGAGGGTGTATGTTGTATGTTGCGAGACCCGAAACACCCTATGACCCCAGGCTACAACACTGATGATGCGTCCCAGTTGCATCCATGTGATGTATTTCTTTATTTATTATTACTTAAGTACAATTTAAGGTACTTTTACTTTACTGGAGTATTTCCAATTGTCTATACTTTTACTTTACTGGCAAAAATATGTTGTCATTTCAAACCTTAATGTGCATGGTTACATTTTCTATTATCTTTACTTTATGTTTTTACCGTTCCAGAGAACATAACAAGGTGGGACACAAACTCAGCCAATCCAGTTGGAGATGCAGTCAGGGAGTCAAACACTGCGTTGATGACAACGTCTTTCTCAGCAGGAAGAGGCAACACCACAAGTTCTGCACTCTGCTTTGGAGACAGGAGCCTTACAGCCTCCAGCTGGACAGAAAGACAGTCAAGAAAAGATTATCACCACCACTGGATTTTATTTGATAATAATAAGGTAACTATTTGGTCTAATCATTCTTTAGAGTTTTTTTTTATGTGGCAGCGATGAAGTCTTACAGGGGACAAGCCTGGGTTGAGATTCAGGAATTCTCTGACAGACACAAGGGCTGAGAATGGCCCAAAGTTGTTCTGCAGCCAGTAAGCACTGCTGTTGGACACACAGCCTCAGTCTGGAGGGGACAGATCAGAACAAAGTATTAAGGCATTCAAACAGAAAAATGGCTGCAAATACCAGTCAAAACATTTTCCAGTGAAGATATCCCATTCTAATTGAGAATAGAATGGGAATATATTTATTTAGCAAATACATTTGAAAATGAGAGCCAAACTGCTATTGAGATATTGCAGTTAGTCAGTACCTGGCAGTGGTCGGGAGAGGAAAGGGAGGATTAGTTCCTTCAGGCCCAAATGCTGCTGCTGTGAGGTCATGTTGTCAAACTGATGGCTAAACTCCTTCAAACTGGTGAATCAAACACATAATGAGAAATACTTATTTCTTAGCTTATTGGTGAAGCTAGAGAAAAGGCAACGGAGTCATCAAAATCAAAATCATCCCCCAGGAAGAATGAAGGTGCACAGAAAAGTCTATGGAAATCCAGCCAGTAGTTTTCAAGACATCTTCTTTGGGACCAAAGTGACAGATGGACGTATAGACCAAACAACCAACATACAGTAGCCATCCTTAGAGCCCTGCTGCTAGTGGGGCTAAAATACATGCAGGTCAATACTTACACTTGCTGGTATGAGTTACAGCTGAGATTCCTGCTGTTAAGGCAGCGTAGAAACCATGCAGATGACAGGAACCCTCTCAAACGTCCAGAGAACCACGTCCTGATGACATCACTGTCCCTCAACTGTTTATCAGTCAGAATTGCCACTCTCATCTCTCCAATCACATCCAGAACCACAGACGCTGATGGACCCAGTCATGGTCATGGACTAGGGGAAGGAGTACATGGGTCAATATTTAATATTATTACATTTGCATTAATATTACGTGATGATATTTAGTGTATGGAATAGTAGATTTCTGGCTCTATATTAGAGATATTCTTTCAAATCTTGATAGACTGTTTGCCTGACAGTGCATTTTTTTATTAGCATTTTTTTTCATTAGCAAATCTTTTTAAGATTATTAAAAACATGAGCTTTAAATTTAAATAATTTCAGAATTCAGATGTGTTACTTTTAATTTGTTTTAGAGATTGTTCATTCTGTCTTCACCATAAAAGTTGTTTTCAGTGTCTGGTTAGAGCTACTTTTTGTACCGTGTTGGTAAGAAGATCCAGAGCTGCATCCAACACCCCAGAGGTCTTAGAGAGGAACAGCTTCCAGACTGGTCTGGAACCAGTGGAGCTGGGGGACTGGTTACACTTCATCACTGATGCCAGATCCTGTGCTGTCAACATGGACACCTGGGTGGAGATAATGGACAGAGCAGAACAGGACAGGACAAAATTCAGGAAACGTTTAAAGAAGTCAAGATTAGAAAAGGTGCTGTTGAGTTAAATCTGAGAGACTTTAGTGGCTTGCTGAAGCACAAGCGTATTCTTCAATGCCATAGTCGCAAAAACGTCCATTCATTTGACCACTGTTGAGGAGGAGCTGCAGTGCAGTGCTAGGGTAGAGGAATGGAAAAGAAGATCAAACATTTCTTACATTGCAACAAAATAATACTTTATAAAGAAAAGGGAAAAAAGGAAAGGTGAGATTGTGATAATGGTTTCTTTGATTCAGGAAACTCACCTGTTAACTCCAACACAAATGTCGGTCTCTGTGAAAACATGAGAGAAAATGAAATAATGATAATTTATAAAAAAAAAAAAAAAAAAAGATGATTGAGGAAAAAAAATGAAGAACACAATACACTTACCATTTGCTTGAGTAATGTTGCACTTGGGAAAGAAAAAGAGTGAAATGGTTGTGAATTTGCATTATTCTGGTTAGACTTTAATCTCTGAATACAATTCCAGGTACTTACGGCTCCACTGTATGCGATGCAGCCTAGGAGAATACAAGTGCACATAGTTTGTATCAATAACAAACACGATTAGAAAACATCCACTGCTAATTAGGCTACATATAAATATGAACAACAGCAAAGTGAAACATCACTTTAAGTTATGTAGATAGAAAATCTCACCTGGTGGAACTTGCTGAAGTAAAGCCAGCTTGTTGTATGAGATCAATGATGCTACACCTGAAGGAACAGCAGGCATGGCCTGGTCCAGTCTGGTGAAACTGAAACCCAACAAGTTGAAGTTAATATCACTTTAATGAAATATTAACCACAGGGACGTGCACAGATAGACTCTAGGTGGTGCTAGAGCACCTGCCCTTTGCCCTCTTGACCAGAAGTGCCCTTTTGAAAAAAGGGCAGTTTACAGCAGGGGTCTTCAACAGGGGGTCCGGGACCCCTAGGGGGTCCTCAGAGTTACTACATGGGGTCCCCCAAATCTTTATGTGATATGATTTTTCTTTTTACCATAACCACTCGAAACCTAGCATCCCTTTCTGAGGAGAACTTTAGCCAAAAATAGCAGATCTACAAGCCCACAGCTGCGAGGCGTTGTGGGCTTGTAGATCGGCTATTTTTGGCAAAGAGGTATAGGTGTAGAGGGAAAAAAGAGCAGACCAAGTAAACAAAAAAAAGTATAATTTACTTGAGCACCTGCCCCTCAAAATGTCTGTGCACGCCACTGATTAACCACGTCTTCAAAATCCAGGACATAGATAAATATGAACTCACATTATTTGGAATGACGAGCAGGAAATGTTTCCATGAGAAATGACAAAAAGATGTTGTCATTTTAAACCAAATGTGCATAGTTACCGTTTCTATTATTATTGCTTTATAGTGTTTACCTTTACAGAGAACATAACAAGGTGGGACACAAACTCAGCCAACTCAGTTGGAGATGCAGTCAGGGAGTCAAACACTGCATTGATGACAACGTCTTTCTCAGCTAGAAGAGGCAACACCACAAGTTCTGCACTCTGCTTTGGAGACAGGAGCTTTACAGCCTCCAGCTGGACAGAAACAACACAAAGGAAAGCATTATCACCACAACTGGATTTTATTTGATAGTAACAAGGTAATTATCTCATATAGCTCTAATAATTAATCAATGTTTTGTAAAGTAGCAGCTCTAAAGTCTTACAGGGGAGAAGCTCGGGTTGTGATTCAGGATCTCTTTGACAGACACAAGGACTGAGAATGGCCCAAAGTTGTTCTGCAACCAGTAAACACTGCTGTTGGACACACAGCCTTGGTCTGGAGGGGACAGATTAGAATGAAACATTAAGGCTTTCTAAAAGAAAGATGTTTGGAAAGTCAATAGATTTTCTAATAAAAAGGATTCCATTCTAATTGAATGTAAAATAGATTTGGAAATGAGAACCAAACTGTTACTGTTATTGAGATAGTGTAGTTAGACAGTACCTGACTGTGGCTTGGACAGGAAAGGGAGGATTAGTTCCTTCAGGACCAAATGCTGCTGCTGTGAGGTCATGTTGTCAAACTGATGGCTAAACTCCTTCAAACTGGTGAATCAAACACAGAATGAGAAATACTTATTTCTTAGCTTATTGGTGAAGCTAGAGAAAAGGCAACGGAGTCATCAAAATCAAAATCATCCCCCAGGAAGAATGAAGGTGCACAGAAAAGTCTATGGAAATCCAGCCAGTAGTTTTCAAGACATCTTCTTTGGGACCAAAGTGACAGATGGACGTATAGACCAAACAACCAACATACAGTAGCCATCCTTAGAGCCCTGCTGCTAGTGGGGCTAAAATGCATGCAGGTCAATACTTACACTTGCTGGTATGAGTTACAGCTGAGATTCCTGCTGCTAAGGCAGCGTAGAAACCATGCAGATGACAGGAACCCTCTAAAACGTCCAGAGAACCACGTCCTGATGACATCACTGTCCCTCAACTGTTTATCAGTCAGAATTGCCACTCTCATCTCTCCAATCACATCCAGAACCACAGACGCTGATGGACCCAGTCATGGTCATGGACTAGGGGAAGGAGTACATGGGTCAATATTTAATATTATTAAATTTGCATTAATATTATGTGATGATATTTAGTGTATGGAATAGTAGATTTCTGGCTCTATATTAGAGATATTCTTTCAAATCTTGATAGACTGTTTGCCTGACAGTGATTTTTTTTATTAGCATTTTTTTTCATTAGCAAATCTTTTTAAGATTATTAAAAACATGAGCTTTAAATTTAAATAATTTCAGAATTCAGATGTGTTACTTTTAATTTGTTTTAGAGATTGTTCATTCTGTCTTCACCATAAAAGTTGTTTTCAGTGTCTGGTTAGAGCTACTTTTTGTACCGTGTTGGTAAGAAGATCCAGAGCTGCATCCAACACCCCAGAGGTCTTAGAGAGGAACAGCTTCCAGACTGGTGTGGAACCAGTGGAGCTGGGGGACTGGCTAAACTTCATCACTGATGCCAGATCCTGTGCTGTCAACATGGACACCTGGGTGGAGATAATGGACAGAGCAGAACAGGACAAAATTCAGGAAACGTTTAAAGAAGTCAAGATTAGAAAAGGTGCTGTTGAGTTAAATCTGAGAGACTTTAGTGGCTTGCTGAAGCACAAGCGTATTCTTCAATGCCATAGTCGCAAAAACGTCCATTCATTTGATCACTGTTGAGGAGGAGCTGCAGTGCAGTGCTAGGGTAGAGGAATGGAAAAGAAGATCAAACATTTCTTACATTGCAACAAAATAATACTTTATAAAGAAAAGGGAAAAAAGGAAAGGTGAGATTGTGATAATGGTTTCTTTGATTCAGGAAACTCACCTGTTAACTCCAACACAAATGTCGGTCTCTGTGAAAACATGAGAGAAAATGAAATAATGATAATTTATAAAAAAAAAAAAAAAAAAAAGATGATTGAGGAAAAAAAATGAAGAACACAATACACTTACCATTTGCTTGAGTAATGTTGCACTTGGGAAAGAAAAAGAGTGAAATGGTTGTGAATTTGCATTATTCTGGTTAGACTTTAATCTCTGAATACAATTCCAGGTACTTACGGCTCCACTGTATGCGATGCAGCCTAGGAGAATACAAGTGCACATAGTTTGTATCAATAACAAACACGATTAGAAAACATCCACTTCTAATTAGGCTACATATAAATATGAACAACAGCAAAGTGAAACATCACTTTAAGTTATGTAGATAGAAAATCTCACCTGGTGGAACTTGCTGAAGTAAAGCCAGCTTGTTGTATGAGATCAATGATGCTACACCTGAAGGAACAGCAGGCATGGCCTGGTCCAGTCTGGTGAAACTGAAACCCAACAAGTTGAAGTTAATATCACTTTAATGAAATATTAATTTAACCACGTCTTCAAAATCCAGGACATAGATAAATATGAACTCACATTATTTGGAATGACGAGCAGGAAATGTTTCCCTGAGAAATGACAAAAAGATGTTGTCATTTTAAACCAAATGTGCATAGTTACCGTTTCTATTATTATTGCTTTATAGTGTTTACCTTTACAGAGAACATAACAAGGTGGGACACAAACTCAGCCAACTCAGTTGGAGATGCAGTCAGGGAGTCAAACACTGCATTGATGACAACGTCTTTCTCAGCTAGAAGAGGCAACACCACAAGTTCTGCACTCTGCTTTGGAGACAGGAGCTTTACAGCCTCCAGCTGGACAGAAACAACACAAAGGAAAGCATTATCACCACAACTGGATTTTATTTGATAGTAACAAGGTAATTATCTCATATAGCTCTAATAATTAATCAATGTTTTGTAAAGTAGCAGCTCTAAAGTCTTACAGGGGAGAAGCTCGGGTTGTGATTCAGGATCTCTTTGACAGACACAAGGACTGAGAATGGCCCAAAGTTGTTCTGCAACCAGTAAACACTGCTGTTGGACACACAGCCTTGGTCTGGAGGGGACAGATTAGAATGAAACATTAAGGCTTTCTAAAAGAAAGATGTTTGGAAAGTCAATAGATTTTCTAATAAAAAGGATTCCATTCTAATTGAATGTAAAATAGATTTGGAAATGAGAACCAAACTGTTACTGTTATTGAGATAGTGTAGTTAGACAGTACCTGACTGTGGCTTGGACAGGAAAGGGAGGATTAGTTCCTTCAGGACCAAATGCTGCTGCTGTGAGGTCATGTTGTCAAACTGATGGCTAAACTCCAGCAATCTATGGGTCAAACAACAGCACACAGAATGAGAAATACTTGCTTTATATTCAACTTCACAATGGATGATGTATCAGTCTAGACTAGAGAAACAAATGTTTAATATAAAGATTGTGAGAGTAACTTTATGTTACAGTGACCAAAATACAGACACAAAATATATAGATGTGATAGGGTTACAGCAGATGTGACAAATTTGTGACAGGGTAATATAATGTTAAAAGCTCCAGCTCTGTGCTTACATTTGCTGGTATGTGTGACAGCTGAGGTTCCTGTTGCTGAGGCAGTATAGAAACATTCCTGATGCAGATGACAGGAACCCTCTCAAACGTCCAGAGAACCACAATGACATCACTGTCCCTCAACTGTTCATCAGACTCAGTATCGACACTCTCATCTCTCCAATCACATCCAGAACCACAGAGGCTGATGGACCAGTAAAGGTCAGGGACTAAGAGAAAGATGCAATTGAATAGCTGATTATTGAGAGTTATTCTTAACATTTCTCTCTAAAACTGATGAAGAGATAACAACGTTCATCCTCTGGGTGACCTCTGGTGGCCACTCAGGGACACGACAGGCTCTGTCCAAAAGGCTCTTATTCATTAATTGATCATTTGAGTTGTTTCTATCCACATTCACCACATAAAAACATGAGACTTGGAACTTGAAAAGATGATGAGGATTTTCAACTGAAAAAAGTGTTGCACCGTTTGACAAGTTTACATGTTGCACCGTTTGATGCACTTTGAAACATGTCTATCCACAAACCTTATTCCACAAATCTCTATCCCAGCAACACACTCTCGCGAGATTTGGGAAGATATCTGAAGGGTCCATCTGCAGTCTGACGGACGAGACATAGAGGGCGCTGTCCCTTATTTTTTAACTCTATGCTCTGTCCCCATAAGATGTTCTAAAAACGAATTAACTTGAGATTCTATATGTGAATATAGTATGTGAAATCATTATGGACATATTAAACATTAAATTAAACGTGTGTTCCAATGCTCAATAATATAATTTTCCATTATTAACCGTCTTGGTTGATGGGGTATGATTTGGGAATCATGACATTTTGCTAAACATTCGTGGTAAAATATATACAGTATAAATAAAAGGCCCTGTTACAATGTTGAGCAGAAACAGGAGCACATCTAGCATAAGACTGAACAAGAATTTTCACAATTCAGGGCAATTGCAAAGTGTGGTTGCGCCGACGCAGAGTTCTGGGTTGCATGGGGGTCCAAGGAATCCATCGTCACATAGTAGTTCACAGTCCAGTCCCCAGTGGAACAGATGGTGTTGTAGATCTCAAAATAAATTATTGTTAAAGCAAACTTGCCATTTTTTTTACCTTATTGTTCTGATCTGAGATATTGTGAGGAGACAATACCCTGTGTATATAGAGTAAATGGCATATCTGCTATTTGCAAACAGGTTGTAAATACTCAGAAGACATTTCACGTTTTCCCCACACTTATATCATGATGTCATGTTTTGTGAGTATAAGATTCAGCACCTATTTTTCCCCAGCCTGATAATAGATATTAAATACCTTGTAATGTACTTGGGAATGTCTCACCATATAATACATGTGGAACCATTAGCCTACGATACTTGTCGACCTGGCTAGTAGCTGGGTTGAAGCCATACCATTTTGTATATTGTAAAATAGATACTCCCCAGCATATCAGGCACATAAATGTTACTGAATGGTGTCAATACCACAATGAAAAACTATTGTTTAGCCTACATTGTGACAGACTTGTCATCACCAGGCAGGAGTTTTGGATAAGCTCTAATGTCTATGTAGATTGCTTCACAGTTTTACACACAGTAGAGGGATTGAAGTCCATTCCATCCAGCAGGCAGATATTATAGTCTGACAACACTTTCAATTACAAGCTTTGACTCTTGCATGGATCAAACCGTTAAGTGGATAAGTTGGTCAAATAAATTAAAACACCAGATTGTAGAAGGCAAAAATTATTGTCAGTTAAACAAACAACTTTTGTGTATTATGTTCATATGTGTATGGGCTTAGGCATTAATGAGAGGTTACATTCCAAAGTTTCACTTTTTGTTCAGCTTTAGTAGTGAAAAACCACACACATCTGTATTCATTGTAAATGTTAAATACATGTGACTAAATACATTACCAAACATATAGATTCACTTTTCAACCACATGGTAAAAAGAATAATAAGTAGGGACAAAGCAGAGCAGATATAGTTTAAAGTATTTATTAACACAATTGTATTATTGGTACCTTTACTGTAAGCAACACCATCAATATATTTGGTATAATGTCCAATCAATTATTGTTATTATAGTTGTTGTTATTATGATTATATATGTAATAATAGTATGGCTATATTTTATGATTCTATATATAGGTTAATTATAGTTATTAGTGATAATTATACAATTATATATTATGGTAACTATTACAATGCCTGTAGACAGTTTATTATTGACAGATATATTATTGATGCTATAATGATTATTATTACTACTATTACTGTTATTATCCAAAATTATATTCTAACTTTTAAGTAAATTCAGCCAATTTAGAAGTGCACGGGGAAAAAAATCTTGGTTTTGGTTATAAGCCCACTTGTTTCTATGATGAAAGAGTAAGTTCAAATGTGAATATCTTTCCGTGGTTTTGTCTGCTCCGCGCACGCTATTGTTAAATTAGTTTCGGTTAGTTTCCAGCAGGGAAGATCGACGGACACGTGAATCCCGCCCACTACATTTGTTTGGGTAAAGCGCGGCCTGTTCCTGCGCTGCCGTTTTGAACTGATACTGACATAAGGAAGGCTTTACAAGCTGCTTCTTGTATTTTTACACGTCAGTTAGAGACAAGTAGGGAACTGCAGCACATGTGACAAAAGTCAGCAGGTGTTTTTGTTTTATATCGCGGGTGGGATGCAAGCAGCCGTGCTCGTCATCAACTCCACTTTCTCCCAAACGTATCTCTTCACACTAGATTCCAAACGTGATTTTGCAACCCGGTGATTTATAACTAGTTGCGTCTTCAGTATTATGTGAGCTTGTAGATTAGCTGTTTTCGCCGTGTCGCAGGTTCAGAGTGTGTGTGTGTGGGAGAGAGAGGGAGAGGGGGAGACGGAGCGCTCTGGCCACGCTCAAGTGTCTAAAGACGGATATCTCGTGTTGTGTTTTATACCAAAACAAAAAACGGTTGCATCCCCACTCAAAATGCGCACCTGCCCGTCGGGCAACCAGATAGCAAACTTCACCTGCCCTACCATTTTATTTACCTGCCCCGGGCAGTCGGGCAGGCGTTGGGTGACTTACAAGGGATTGCACGTTTGTCAATCACAATGAAGTACTTGTGAATCACACTCTTCTGGGTACCCACAGCAAGCAGATAGGGTTGAAGGCTCTCTGTGATGCTGTCCAGATGCCCCTGGACACTGGTCCCAGTCTGTGAAAAGAGAACTTTATTAGAACTTGCTGTTAAAATTAGTCACCGTTTGCAAACAGTTTAGAGCCGGATCGCAATGGGATGTTTTGGTCACGATTAGGTAGCCTCCAGAATCACTTTTATTGCCACAATATGCAAGATGAACCATATGGACATTTTCTGCTGTATAATTTATATTCTGCAAAATGTAAAGGACCCCCCAAAATGATATGAATTTGGCCGCGGACCCCCATCTCAAAATATTTTGTTCCACGGACCCCCAGAAGCAAAGATTTGAGTTATTGTTCGCTTTAAAAGAATATATATTTTCAAAAAATAGCAGATCTACGAGCTCATAGCGCGGCACTCGGTGCCGCGCTATGAGCTTGTATATCTGCTATTTTTGAGTGTAAAATAATGCTTTTTAGCTCAAATGAAAAAGTGACACAGATGCTTCCTCAGGTCTTAGTGGGTTAATGCAAGGCAGTTGAAGAGCCACATACATACATACAGCCACATATACAATGGCCTCACGACACTGGGTTTCTGTGGTTAGCTGGTTTTCCTCACAGACGGGAGCTCTGTCGCCAGCATTTGGACCACCTGTAACAGTGTAGAAACCACATATACTGCTGCAATACTTTCCAGTGATATGCATTTACTATAAGGAACCATCTTCACAGTTGCTAGACAGTGGACTGGGGGAAACATGACATGTTGCACTGGTTCTTCCTGTGTGTGTGTGTGTGTGTGTGTGTGTGTGTGTGTGTGTGTGTGTGTGTGTGTGTGTGTGTGTGTGTGTGTGTGTGTGTGTGTGTGTGTGTGTGTGTGTGTGTGTGTGTGCACGTGACTTCCCCCTTAAATTCTAGCTACAATCAAAACACACACCCGTCAGTGGCTGAACATTTTTTCTCTTTTTTTGTCCCTCTGACAGGGGCCACCCATTGTGGGTGGAAGGGGTGTACAATGGGTGGCCAATCACAGTGCAGGGTTTGGGGGGTACAATGGGTGGCCAATCACAGTTCAGCAAATGTCAATGTCCCAACCTCACATATAGGGACGGCTACACCGCCCAAAAATTCAGAGGACCCAGGACCTACCACAGGTCCCTGAGGCTGAGGGATGGGCATGCCAGGCCGGACCCCCAAGAGACCGGGCGGCCCAGGGGGCCCCTGAGGATAGCCTCCGTCGGGCATACGGCGTCTGTCATCCCAGTGGTGCTCTTCTTCCATGCGTCTCCAGTACATGTCCTCTTCATAACGCCTGGAAAGTTTCAGCAGTTTGGGGAAGAAAAAAAAAAACAGTGACCTGGGAGTTCAGCAGATTAGACATGGATAATGTCCACTGATGAACCACTTAAACCCTATATACTTAGTCGACTGGGATCACCCAGCGGTCTATACTTGATTCCCTCCCGTTTTCCCCTCTACATCAAATCTCCGTGGAAAATACATCTGCACTAAAAGCTAAAACATGACTTGAAGATCAGTTCTTATCAGCAAGCGACATCAGCCAAAGATAATACATTAGGCATAATAACACTTGTGCCTGCACCTATGAAAATGTACCAACCTTGTACTGCAGTCGATGCCTCCTTCCCTTCAGATGCATCTCCTTCGCGTTGGGATGGTTGAAACTGCATTCACACAGCTTGCAGTGGAAGCGGATGACTTTGCCTTCATCGTTGCGGACCTAAGGAGATGGGTAACACAAAATGTTCAATTCCCTCTATAGCAGTGGTTTTTAACTTGAACTCTTATAGGATCCAACAGCATGGCTCCAATGTGGAGTTAATTCTGTGTAGCGTGCATGCAAAGTTTAGCACTGATCGGTCCTGTGGTTTGTGACACACAGACCCTCTCATAGACAGGTAGGGCCGAGCAACGCCGTAAAAATACAATTGTACTCAGAGCCAGTCTTCATTTTAACTCTTTTATACTTGTGTTTGATGGAGTGCAAAAAAAAAAAAAGGACAATTTAACAATATCATTTATACTCACAAAAATAACTGATCTACAAGCTAACAATGTGTCGTGATACGACGTGTTAGCATGTAGATCAGTTATTTTTGGCAAGCAACACCCAAGTGAACTGTCAGAATACCTCTTCAACGTAGTCGTGTCCAACAGGCTGCACGTCGTTCTGCAGTGCAGCTAGCGCCGCCGCAGACAGCCAATCAGAGACATCATTCTTGGTCTCTGGGGCAGCCATGGAGGGTGGCGTTGGCTTGGATATCTCCGCCGCCTTCATCTCATCCGCTTTCGCCGTGGTCTGCAGTTTGTTTCCTCCTGCAAGGGGTGAAGGGGGAGGTAGGGTCTCAGACCATTGCTATTGGGCACAAACCCTCTTCCAATATTTCATAAATTGCCTATTTAGTGGCGAAAATAGGCGATGCAAGGTGTTGTGAGTTTGCAGATGGCATTGGATGAAGTGAACAGCCAACAAATACGATAAAACCCGAAATTGTGTCTCCTAATGACTTCATCCTTACTGCTCCAAAAGACCACAGCTAGAGAAGTTATTATTTGTAGCAGGGCCTTATTTTTCAATCAAAAGTTACCGTAAACTTACCATAGACATTAGTGAACACCCAACCTCTAATCGTAAATACACACAAAAAATGAATTGATTAACCGATAAGAATTTGCAAATCAAAATTTTGATCATGCAAAAACAAACAAAACATCACTATTAACACACAATCCCATTCAAAGATTCTTAGTATTGGTTTACTTAAAACTGTGACATTCCATTTTACATTTTACTGAGGAGTCACTAGTCCACAGATGCTTTGACTAATGGACAGCATACAAATGCAATAAATCACAATAATAAAAAAAAAAAAGGAAAACAAGGATCGTTTCCATTTGCAAGGGCCAGGAGTGAACTATTGGCCATTTGACTGCATGGTTAAACTAGGTTATACACTTGTTATTCTACAAGGCACAGAACTTCAAGAAATTTTAGGTTTGGAAACGCACGCCTGGTCGCCGTCCATCACTACACAAGTTGGCAGAGACTTATCCAGACATTGGCATGTAGCCTTTGAGTGCAAAGCACGCTCTGTGAAACCAGCTTCACTCTTTATTAGTGATGAGTGTTTGAACCACTTTCAACCTGGTGTCCCTATTTTGGGCACGTCTTCATTATAGGTGCAAATTGTCCAAAAAAAATGTTTCATCATTTTTAAAGTGAAAATGGAAGTCGTTTTCTTTATTCATTGTGTGATAAGTACATAGGGGTTCAATGACTTAAACCCTATATACTTAGATGGGTGTGCAAGGGGTCTGTAATTGGCCCCGTCCTTTTCTATCACTCATCAATCTCTGCCGATCTACAAGCTCACACAATGCCTCGTGACGTGTAGTGAGACGATTTTTGTTTTCACTGAATGTTTGCCTATTACGACAAGCCCCGAATAGGGACGCTAGGATTCATGTGGTTGAACTGTTTAAATGCAGAGCTATACTAATCAAACAGGAATACAGCAAAAACACAGTACAGAGCATAATGGCAACAAGGTGAAGAATTAAGTCATTGTCAAATACCGCCAGGAGACGTCAAAATTCAAAGGGGACCTACTGACCGACAGAGTGGATCTTGGGGGCGGAGGCCTTCTTGACGGGGGTGGGGCGGTGGAGTTGGCAGACGACAGACTGTTGCCGAGTTCACTATGTTGACCGGCTTCAGGTAGGAGGAGTTGTGAGGAGGAGGTGCCCATGGACAGGGACGAAGAGGTGGTGCTGGAGCTGCCCAGGCCAGAGGAGGGGGTCTTACTGGGGGCGGCCGTGGTGGAGGAGGAGGTCTGGGTGACCACGCTGGGCTCCGTGGAAGGGATGGGTTTCCCCAGCTTGGTGTGAAGCTTCACCACCTGGGGAACGGAGCAGAGCAACACGTTTGAGGGTTTGTTGTAAAAAGCAGCTGTCCAAACCCTTTTCTAAATCAGTGGTTCTCACACTTTTTCGTGCCAAGGACCCCCAAATAGAGTCTTATTAGCCCGCGGACCCCCATTTGAAAAGATAAGCCAGGGACCCCCATAATAGAAGATTTTTACGGCTCTCTAGCAGTGATTTTCAACCATTTTAATTTCAAGGACCCCCAGTGTGACATGCATTAGGCTAAGGACCCCCATTTAATAGCATGTATGTCTCTGGGACCCCAATTCATATTGTAACATCAATGTTAATTTAACTCTGAGAGTGTACAAATGGAACCACATGGACCCGTTATAGCTATTCAATAAAGGCTTTACCTTCAAGAAGGATTGCCCCTTTTCTTTTCAATTGAAATTTAAAAAAATAAATTGTACATCGTGCTGAATATCAGTATTGTGGTAAGATCTAAAAACACTGCAGCATGATTTAATACCACAACACAGTCACAGACAAACGTTGGTAATCATTCCAGCGTGCGTCAGTACGGCCAATGCTCTCATATAAATAAGGTTCCATTTGGTTTCATTTTACGTTCTCAATAGTTAAAGATCCACTGGTTGAGAACCACTGGTTTAAGAGGTTAAGCTTTTGATGCAGCTGTTCACCGTCGCTTCATCAGTGGGATTAAAATACCTGGTCAAATGGCGCCATCAAGTGGCCAACCTAGGCCGTATAAAGTGGTTAAAACCTTTAAAAAACAAGGCACGTCAACAACTGAGTGCTGCGCTATGAGCTTGTAGATCTGCTATTTTTTTAAATCGTGAAAAGTTGAGCAAATCTTTGAAATTATATATTAAAAAAAAAAAAAAAAGTCAAATGTGTTGTTTCAGGGACCTCCAAAAATAAAGACTTGAGTTACAAATGTTCACTTAAAAAATATATATACATTCAAAGATTTGCACACATTTTCATGATTTTTCAAAAAATGACAGATCTACAAGCTCATAGCGTGGGTGCGTTTACATGCACAATATTTATTCATTCAGAATGAACTCATTCCGAATAGAAATGTGTACCCAACTGTTTACATGGCACCTGAATAAAAGTATTCCTGTTCCTCAATCGTTTACATGGGCAAAGCATTCATTCGGAATAGAACTCTGGTCATGCGCAGAGTGCTTCGGGCCAGGTTGGGGGCGGGGGACGTCACCGCGCTAGCCAATGACACATGCGCAAAAGAACAAATGTATACCAGTCTGATACCAGTGCGTTTACATGGGCAATGTAGCCCGATTCTATCGGTATATACCAGCCCTTCAAACCCGAATGAAATGTCATTGGGATCAGACCGGTATGGCCATACCGATGCGTTTACATGAGCATTTCTATTCTGAATGAGCATTCATTCCGAATTGAAGTGGAATAAACCTGTCCATGTAAACGTAGCCAGTGTCGTGCTATGATCTGATATCTTTGAATAGCCAAAGTATGAGATAATGGTTATAGCTAAAATGACACAGATGTGTTCCTGGTCTTAACTTAAGATGCTCTCTACATGTTCAAAAGGTCATGGGTTCAATCTCACAAACAGCAGATCTACATTTTGAACATTCATGGTTTGTGTTTTCTGAATTATGTTTGAAAGTTTTAAACACAAATCTTTCGTTGGGGCCCTCCTGGCACAACATCTATTCAGACGGGGGTCCAAATGCATATCAATGTAGGGGGTCCTTGACATGAAAATGTCTGATTTATACTTTGTCTAACAATGGTGTCGCTTGTCAAAAATAGCAGATCTACAAGCTCACACAAAGCGCCACTAGCCCACGGCTTCAAGTGGGTGACGATGTTATCACAAGATAAGAGGAAATAACCTACAGAAGAGCCAAATCTTTCACAGTGATAACATGGTAACAAGAGTCATCAAAAAAGTCAACCAAAGAACACGTTTTTTGTATAGGATCTCCTTTCTGGTCAGTAAGAATACTTTGAGGACTCTAGCAGGAAGACTCATCCAAGGTTACTTCGACTATGCATGCTCCTCATGGAACCACAACACCACTAAAGGCCTTAAAAACAAGGCTCCAGACATCCCAAAACAAACTAGTAAGGCTACTCCTTGGCCTTATACATCTACGACTCATCTAACCCCTGCTCATTTCTCTAGGGTCAGATGGCTCAGGGTTGAGGACAGAGTACAGCAACTTGCAATAGGCCTGGTCTACAAGATACACTACACCACAAAGACACCCATGTACCCGTCACTCCACTGATCACGTTCAACCCAGATTTGGCACTAACAAGGGATCTCTGCTTTGCCACAAAAATGTGGAATGCCCTATCAAAAGTCGTGAAGGAGTGTGAAACATTATACTCCTTTCAAACCGCTGTAAAAGAGTACCTAGATGGCTGCAATTCGAAACTGGCCCATGTAAGAGTCAAAGGCTAATAATAATAATAACACAGAGTATTTCTACACAGCAGTATTTGTACTTTTACCTGAGTAAAAAAACTGTGAGTACTTCAATTCAATTCAATTTCAGACCTAGGAAGATCCATAACACAATAATACAACACCACACAATAAAAACAGAAAATAAAATGAATAAAAAAAAAACTGCAAATATCCCACATTGTTGAGTTTCTGACATACAGACATGTGCGCCAATGGTTCCACAGTCTAGAGGTGAACCTGACAGCACTGCGTGTTGGGTCCGTTATTACAGCGATTATGTCATTTACTGACTCAGATGCTCTACACATAAACCTATACATAAGGTTACTTAGCACAGCAGAGCAGGTGGGTACCCCAACACTAACAAACATCTGGCTTGCACTGGAGCTTCTTGGAGCTCTCAGCAGCAGCCTCATGCAGTCATTATAGGCCACTGTAAGGCGTCTGATGCTGCCTTGCCTGTAGCGACTCCAAAGGTGGGCAGTATACAGTGGTGTACAAAAGGATCTAAACAGAGAGATCTTCACAGGTACTGAGCACATGCTAAATTTGCAACACAGCATGTTTGCTTGGGCATACAGCTTACGCCGCTGCCTATAGATGTCCTTGTCATCTGATAGGTCATTGGAGATAATATATCCCAAATAAGTAATCTCACTACACACACAAAGGGCAGTGCCAGCCAGATAGAAGTCAGGAAAGGTAGATTGTCTGTCTTCCGTACTTCGGACAATCATGACCTTACTCTTTTTAGCGTTGTATTTTATATTAAAATCAAAGCCATACTGTGAGCATATCCTCAGTAGCTGTTGTAGCCCAGCACTATATGGACTAAAGATGACCAAATCATCCGCATACATCAGGTGTTTAATTAACGAGTCACCAACTCTACACCCTGTCCCACATGCATTTAACATCAATGATAAATCATTCATATAAACATTAAAAAGGAAAGGAGAAATAATTCCACCTTGACGGACACCATTGGTCACATGAAAAGGAGCAGATATTGACTTCCCCCATTTTACTCTCATTGTCTGGTGAGCATACCAGAACACCAACATTCTGACAAGAAACTAGGGACCCCTCTTTGCGTCAGTTTTAAGAATAACTTTTCATGATTAATGCGGTCAAAGGCCCTAGAGGCATCAATAAAAGATACAAACAAAGTAGAATTCTGCCTACTATATTTATCTAAAATCTCTTTAAGTGCAAAAATACACAAATCAGTGCCATGTTTTCGTTTGAATCCAAATTGGTTATCAGCAGACATGATCAACCTCTCAAGTCTACTCAGTAGAATTGTCTCTAGCACTTTGGACAAGACGCTGGCCAAGGCTATTGGTCTATAGTTATCTGAGCTGTTTGACTTGCCCACTTTGTCTTTAATGACCGGCACTAACACAACAGAGAGCATAGAAACAGGTAAAAACCCATGAACAAAATAACCTGTAAAACACATAGCAACCAGAGGACACCGTTTCTTACTGGCTAGCTTAAGATGTTCAGCTGTTATCTTATCCAGACCACAGGCCTTATTATCATGAATTTCAGCAGGAGTAACAATCACCTCATCATTAAAATCTACATTTTCCACTACAACCAGATTACTTTTTACACAGTTGAACAGCTCAGAATATTGTCTCTGCCATAGCTGTGACATTTCATCAGAACCACTCACTCCATCTATATTTGATGGAAGAGATGTTTTACAATTGTCTATCATTTTAATTTCCTTCCAGAAATCATTCACATTATGCTTTTGTAGCTTCTTTGCCAGTGAATCTGACGTCATTACATTCTCATTTCTTTTAATAAACCTAAGGGCATATTTAAAATTAGCATTAGTGTGTTTTTTTATACTCAAACAGAGGGCCATGTCTACTTTTGCCAGACTCAGACCATCTTTTAAAAGCCATTCTAGCCTCTGCATGAAGCTCTTGGACGTGATCATTCCACCCTGGCTTAGCATGACATGCTTTTGGCCTATGTTTGATGAGAGGCCTGCTGGAGATACAGAGTGACTCCACAATAGACTCATACAAGGTAGATAGCTCTTTACAGTGTTGAACATTTCTGCAGTTCATGTATCGACACAATAGAGCATCTTTTGGCACCTTAATATTACCTAGCAAGGCATCAGAACTATTAATATATTTATCAAGATCTCTCTTGTTCAGTTTAGCCCAGCCAATTTTCCCTGCACTTAAGCTGTTATCCACAGGCAACAACACTGGTAAATTGCCCGTATTTAAATAAACACAATTTACCAACACTGGTAAATTGCCCCGTATTTAACACCACACAAAATGGTATGTGGTCAGAGGTAGCCATATCATAGACAATCTCCAGCCAGTCGAGGCTGTGTTGCGTTCCTTTAAAGAGGCCCAGATCAATAGTATGCTTAGACTGGCAAAGAGTATCTCCTCTGACCCCTTACATGTTTTAAATGTATCAACTGATGCCCTCCAGGAGGCGGTTTAGAGTCCCTAAATATAAGAAAAACAGGCTAAAAAACTCTTTTGTACATCAGTCTGTTCTGCTTTTAAACCAAAGTCGGTAAACCAAGAGGATTTGTTCTACTGTTCTTGTTTCTGTCTGCTTCTGTGATGTATGTCCTGTAATGTACTTTGTGTAATGTATTGTGTATGTCCTGCCTGTATCTTGAACGGTGACGTCATGGACACAAAGCAAATTTCGGTGAAAGCTGACAATAAAGTTGTATCGTATCGTATCATATCGTAATCTCCATTTTATCAATAGAGTCATGTGCATCTACTGTACAGAGACAATGATCAAGCCAGGAAGTAGTGTGCCAAGCCTCGCTAATATAAGTATAGCTCTTCTCAGGCAAAAGTACTTTGCTAGACAAAATCAAACCGCTGTCTACACAGAATTGCATTAAATGCTTTCCAAATAAGGAGTTAGTATCAGACACATCAGCATTCATGTCACCAACAACATATATGCAGGTGGAAGGATTATCCTGGATGAAAGACATAATAAATGCCATTCTGCTAAGATATTCATCTTCATTCTGATAGCATTCATATGGTGTATAGACATTCAAAAAGATTAACTTTTTGTCGCTACAACACAGTTCAATTCCAATTGCCCAGTCCACTCCTAATCTAATGACATTAACCAACTGCTCATATTTTTTGTTCCACAGAGCGGCAACTCCCCCTGGTATCCTCCCTCGTACCACTTTAGAACACAGGTCGGTGGTGGATTCCCCCGCCCCGTGAAAGTCCTTATGGATGGAGTTAAGACCTTCCAGGTCTTGTGTGTCCAGGAGACCTTCCTGGACACAAAAGGCCTGGAAGGTCTTAACAAAATGTCACACCTCTCTAACAGACTGTCCACAACAATACGGCGTGATTTATCAGATTCACTGTGGCCAACACGCAGTCCTCGCGCATTGTAAGATACAACTGAGATGTTCGTGTTCATAGACAGTTAAGTTTCATCCTGGCTTAGTGCCTTCATTTTTACCACAAAAAAAATGTAAAAGCTCGTCTTCCACTATCACCTTCTCATCCTCCATTTTGTAAATATCAGGTTTTAAACAAGGGCAAGCAGAGCCACCACCAGCACGCACCCCCCCGCCATCCTTCCAACCACAATGCTATGGGTACATCATTATATTGTATATAGTATTGGTCCATCTGTACCTGTAATGCACTGTGGCTGGGGGCTTGGGTCTGTTAATAGATCTATAGATCATCTGTACCTGTAATGCACTGTGGCTGGAGGCTTGGGTCTGTTAATAGATCTATAGATCATCTGTGCCTGTAATGCACTGTGGCTGGAGGCTTGGATCTGTGGAGCTCGTCACAGATCCACCCCCCTGATAATATCACAGAGACAGTTTGTTTATTTTTGGACCACAATTCTTATATGAGACGATTCTAAGATGACCCAAAGTTATTCTCCATAGAGAAATTACTTTAGGACCCAGGGGATGAACGAGTGACGTCAGGACTTCTGTACTCTATAGTTTGGGAGTAGCAACACAACCTGATGTTGCAGCATATTGTTGTCAACTACCAAAGGATGTCTGAACACAACATCTGCATTGTAAGTCCTATTTATATGTCAAATAGTATTCATTGAGTTCTGTGTCCCCATCTCTCTAAACGTTAGTTTAGTGAAAGAGTAGGGTATCATACCAGTACTTGTACTTGCTCGCTGTGGGGCCTGGAGCTGTGGTAATGGGCAGCACCAAATCCTGACATCCCAGCTGAAACACACAGTAGGAAATGCACAAGGCAGTGAAGTTATTAGCATATGACACTATTGTAACCGCCCATGTAAGGAAATGTTTGATTTCCTTTCAGCTGATCCCTAGATTAATGCATTGCTCTGACCCAGGGATAAAATAACAGGATGAAAGCTAAATGCACCGTCCTAATTTACACTTTCATCAAAAACGTCATGAAGATAAAGTGATAAAACACACATGACACAACACAGATGTTTAAACATATATATATATATACAGAATATTATGTTATGTGACTGCTGACTGCTTGATAACTCACCATTATGAACTTGCTCAGGTGGTGATTACAGGTAGTTGCCATAGGTGCCAGTAAGCAGATCTTGACGCCTTGAGAGTGAGAGCGGGTTGACACACACACACACACGCACACGCACACGCACACGCACACACACACACACACACACACACACAAACACTTTATTATTGTATTATTATATTACATGTTTTTCATTTTCCAAACAAATTATAACAAATAAATGAAAAAAGAAATTGAAAAAACACAGTCTCCTCACGTATTAGGAGGACAATATCAGTCACCAGAACCCAGTACGGTTGTTTCTGATGAATCTAACATGGTTAAAATGGAGTTTGAAGTTACAATGGGTTTGTAAAGGAAAGGGGCGTGTCTGATAAAATGAATATCAAATATCTAAATACTGAAGCAAGCACCTTAAAAACTGTCCGAGGTGCTGCCAAAAGCCCGAGTAGACGATAAAATGACCCAATTTTTTTTAAATACTGTCCCTGGTTGTTCCAGGTACGATTCCAGGCCATATATGCCAGCAATGCGTCCCTGAGCAAGACTCTTAACCTGTTATTGCTCCCCAAACGCCATGGAATAAATGCAGAGGACAAATCAACACACAACAACAGTCTATTGTCAATGAAAGAACAGTATTGTCCATGAGGCTGTAAACCTTGTACTGTATGCACAAGAAAAACACAATAGAGTGTGGCGGGGTACCCTAAGCTGAAAGACAAGATTACAAAAATAAGAGTGAGGAAGAGAGAGAGAGTGTGTGTGTGTGTATGTCCCATTCAACTTCCTGTTATATTAATAAGAAAATCACCCTCACTCTGTACAGTAACACAAGCTACAGTCAGCACCAGTTAGCTGATAGACTGGACTGGAAAGAGGAGCAAACGGCTAGCCTGGCTCTATCCAGGTAATAACATTTGCATCAGAGCACCTTTAAAGCTCACCAATTAGGTTGTCTTTTTTGGGTTTATTTCTTATAGCTTGCACTTTCACCATCACCTGATTCCAACCTAACCTTTTCTGTTAGATTAAGTTTTGTCATTTCATGCTTTATTCTTCAACAGGGGATTACAGAGAGACATGAAACAAGGGCAGAGAGGAGACATGCAATACATTATAGGAGTTGGATTCAAACTCGGTACTATATGGCTCACAAAGAGCATAATTATGTTCTGAATCACCATCAGTCACACCTCACTCCCTAAACTTAAGCTATAAGTAGTTTGCAGGGGAGGAAACTCACCAAACATGCAGTCTTGTATTGCTGTTTCCTTGAATGGCTTCTTGCTGCTGCAACGCTTGTCTTTCTTTCCAGCCCAGTTGTAGTGACAGGCCAAGGCGTTAGTCAGAGCAGTTTCCAGCATCCGTCTGATCAGGTTCTCTGAATTGGTGCCTCCTACCAGAGCCAGGCCAGCAATCTAAATCAGACGAGAGAAAAAAAAGTGCCACTGCTTTAACTGTTGTATTGAGCTACGTTCTGTGGGACATACGTTAGAAACAGCATAACAGCAACTCTTAATTCATACACAGAGACCAACTTTGTCTTTACACACTTGATACACTGATATTCCAGCCCATGGTATTCAGTCAGGTTCATGCCAGTCGTTACGTTTAACCACTTTAACCCTGATGTCACAATGTTGGTCATGTCAGTATGCAAAAAAACATATTTGAACAATTTCAAAACTTTTCCATAAATAGCAGATCTACAAGCTCACTACATGCACCGTGACATGTTTTGAACTTGTAGACTAGAATTATATGTGGTTGAGTAGCTAAAGGGCAATAACTAAGCACCCTTTCCCTGAGGAAATGTGATATTATCAACATTTCATAATGAATGCAGTTCAGTCTGTCAAATAAATGACCATCTTTTGACGCACTGATTCATTCTTCAGCAATGATTCAGCCTCATTGAAGTGGTCTTCATTGGCGATTGGCAGCTGGATGGGGAACATATGGGTTGTGGCTGACCCCTGGTCCCTGACTACCAGCCGGGGTCATGTTGCCCTCTGCCAACTCATTCTTGATGAACATCACATCTCTGGACAGGTCCTTTACCACCACAAGTACTTCAGAGAGCATTGAAGTCATCTTCTGGATGGTAATGTCTTAAGAAAAATAACATTGAAAAGTGTTAAGTGAAAATAGAAGATAACCTGCAAATGACTCATGAGGAATTACACTAATTACACTAACAAGTCTAATAGACTTGCCTTTCAAAAGCAGCCTGGTGTCATCACCGTGCATCTGTGTGGTTCCATCTGTAAAACACAAACGTTCATGAGACTTAATCACTGTGTGTGTGTGTGTGTGTGTGTGTGTGTGTGTGTGTGTGTGTGTGTGTGTGTGTGTGTGTGTGTGTGTGTGTGTGTGTGTGTGTCTGTGTCTGTGTCTGTGTCTGTGTCTGTGTCTGTGAGTGTGTGTGTGTGTGTGTGTGTGTGTGTGTGTGTGTGTGTGTGTGTGTGTGAATATATTCTGATAGTTATTGTGATCAAGTGTTTAGTCAGTAACAGGGTCTCCCCTTCCCTACAGCTCTTTAGTAAACAGAAAAGGCAGTTTCAGTATCCTATCAGGAGAGAGAACTCATACAGATGAATTGAATACACAGGACCACAATGGAAACAAGCCCTGAGGGCTTTTTGTTAGCCTTGGCTTTTAGCATTATTGTATAACTGTGCCCCTGTACTTTGTTCAAACTGTTGATAAAGTATTCAATCAAAGAGGGCAGATGAACAAAGAAGAGAGCAATCGTCTTGTTCTCTTACCATTGCAACCATGATCAGGCACTGACTGCATGGGGTCAAACTGGGGGCACTAAAGAAGTCTAGAGATGCTGTAACATTTACACAAAAAACACCACTAGTGGGATTTTATTTGTCTACAAAGATATTACTTTACATTTTCGTAGTACATTGGGTTCATTAGAGAGGAATACAATGGCATACCATTTTGTGCACGTTGTGGGGGTCCAAGGGGGGTGTACTGCACCGAGCCGCATCCCATTCCCCATATCCCAACAAAATCATTAGTTATATTTCACTATAGAGCACCGAAGTCTGACGTGATTTACGCATCCTACCTGGGTCTCGTTTATTTCCCCCCGTTCTGAATCCCCATAGACGTATTTAATATCGAGTCAAATAAGAACTGTGTTCCAAAAATAAACAAATGATCCCGGCGGTTTTACTCTGAAGCATCAACTGACGGTGAGAAATCGCTAATGTTACTTCCACCAAATTAGTTAAATTTTCACCAGAAACAGACTGTATCAAATATAAGTGACTGACTACGATACAACAATACAGAGCCACCTCTCTGACAATATCTATATATGTATATCTCTCTCTATACATAAACGATACAGAGCCACCCCCCTGACAATATTGCAGAGACAGTTTGTTTATTTTTGGACCACAATTCTTATATGAGACGATTCTAAGATGACCCAATGTTATTCTCCATAGAGAAATGACTTTAGGACCCAGGGGATGAACGAGTGACGTCAGGACTTCTGTACTCTATAGTTTGGGAGTAGCAACACAACCTGATGTTGCAGCATATTGTTGTCAACTACCACAGGATGTCTGAACATAAAATCTGCTTTGTAAGTCCTACTTATATGTCAAATAGTATTCATTGAGTTCTGTGTCCCCGTCTCTCTAAACGTGAGTGTAGTGAAAGAGTAGGGTATCATACCAGTACTTGTACTTGCTCGCTGTGGGGCCTGGAGCTGTGGTAATGGGCAGCACCAAATCCTGACATCCCAGCTGAAACACACAGTAGGAAATGCACAAGGCAGTGAAGTTATTAGCATATGACACTATTGTAACCGCCCATGTAAGGAAATGTTTGATTTCCTTTCAGCTTATCCCTAGATTTATTGCATTGCTCTGACCCAGGGATAAAATAAAGGGATTAAAGCTAAATGCACCGTCCTAATTTACACTTTCATCAAAAACGTCATAAAGATAAAGTGATAAAACACACATGACACAACACAGATGTTTAAACATATACATACAGAATATTATGTTATGTGACTGCTGAATACTTGATAACTCACCATTATGAACTTGCTCAGGTGGTGATTACAGGTAGTTGCCATAGGTGCCAGTAAGCAGATCTACAAAGGGCCAATGGAAAACAAGTTGTGACAAAATGTATACAGAGTGCTCCATCTAAAAGCATGGTGTTCTACTACACATAATTATTATTGTGACATAACATTGAGGGTGGAGTTTTGTAGTGAGCTGGAGTTGATCTTGGTGTTATATCTGAAATGCAACACATTTTAATTTAGATAACATGTCTTCTGTTGCATGCATGATGCCAGCTCGCTCCTCACAAGAACAAACACACATGATAATATGGGTTCACTTACTGTTATTTGGATCAGGAGACAGCTAATTGTTTAAATAGCCGAAGCTGCCATTCAATGAATCTAAAAAGGTAAACCAGCCAGTGTGAGAATTGAAGATACTGCAAATTGTGTTTAAACAATTATCCAGTTGATGTTTTAGCATCGATAGCAACATACCATTCATTTCCTGGTCTGGGGACCGCACAGCTCGAGGCTTGCTGGATTTTGGTGTCTCTCCTAAAACATCATTTAGTTGGCATAACGTCATTCACAATGTATTTATTTTGGGCTAAAACTATATAGGCTAACTGCAACCAATGCACAAGCCCAGTGTTGTAATCAAAATGGTCAGTTTTTTGTTGGTACAAAGTCAGACAGGTGTAATTAGTTTTTAACTGTGTCACAGTGATCACAGGGCTTTATATTGTCCAGAGTTCCAAGACTGCCCATTTAAAATAAATGCATTGCATTGTGTCAATACCTGGGAAACCCACTTCAGGTGGTTTGGCCTAAAGAATACAATATACACAATGTAGTCATACTATGTTAATGAACCACGTCTACAGTCTGAATACATAGGACCACAATGGAAACAAGCCATCAGGCCTTTGTGTTGTACTTTTAGCATTACTTGTATAATTGTACCCCTGTACTAGTTGCAAATTGTTAATAAAGTATTCAATAAATGATACCTTGAACAATACCTACACATCACCAATGCTGCTCCAACACCCTAGTGCAGGGGTCTTCAACGTTTTCAGGCCAAGGACCCCTTGGCTGAGAGCGAGATAAAGTAGGGACCCCCATTATTTTTTCATAGATTTCATAGGCAGCTTCATAGACTTGTTTCACAGCACTATCATGTTGGATTCATGTTAATGTGTATTTCTAGACATTCAACCATGTACCTAAACAATACTTAGTATACCTGACCTTTCACTCTGTACTTAGTCTGCTCTTTATTTCCCCTACAACAAACCACTTTGCCAAAATAGCAGATCTACAAGCGTACAACGCCTCGCAGCGCGAGGCGTTGTACGCTTGTAGATCTGCTATTTTTGGCTAAAGTTCTCCTTAGAATACGGATGCTTGGTTGAAGTGGTTAATGTAAAAATCACACAAAGATTTGGCGGACCCCCTGTAGTAGCTCTGAGGACCCCCCAGGGGTCCCGGACCCCCTGTTGAAGACCCCTGCCTTAGTGTGAGCTGATCTGTGATTGGTCTAGCATGAGGCAAGCCGTTATTATGAGCCAATGTCAGCTGAGCTGTGTGGTTAGCTGAATCCATGTGGTAGCATAAGCTGAGCTGTGATTGGTGTGATGGCATGGTGATAGAAAGAAGGAGAGAGGTACAGACTAACCCTAGACAGCAGGCCCTGTCAGGGCCACGCTGAGGGGAGAGAGAAAAGACAAAGAAAAGAGTGATCACTATTACCCGGATCTTCTTTTCTGCCGTAGTTCTCCTTCGTCCTCAGGTTCTATGTGGGAGGTTGGACACATTGTTGAGGTGTACTTGGTCTCTGGTCGCTTAGCTTCATCAAAAGGTCTCTGGAAAGAGCACAGGGGAAATGACATTTAACATGACTGCAGTCCAGTGTTGAAGCAAAACATATAGAATACTTGGTTTAGTTGGTTACAAATGTAATTGTTCTGTAAATTAACCGTGACATCCCTGTTCTGGTCATGTAGGTGAACATGCTTGAAAATAAGCAAACATTCTGCAAAAATAGCTGATCTACAAGCTCGTAATGTGTCACAGTGTGAGCTTCCTAGATGTATACATACTGTATGTGTTGCACAGATTAATCACCACAGGTAATAATGGGGGGGGGGGGGTGATATCGGTCATTGCATGTACTCCTACGGGCTGGGGGGGGGGGGGGGGGGGGGGGCACCTGTCAGCGGGGAGTGTTGGGTGGGAGGAGTAGGACGAAGGCTCTACGTCCTCCTGGTGGGGGCTCCTCACTGCCAGGTGAGTCAGTAGGATACGACAGCAGTGACAACACAGACATGTGTGTGGAGAGGAATTAATTGGCTTAACGACTAAAATGGGGAGAAAAAGGGGTAAAACATAATTGGCTACTCAAAATGTATAGAAAAGAAAAACTGTAAAATAAGTGTACCGGTAGTAGGCCTGACCTCTATAAGTCGAATAGTCGACTAATTAATCGAGGGGTGTCTGGGTTGACTGCCAATCTCTTAGTCGAATTATAAAATAAAAATTAAGAAATAATAATAATATTTCTTTAATTATTCGACTGAGATTGGCCTAGTTTGTTATATTAATTAACTAATAGTTTGCCAAAAATAGGATATACATCATGATTTATTGGGATAAACCAATAGCATATGTTATATCAGACACTAAGCACCCCTACAGCCCAAATAGAATGTTCCTCTATTGCATAACATATTTTTGCATGATTTGACTGAGAGATTGGCAGTCGAATCAGACTGATTCCACTGACAATCTCAGTCGAATTATGCAAAAAAAATAATATATTGCATTAGTCGACTGCCAGTCGACTATCGGCAATTAGTCACCAATTAGATTCGACTAAACAAATCCTTAGTCGGGGACAGGCCTAACCGGTAGAATCAGAATCAGAATCAAACTTTATTGTCACATCACATTACAGGTAATATGGGTGAAATTCTTAATTGTACAAGCCCATTAATGCAGTTAAAAGATAGAAGAGGTAGAAGTACAGTAAAGTGCATTTAAGAGAGTGGCTTAATGTAGGCCTAAGTAATAAGTTAAGGGAAAAATGTGTCTGTAATTAAAATATAGATCATAGATCATATCTATATAAACACACAGTTCAGTGAACTCAGTGTACAGTGTCTGCAAGTTTAGTTTTCATTCAGCAGCCTAATTACTGCTGGATAAAAGCTGTTCCAGAGTCTAGTGGTGCTGCTACCGATGCTCCTCCATCGCTTGCCTGGCCGTGGGTGTCGCAGCGGCTTGAACAGACCGTGGCTCGGGTGGAAAGTGTCCTTGATGATGCTTCCGGCCTTAAAGCCACACATCTTTTTTCATGTATGGCCTGGAGAGGGGGAAGCTCACCGCCCACGATGCGCTGCGCTGTTCGCACCACTCTCTGTAGTGCCTTGCGTTCGGCTGTGGTACAGTTTCCGAACCAAGCGGTGGTGCCGCTCATCAGGATGCTCTCAATGGTGCTGGTGTAGAACGCCCTGAGGATGCGGGGGCTCACTCGGAACTTTTTCAGACGCCGGAGGCAGTACAGCCGTTGTTGGGCCTTTTTCACCACCTGCGTGGTATGTGTGGTCCACTTGAGGTCCCTCCAAATGTTTATTCCGAGGAACTTGAAGTCCGCGACCTGTTCCACTGCCACACCATTGATGCAGATGGGTGCGTGCTCTCTCTCCTGCCTGCTGAAGTCCACGATGATCTCCTTGGTCTTACCGACATTGAGAGCAAGGTTGTTCTCCTGGCACCACATTGTCAGTGCTCCGACCTCTGCTCTGTAGGCCGTCTCATCGTCATTGTCAATCAGGCCCATGACATTCGTGTCATCTGCATACTTGATGATGACATCTGAGCTGTGTGTGGCTGCGCAGTCAAAGGTATACAGAGAGTAGAGGAGAGGGCTCAGCACACAGCCCTGGGGGGCTCCTGTGTTGAGGGTCATGGGGTCCGATGTAATGTTGCCCATTCTCAACACCTGACGCCGGCCCGATAGGAAGTCAAGTATCCAACTGCACATGGACGAGTGCAGGTCCTTGAGTTTAGTATCCAGTCTGGTGGGGACGATGGTGTTAAAAGCCGAGCTATAATCCACAAATAGCATCCGAACGTATCTGTTCTTCCCCTTGTCCAGGTGGGTGAGTGCAGAATGGAGAGCCAGGGCAACTGCATCGTCTGTTGATCTATTTCAACGATATGCAAATTGCCATGGGTCCAGTGTGTCGGGCAGCACAGAGCAGATATAGTCCCTCACCAGACTCTCAAGGCACTTACTCACAATTGGAGTAAGGACCACCGGTCTCCAGTCATTCAGGGAGGCTACCTTTGAACGCTCAGGATGTTGCCCAATATTTTAAACTTATCATGAGTAAATCTTCATTATGTTCATCACTATCAGTCATTTTCAGATTCAATGTTGTCAGCCCCATCTATACTTTCAAAATGAAACTCTGATGAAGCCTTTGAGGTTTAGGAGTTGATATTTTCACTCTGATCACTGATAATTAGTGGTCGGTTTATTGGAAAGTCTGATGTAGTTGGTAAAGCATCTAGCAGGCACTCAAACCTTCACTAAACAGTGAAGGTTTGTAACTGCATTAGCAGCAGCAGTTAAATGATATTCAATGAGGATATCCTGCTCTGTCTCTCTCACTAATGTGTTGACTTTACGTCTTTTGGCCCAATAAGATGACATTATCTTAAGAGTGATGAGGTGCTGTAGTCACTGTACATACATGGTGCTTATTTACAGTACTTGTCTGTAATGGACTGAGTCTTCCTTCTCCAATTCTGCTCGTCTGGAAAGTGGAGATCCTGAAAATGGGAAAAGAAAAGAAAAGAAAAGGTCTAAATTAATGAGCTGCAATATCACTGCAAATAATTGTTGCAATAAAACAAAATTCAATACATACATCTTCTGTAGTGTTAAAACAATAGATGAAGTGTCAGGGATTGTCATGAATTTAAAGGTAGTAAAACATCCTTGAAACCTGCACAGTCTAATGCAATGGTTCCCAAAACAGTGTGAGACAATCCAGGTGTGCTTGTATCATGTATTTGACAAGGCAGCACACATTATGCAACATATAAAACTATTTATGAATTATTATTATCTATATCAGCACTCATTTCCCACTAGAGACACATTCTATATCCTAAAAAACAAACACAACAAAGACTAGCTGTATTGTGAAGTCAATACCGCCCCCATCTGGCAGAGTCAGGTTATACATGTGTGCCTTGACACTAAATCTTCTTAAACCACATGGTTTAATGTAAGACAATAGAACAGCCCTACAACACATACATATTCATGTTTAGTTTAATGTAAGACAATAGAACAGCCCTACAACACATACATATTCATGTTTAGTTTAATGTAAGACAATACAACAGCCCTACAACACATACATATTCATGTTTAGTTTAATGTAAGACAATAGAACAGCCCTACAACACTAACATATTCATGTTTAGTTTAATGTAAGACAATACAACAGCCCTACAACACATACATATTCATGTTTAGTTTAATGTAAGACAATACAACAGCCCTACAACACATACATATTCATGTTTAGTTTAATGTAAGACAATACAACAGCCCTACAACACATACATATTCATGTTTAGTATCAGAAGGCCTATTACAATACATCAGCTGGTACTGTAATACTTGGTTTGTGGTCGTTTAGAACAGTGGTTCTCAAACTTTTTCATGCCAAGGACCCCCAGTTTCACATGCATTAGGCTACGGACCCCCATCTAATGGCATGTATGTCTCTGGGACCCCAATTCATATTGTAAAATCAATGTTAATTTAACTCTGAGAGTGTACAAATGGAACCAAATGGACCCGTTAGGGTCCATTTGGTTCCATTTGTACACTCTCAGAGTTACAGACACATAAGGTTCCATTTGGTTCCTATCCATCATTTAGTGTGGGAATCCCCTGGAACCCCCTCAAGTACCCCTGGGGGTCCCCGGACCCCACTTTGAGAACCAATGATTTAGAAAACAGTGTCAACATCTTACACTAATGTTGGATTAACCCTTTAAGACCGGGAACTTATCTGTCATTTTAGATGTATTTGGCTAATGACAAATGGCAGATATACAAGCTCATAGCGCCGCACTCTGTGCTGCGCTATGAGCTTGTAGATCTGCTATTTATTTTTTAGACGCATGCGCTAGCGCGGCTCTATAAACAGCACTAGTCTTAGTCCGACACCCGAGTGAAAAGTGTCGACACCCGAGTGACATTTTGTGACACCTAAGTGTCATTGGCTGTCCTGGCTGTCCATCACACTTCCCCCCTTTTAAGCCCCCCTTTTAAGCCAATGGGGAGACGAAAATGTAATGGACACGTTAGTCAACGAATTAGACGAGACGAAAATGTTAGGGCGGGACGAATGGAGAAGAGATCCAATCAGAATTACTCTTTTTGAGGGACTAGTTGGGAAGGGAACCAATCAGAACGATCCTCATTGTTAGTTAGGTTGATCCACCCGGAAGCAGACCATATTAGGGGCCAGCATGGACGAACACAAATCACAACAAGAGAGCTTCAGGCCGGAGGGTTAGCCTAAATGCTGGCGTGCTTCATTAGACCTAGTTTGGCTATTAAGTTATTATTATTTGGCCATGTTCACACTGACTTCAATCTTAGCTATTGTTGGGAAGACCCGTGTGGTGTCACAAAATGTTGCCACCACTTACATAAAAAACATTACAGCGTTAATCTGCGACGCTAAGCGAGAGAAACAAGCAATCCAAAAAACAAGTAATCAGGTCTATGAAAAGATTAGGCCCAAAAAAGCCTGCCGCATGCGGCTTTATTATGACTTTGGTCATTCATGTTTAATCGTGAAAATGTAAGCAAATCTATCAATATATATTTCTAAAAGCAAAAATGTTTACTGGGCTGAAACAACATATATATATCAGTGGTTCTAAAACTTTTTCATGTCAAGGACCCCCAAAATGATATGTGTGGCCACGGTCCCCCATCTAAAAAAAATGTTCTAGGGACCCCCAGATGCAAAGTTGTTCACTTTAAAAAATATATATATATTCAAAGATTTGCCCAAATGTTCATGATTTTTCAAAAAAAGCTCATTTAATAACAAGGTGAAATTAGCTGAAATAACATTTAATAACAAGGTGAAATGAGCTGAAATAACATATCACAATTGTAAATTTGGATCAACATCAAGGTGAGTTCATTATTAATCTTAACTACATAAAATACCAGCGTAAACGAACGTCTAACTTTAATAAAATAAACGGGACCAATGCAGCCCAGTGGAATAGCCCTGAAACATGACCGTCATATCATGACAGTCATGGATGAACTTCAACCTGGTGTTTGCACTTTCTCCATTTATCTCTTGTATATCTACATAAACGTTCAAATTTCAAATATAAAGTGTTTACTTCATGGCCATGGATATTACAATTATGTACGGGTCCTCAGAAGTACCCGTATCTTCCGTATTGTTCAATGAAAAGCATTTTAATCCGATCGGTGGCCATTTTCTCCGTATTTTCACCATGCTTTCAACTACGCGACCCTAACGGTTGGGAGGTGTATTGCACTCCGATAAATGATAACTCTATGTGAAAATGGCCACCGATCGGATTAAAATTATGTTTAATGAACAATACGGAACATGCGGGTACTTCTGAGGACCCGTACATAAATGTAACATCTGTGGCCATGAGGTCAGCACTTTATATTTGAAATCTTAACGTTTATTATAGATCTGGGGAACAAATCTATAATAATATTAAATAATGTATTGGTTATAGATCTGGGGAACACATCTATAATAATATTCAATAATGTATTGGTTATAGGTCTGGGGAACAGATCTATAATAATATTCAATAATGTATTGGTTATAGGTCTGGGGAACAGATCTATAATAATATTCAATAATGTATTGGTTATAGGTCTGGGGAACAGATCTATAATAATATTCAATAATGTATTGGTTCTATACTTTGTTACAAGTAAAAGTCCATAATAAAACTTAAAGTACCAAAAGTAAAAGTACTAAAATATTTGAAAATAGCCGATCTACAAGCTCACAACTCGTCGCATTGCTACGAGTTGTGAGCTTGTAGATCTGCTATCTAATTTTAACAGCCTATTTAACAGCCTATTTATCTATTTTTATTTTAACAGCCTAGGTGTAAAATAGGGATAAAGTGGTTAATGTATGTTTTATAATAACATAATGTAGGCTATATCTGAAAAGTAACTAGTAGTTTTCAAATAATGGTAGTGGAGTAAAAGTACAATATTTGTCATTGTAAAATAATCAAAAAACAGGAATTTTAGGTTCCATGACGCTTGTGACAGAGGAGCGTCATGGTAACCATGGTTACGTACTGACCGGATGCTGCGGTGGCTCCTCCTCCAACAGCATCATCGCTCGTGCCGTCGTCGAAGCGTCCAACGCCGCCACGCCCACTATGGAAGTATTTCGTTACATTCTGCGTTATTCCTCTCACGAGCGTGTTTTATCCTCTATGTGTTTTAACATGTTCCTTTAGTTTACACACAGTCACCAACATGGAGGATGAGACAGGAGACGTAGGCAGGTCGAGGTAGTTTAGTTTGAGCAGAACATTACATACATTACATTCATTCATTCACTGCGTAACAACAACAAACTTCAACAACAAACTTCACCCGGAACCGGAAGTCACTATAACGTCCCTTAACCCCCGCTCTTAAAGGGACAAGCCCTCTTTGGTGAATGTCTGTCGATGACTTTCGATGTTGGTCACCACAGTAAGTAAATGTACTTAGTTACTTTACGCCACAGCTTGTTAGTTGGCATGTAAGTATGTGTGTGTGTGTGTGTGTGTGTGTGTGTGTGTGTGTGTGTGTGTGTATATATATATATATATATATATATATATATATATATATATATATATATATATATGTATATGTATATGTATATATATATATATATATATATATATATATATATATATATATATATATGTATATGTATATGTATATATATATATATATATATAAGTATATGTATATGTATATGTATGTGTATGTGTATATATATATATATATATATATATATATATATATATATATATATATATATATATATATATATATATATATATATATATATATATATATATATATCAAGCATAAGCCCAAAGCAGAGTTTTTTTTTCTTCACATAATTCAGTTCAGATAAAGAGTAATAAATCAGATAATAATCAGATAAAGTAATATTTAAACTGACTGTTAAAGCGAGCAGAGAGAAAAGAGATCAATGCTAAATGACACAGGGTGGATGGGACATACCACTAGTTAAAATAGGACATTATGGGACATTTGGACTGCTCCACTCCTTGTAGTCTCTGTCTAAAGGTGACTTTTAGATGTTTTTGTCATTATGCACAAACAAAAAGAAGATTTACACATAATAATATATATATATATTTAAATCACAACCCATTGTCCTCAACACATGGTGCTTCATTTAAAATGTGAGACCCCCTCCCATAAAATGCTCCCAGAGTCTTCCAGTGATCACCAGCCTCTTTGCCAAAAATAGCAGATCTACAAGCTCTCAACGCCTCGCAGCGCGAGGCGTTGAGAGCTTGTAGATCTGCTATTTTTGGCTAATGTTCCCCATAGAAAATGAATTCTAGGGTTTAAGTGGTTAATGTAAAAAAAAAAACGAAAATCCTATCACACAAAGATTTGGTGGACCCCCTATAGTAGCTCTGAGGACCCCCTAGGGGTCCCGGACCCCCTGTTGAAGACCCGTGATGTAGACAGTGTCCTAACATACATTTAACAATGAAACAAAATGCATATAAAGATATGCAGTTAAAATGTGTTTGTATAATTGTTGTGCTATTGCTCGTTTAGATGTTTGAATGTTCATGAAAAACAATGGACTGGACCTGCATGGGGAAAGCTTCAGAGTAAAGAGCTGGGTGGGATTTGAACCCTCGACCCTCTGGATCATGTAGACAGAGCTTCAACACACTGTGCTGCCTGCTGCCTTGCTTCATCACAGTCTTCATTCTGCTTTGATTAAGACCGGGAACGCATCTGTGTGTCATTTTAAGACTTCTTTGGCTTATTCAAAATAGCAGATCTACAAGCTCATAGCACGGCACCGAGTGCCGTGCTATGAGCTTGTAGATCTGCTATTTTTTATAAAATCACGAACATGTGTGAAAATATTACGTTTTTTTTTAAGCGGACATTTTGTAACTCAAATCTTTGCTTCTAAATATTTTATGTTCGCTTTAAAAAATATATATATTCCAAGATTTGCACAAACGATTAAAACAAAAATGCAGATCTACAAGCTCATAGCGTGGCACTCAGTGCAGCGCTATGAGCTTGTAAATCTGCTATTTTTGAATAGCCCAAAGGAATCTTAAAATGACACATATGATGCTTTCCCAGTCTTAAAGGGTTAACAACAAACAATGATACAATAAAAAGAAGAAAAACAAAACTTTAACAGCATATTAGTCTATGGTTTGTTGTGTTGCTTGTCTAGATGTTTAAAGGTTTAGAAAGCACAAAGCCTCTGGTCTTTATGTCATTATCCATTTGTCTTTTGATGAAGCTTTTAACATAACATTTAACACAGTGTCTCAATGGATCCAGAGCCTGTCTACACAATGTGAAGTTGAAAGTGTGATTCCCAGCTCTGACACAGAGTGAACGTGTCCCCAAAATCTTGTATTTGTTTTGTAAAGCAGTGTGAGTTGGGTTTAGTTTTCTTTTCCAGGGTTATGACTTATCTATCACAAAGTAAAGCAGCCTACAAGTCTAACCTCTCTCTATAGTTTAATCCAGTGGTTTTCAACCTTTTTCATGCCAAGGACCCCTAAATTGATATGTATTTGGCCGCAGACCCCCATCTGAAAATGTGTTGATATTCAAAGATATGCACACATCTTCAAGATTTTTCAAAAATAGCAGATCTATAAGCTCATAGTGCGGCACTTGGTGCTGCGCTATGAGCTTATAGTTATTGCCAAAGTGCTCCTTTGGAATAGCCAAAGCTATTAAAGTGGTTAAAATGATAGTGACACTACGTTAACTAATTTAGCTGGGAACCCCCTGGACCCCCCAAGCTCATAGCGCGGCACTCTAGCTTGTAGATCTGCTGTTTTCCAAATCCTTACAGTTTGTTGCTCGGTGGTGATCCAACTTTTCCATGTCAAGGACCCCCAAAATCATATGTATTAGGCTGCGGACCTTGCAAATAAAAGGTGTGAGAACCACTAGTACTAGTGGACACATAATGTGCCATATAGTGTGGTAGTAAATCAGTGTCATACATATTCTGAAGAAAACCTGGAGACTGACATTCAGTAATTGGTTCTTATCTTACTATTACCATTAGACGGCCCGATCTAGTGGTATCGGCCCAAGGAACCATCACGCCAGAAGGAAATGTTTGGATCGGGGCGGTGCACCTGATCTGGTACAGCGCTCAGGTCCTGGACCTGGTGAGACGAAGGAGGAGCCCGGCCAGGAGACAACACACAGAGCCTAGTCCCTCCACGGGCCAGAGCCTCCCCGAGTCCCGGCAGAGTACTTCCGGAGAAGCGGACTGAGTGGCCCTGTCTTTCCCTATAGGACTGACCGTGGGTAGCTACTGGGACGTAAGTCGGGGCTTGATCAACCCTGACTGGGTCACCTGGGCGAGGGTGTATGTTGTAAGTTGCGAGACCCGAAACACCTGATGACCCCAGGCTACAACACTGATGATACGGCCCAGTTGCATCCATGTGATGTTTTTCTTTATTATGATCAAAATAAGAACAATAATGTTATGTAAAACAGAGAATCTAAACTTTACCACGGACACATTGATGAGCCCTGCTCCAACGTAGTTATTATACATGACCAATGAGCTGTGGCCATGTTGTCATGACAACACTATGAATATCAATACACAGGAACAACGACTGACTGTCTAGAATACATTTATTAAACTATTCATACTTCTACACATGATCATACAACAACATGTGAAGAATGAGAATAATATCACATTCATATTCAATGAAAACACAATAATGGAATGAGTGAGGAAACAATGATGTAATAATGAATCAATGAATAAACAATGATTGATTTGAGTTCATTAACACATTTAGTAGATGTTTGAATCCAGAGTGATTGACAAAGTCTAAGATGAGTCAATGACATGAAGTCTAGTCAACCAACAACATGTTCACAGCAGTAGGAGAGCAGAGACAGTGAACACATCAACCCTACTGTCACTATTCTGGACATGTCATAATAGATGAGAATCCACTGGAAATAGCAGATGTACAAGCTCACAATCACTGTTAAATTTGTCGACTAAAACTATGACAAAAAAAATGGAAACTAAATAAAAACTAGACTAAAATGTTAGTGAGGGACGAGCGGAGAAGAGATCCAGTAGAACTAAAAGACAAATTATTTTATGTTTGGTTGCGCTCGGCCAATCAACAAGCTCACAACACGTCACAGACACATTGTGAGCTTGTAGATCAGTTATTTTCGGCACACAGCTAAGTATAAATCAGGCATTACGACGCCATCACGACCCGACAAAATATATTTCAGTCGACTAAATCAACTGTAGATTTAGTCGACAAAAATCTTATGATATTTAGTCTAAAACATTTCAGAATGACTAAAATATGACTATAATTTGCTGTCAAAATGAACACTGCTTACAATGTGTCTCTTTGTGATGTGGATCTTAGCTAGTAGATAGCTTGTAGATCTGCTATTTTCACCCAAGAGATCTGGTGTAGAGGTGGGAAAAAGCAGGGGACCAATTACAGAACCCTGGGGGACCCCAGTCAATAAAGTATATGGGGTTCAAGTGGTTAAAGTATAAAGGTTTATATATACAAGAAACAATATTATTACTGTCATAATTACATGATCAAATATACAGTTTTCCTCTGTATATTGTGTCAAAATATTAAAAAAAATATATTACATAAAATATGAGTTTGTATCATAAGAGACACAATATGACACTGATATTTACATCATCATCATCATCATCATCATCATCATCAGTGTTGATGGACAGTATTTATGATACATATTTATAAATGTATGGAGTGGAGGTTTGTTCACTTCTATCTAATCTAATCTAAGATCTAAAGCTCCCTGTGGTGATGACTCATTTTATACCATAGAGTTTGACATTAATATGGATTTGACCAGGGACCCCCATTTGAACTTATTTGTGCAAGGGACCCCCATTTGAACTTATTTCTGCCAGGGACCCCCATTTGAACACATTTGTGGCACAGACCCCCATTTTAACATATTTGTGCCACGGACCCCCATATGAAAATGTTTTGTTCCAGGGACCCCCAGAAGCAAAGATTTGAGTTAAAAATGTTCGCTCTACAAGCTCATAGCGCGGCACTCGGTGCCGCGCTATGAGCTTGTAGATCTGCTATTTTTGAATAGCCAAAGTTAAGTGGTTAAAATAATTGTGACACTCTCACATGACGATTAAAATGATTAGTCTGGCATGGCCAGACTAATATTACTGTGTAGATTAGTCTGGAATCTCTGTGTGGAACCTGCATTTCCGAGGGGCAAAGTAACTAAGTACATTTACTCAAGTGCTTTACTTAACATTTTACGTAACATTTTGAGGTATTTTTAAGTAACATTTTGAGGTATTTTTACTTTACAACCTGTTTGTTTGTTTGTTTGTTTGTTTTCACTCAAAATAATTTAAATGCAAATTTAAAAAAATGCCTCTGGTGATAAACCCACATTTGCATACTGGGCCCTAATTGGTCCCTCACATCTTCGGAGAGAGAGGAATCCAATCTCTGTTGAGAGGGGCCAGCCCAATGGCAGATTGGTCTGGAACCATGCAGGCTAACAAGATTTCGGATATCATTTTCTAAAATATATAATATTAAAAAAAAATCTTACTTTTTTTTAAAGTAGCAGATCTACAAGCTCACAATGTGTCAAGATGTGACAAGTTGTGAGCTTGTAGATCTGCTACTTTCAAATAGCCAATATATACAGAGGTTAACGTGTTTAAACTGATTTAGAGACGACTGGTTCTCAAAGTGAGGTCCAGGGGCCCCCGGGGGTCCTTGAGGGGATACCAGGGGGTCCTAAGCTAAATCATTAAATATACAACATCACAATCAGTGTAACCACTTTAACCATCAAATACTTTGCTATAGGAAAATAGCCGATCTACAAGCTCACAATGTGTCGTAATGTGACGCGTTGTGAGCTTGTAGATCTGCTATTTTAGGATTTTATCATTTGTAACATTTTTAACGACAGAAATCTTGTTGTCAGGGGTCAAAGGTCAAATGCATTGGGGGTCGTTGACATGACAACGTTAAAGAAACACTGAATCTACAGGAGCTTTAATGTGTGACTGTCACTGTGCTGCTTATTACATCATCATGATGATGTCACCGTGATGTCATGATGAGTCACTCATGCCCAAATATGGAGTCCATGACGTCAGACTCGCTACTCTCAAAGTATCCTGGCAACAGTGGTAACCATGACAACCTGCACTCACTCAAACATGTTGAGTAACCATGGTGACCTGATCCTCCCATCCTCACATAGAGACTCTATCTCTGCTCACACAGACACACTGAGGAGGAGGAGGAGGACCAGTCTAACCTGAACCCAGCATAGAGAGGTTCAGAGAATGTGTTCTGGAAGGTGTAGAGGTGTGTCAGTGAGTCAGAGGACCCTTTATAAAAGGACAGAGTCCCAGCAGGCCAGTCCAGATACACTGATACTCTGTTGGAGCCAGAAGGACTGACAGGGAGGACAGTGTCCTTACTATTGTGTCTGACAGTGTAACTGCCACGACTACCATCTCTACATTCCAGACTCCAGGACTTGTCATTGTATCCAAGCCCACAGTCACCACCACGTCCTTTCCTGCTGATCCCTCTGTAAGTCACTGCTATATGAACATCTCCACTCCACTCTACCTCCCAGTAACAGTGTCCAGTCAGACCCTCTGTACACAGAACCTGACCATATACATCAAACCTGTCAGGATGTTCAGGATATGATTGATCCTGAACATTCTGTCCCCGTGTCACCTTTCTGTTGTTCTCAGACAGAGAGAGGTCTCTGTTTGCTGTGTTTGTGTCCAGTGTGAGAGGATGGAAATCTGATGAGAAAAACAACACAGTAAACATTACATACATTATTCACTGACTGACTGACTGACTGCTGACTGTGAGGTTCAATTCATGAAGGTCTCACAGGCAATTTTATTACCTGTGTAGGCCCTATAAAGAGAAGAATGCATTCGCCATCTGTTTTGAATAAGGGATGTCATGTTTTGCAAATAATTAAGTTTACCTAGACTAAAGGTAAAAGCATTTCCTAATTCCATTTAAGGATGTGTTTTCCCTATAATTTATAATTATAAGTTATGGGCCATGACGGAGGCACGCCGACTCAGCAGACCTTAAGGCTGAGGAGACGCGCCCTCGCGCCTCCTGCTAGTCGACTCAGCGCCGTCCGAGTTATGTACCGATAGGGACAGAATCGTAAATATTATTGGTGCGGACTGCGTACTGACTGCGTTTATCCCAACTACCACTCAAAGTGGCTCCTGGCCAACTGCCTGGATGAGGCAGACTTATTTTCTAAAGCTTTGTGCTTTCTATTAGACTGACTGACTGACTGACTGACTGACTGACTGACTGACAGACAGACAGACAGACAGACAGACAGACAGACAGACAGACAGACAGACAGACAGACAGACAGACAGACAGACAGACAGACAGACAGACAGACAGACAGACAGACAGACACAGACAGACAGACAGACAGACAGACAGACACAGACTGACTGACTGACTGACTGACTGCTGACTGTGAGGTTCAATTCATGAAGGTCTCACAGGCAATTTTATTACCTGTGTAGGCCCTATAAAGAGAAGAATGCATTCGCCATCTGTTTTGAATGAGGGATGTCATGTTTTGCAAATAATTAAGTTTACCTAGACTAAAGGTAAAACCATTTCTTAATTCCATTTAAGGATGTGTTTTCCCTATGATTTATAATTATAAGTTATGGGCCATGACGGAGGCGCGCCGACTCAGCAGACCTTAAGGCTGAGGAGACGCCCCCTCGCGCCTCCAGGCGCGAGTGGCCGCGTCGACCAGCCGCTGGGCTGCTAGTCGACTCAGCGCCGTCCGAGTTATGTACCGATAGGGACAGAATCGTAAATATTATTGGTGCGGACTGCGTTTGTTCCACTGACTGCGTTTATCCCAACTACCACTCAAAGTGGCTCCTGGCCCACTGCCTGGATGAGGCAGCCTTATTTTTTAAAGCTTTGTGCTTTCTATTAGACTGTGCAGGGCAGAGGCGTCTAATCTCTGAGTCAGGGTGACTGCATACCCTCGGGTTAAAGCTATTTCCTAATTCCATTTAAGGATGTGTTTACACTATATTTTTTAGGACTATGGGGTAGATACTGAAGGGATACAGTTTTGGAAACAAGTTAGCATATCCACAGTTCTGATGTTCACACCTCCAATTTGGAAGACAATTAGCTCCCTGTTGATGGTCCAAATGTTGATGGCTCTTGGTATCAATGTGCCTTCATTGATATTCTCATTAGCTCAACAATGAGATCTCCCCCACCACTTTGTGGTTGATGTAGGTGATCAACTCTATTGTTTAGTTTAGTAAGAATATGTGGATAGTTTCAGTTTTTTTGGGCAGTTTAGAAGTTTAGGCCTCCTGGATATTTTGTGCTAAGTCTTGTAATCCATTCTTTTTCATGGAATCTTCTCTGTCCCATTGTCCAGCAGTCATTGAATTCCAAGCCGCATACTTTTATGGCATCAATCCCATGTGTCATAAAGTGTTGAACAATTAATAAATGGGTATCTTTTTCATTATTAATGGTGTACCTGTGTTGGCTTATTCTAATTGCTATGGAGTTGCCTGTCTCTCCTACATACTGTAATCCACACACTTGGCAAGTAATCAGATAAACACAATTTCTGGTGTTGTATGTGATGTTCTGTCTTAGGCTAATAATGTTTTTGTTTGTCCTGTTTTTAACCGTTTGTTTCGGGCTAAAGTAGTTAGGCCTTGCCCGTGCTACTTGGTTCCATGGCTTCAATTTGCTGTGGATCAAGTAGTCTTTCAGATTTTTGTTTTTCCTATAGGCCGAAATTATCTTAAAGTTCTGTAGGAGGTTTCCCCCCCTGTTTTCAAAATTGTTTTTGATGGCTCTGTTTGCCAATAAACTTTGGCTGGAAAATGTGCTTACTAAGGCTAGTGTGGGTTTCTCATTCCTTACTTTCACTTCCTGGAATGTGTTGTATGATTTCCTGAGGAATGTTCTTGTATATCCACGTTTCCTTAATGCTGTGAATAGAGTTTTGCAGGCATTTTCAAAATCTGCTGTTTGTGTGCAGATTCTTTTGAAACGTAGGAGTTGAGACTTGACTATTCCTGCGAAACAATGGGTTGGATGGAAGGATGTCTTGTGGAGCAGTGCATGTGTATCAGTCTCCTTAAAAAACACCTTTGAGTCCAGTTTGCCGGTGGTGTTAAAATCTTTCCCTTTGAAGACTGTAACATCCAAGAAGTCAATGTGTTCTTTGTTTGTGACATATTTCACTGTTATTGAGGCATGATGTGTGTTTAAGACTCGTATGAATTGCTCAAATTCCTCTGTGGAGTGCTCAAATACTCCAAAAATATCATCTAGAAACCTAAAATAATGTGTGGGTTTGAATCTGCATTTTTTAAGGGCGGTTTCTTCCCATAAAGCCAAATATATATTTGCGTACGATGGCGCAAATTTCTTTCCCATAGCTGTTCCACTGATCTGAAGGAAGGTTTTCCCATCAAATGAAAAGTCGTTTTTGGTCAAATTTAATTCTAGTAGTTCCAATAATTCTGCGTCTGGTCTTTGTCTGTCAGGATACTTTTTAAAGATATCTCTGATTGCTTTCATTCCCGCTAATGTATTTATGTTGGTATAAAGGCTATCAACATCTATTGAAAACAAGAAGGCACCCTGAGGAACCGTGATGTTTTTTATTTTGTCAATAAAGTCATATGTATCCTTAATATAGCTTGGGTGTTTTACAGATAGTGGGTTTAAGTAGAACTCAATATATTCTGCTGTGGCATATGTTTCTGAGTTACAATCCGAGACAATTGGGCGTGCAGGTGGAATTTCATAAGGAATAGTCCAGCTGTTTGGATCCTTGTGGATTTTGGGTAGAAGATAAAGGACTCTAGCCCTGGGGGAATTTTCGCCCCGTAGGTATTTTTCTTGTTTATGGTCTATAAACTTTTTCTCCCTTAACTTTGTAATGATTCCCCTCACCTCTATTGCTGTTTGTTCAAAAATGGGTGCTTCCAATTCCACATAGTGATTTGAGTTATTCAACTGTCTTAAACCCTCAAAAACATATTGTTGTCTGTCCAGAATGACTATACGACTCCCTTTGTCCGCAGGCTTAATTACAATGTCCCGGTTGTTAGCTAATGATCTTAGAGCTCTCACCTGATCCGTTGTGATGTTATTCTTTTCTTTCAGGTGTCCTGGTACATTTTGTACTGTGGCTCTGTCCATCTGGATCAATTGCTTTAGGCTGTCCGGTAGTTTGTCATTGTCTGGTTCCCAGTAGGATGGAAGATGGAAGCGCGGAATTTCCGTGTCATTTCCAGCTCCAAAATGTGTGGCTAATTTGAGTCTGCGATGGTATTTCGACACATCTGTTCTCAAGTTTTGTGATTGTTGCCTGTAGAGGTCTAATGTGGGGACGAATGATAGTGTTTTCTGGTGTTCGTTTGGTTGGAAATAATGAGACAGATTGATTATATCCGACTCCATAAGGCCCTGCCGGTTTGAGCTGTTGGGCCTTATTAGTTTAAAGAGTTTATCCAATGCTGTAACATGGATTCGGCTGTGCCCCTGAGCCAGTGGACGTTTTCGTTGTCTGTTTTGAAGCTGTTTGCAGGCAATTTTGGGAGGTGGGGCTCTTTCTTTATCTCCTCATTTATGTATGTCAGAATCTCCTTTTGGTCAGTACTCAGGCCATCTGAGTAGTTGATTAGTGCTATGCGTCTCTCTGCTTTGGGGAATTTTGCTGCGGCTGCAGTGCGGAGTTTCTTCAGGGCTGTGTAGCTTGTTTTTCTTGATTTTTGGTTCTTGTTGTTAATTCCTACTGAGATGATGAGGTGTGTGACGTCCAGATTTTTCTCCGCTTTTTGCAAGACTGTTCCGGCCCATTCCAGGTTCATTCCAGAGTAGGATTCTATCTGAATTCTGTCATCTGTGATTGTTGGGATCCTAGCCAGGTTGGAGTCCCCAATTATGATGATGTTTCGGTTCGGTTCGGTTACAAATCTCCATGTGGCCTTATTATCCTTTGATCCGCCTCTCCAGTGGCGTGGTTTCCTAGGTCTCGTCTCGATTGTTTCTTCCTGTGCTGGTGTTTCCCTCTGTGTAGTAGTGTCTTCGGTGGGTCCCTCTGGTGTTGTTTGGTTCCCTCCACTGTTCCTTCTCTCCTGGGTTGTCCTCTGGGGTGTGTCCCTGGGTGGTGTAGTCTGTCTCCTGGTGGGACGTTCCCTCTGTGGTTTCGGGGTGTTTCCTGGGTTCTGTTGTTCTTCCGTGTTCCTCCCTGCAGGCTGTGTGGTTTTGTTGGTGTCTTTCTGTTTCTTTTGTTTTCCCTTCCGTCCAATCGATGTCCATGGCCCCTCAGGTGTGGGCAGGTCTGGGAACTCTGCCTGTGTAAATTCTATTATTCTCTGTGTTGTTGCTCCTGTGGTTTCCAATCCTCCAGTTGAGTCTTCTCCCATGCCTGGGTTACCTGTAGAGGGAGAAGAAGGAAGGGAGGGGGGGCTGGGGGATGGGGGGGAAACGTGTGGTGTGGGGTGTGCTGTGTGTGTTTTTGTGTTATATATTTCCCTTACTGCTGTATGGGCTAAGCCCAGAGTCTTCTCTGTTAGGCGCCTTCCCAGATTTTTTCTTGCCCATTTAGTGGCAATGGAGAAGGCCCTGTCGTATTCCTGTGTTAAGCACTGGGACAGGTCTTTTTTTGTGTTTTCAATCAATTGGCTGAAGTGTTCTATTAATATTAACAAAGTGGTGTAAGACCAATGCTTTGCACTTCCTTGTAGTAGCAGTAAGGTTCTATCTGTTGGTTTTGCTGGTTTTATAAAATCCATCAGTTCTTGTTCTTTTCTAGCAATACCCTCTGGGTATTTGTTTATGTCTACATTCTGTGAATGGTGTAGTGCAATGATCAAATTGTTTATCCCCCTAGTGTGCCTTGACACTAAATCTTGTTAAACCACATGGTTTAATGTAAGACAATAGAACAGCCCTACAACACATACATATTCATGTTTAGTTTAATGTAAGACAATAGAACAGCCCTACAACACATACATATTCATGTTTAGTTTAATGTAAGACAATACAACAGCCCTACAACACATACATATTCATGTTTAGTTTAATGTAAGACAATAGAACAGCCCTACAACACTAACATATTCATGTTTAGTTTAATGTAAGACAATAGAACAGCCCTACAACACATACATATTCATGTTTAGTTTAATGTAAGACAATAGAACAGCCCTACAACACTAACATATTCATGTTTAGTTTAATGTAAGACAATAGAACAGCCCTACAACACATACATATTCATGTTTAGTTTAATGTAAGACAATAGAACAGCCCTACAACACATACATATTCATGTTTAGTTTAATGTAAGACAATAGAACAGCCCTACAACACTAACATATTCATGTTTAGTTTAATGTAAGACAATAGAACAGCCCTACAACACTAACATATTCATGTTTAGTTTAATGTAAGACAATAGAACAGCCCTAAAACACTAACATATTCATGTTTAGTATCAGAAGGCCTATTACAATACATCAGCTGGTACTGTAATACTTGGTTTGTGGTCATTTAGAACAGTGGTTCTCAAACTTTTTCATGCCAAGGACCCCCAGTTTCACATGCATTAGGCTACGGACCCCCATCTAATGGCATGTATGTCTCTGGGACCCCAATTCATATTGTAAAATCAATGTTAATTTAACTCTGAGAGTGTTAACGGGTCCATTTGGTTCCATTTGTACACTCTCAGAGTTACAGACACATAAGGTTCCATTTGGTTCCTATCCATCATTTAGCTGGGGACCCCCTGGAACCCCCTCAAGTACCCCTGGGGGTCCCCGGACCCCACTTTGAGAACCAATGATTTAGAAAACAGTGTCAACATCTTACACTAATGTTGGATTAACCCTTTAAGACCGGGAACTTATCTGTGTCATTTTAGATTTATTTGGCTATTGAAAAATAGCAGATATACAAGCTCATAGTGCGGCACTCTGTGCCACGCTATGAGCTTGTAGATCTGCCACGGTCCCCCATCTAAAAAAAATGTTCTAGGGACCCCCAGAAGCAAAGTTGTTCGCTTTAAAATATATATATATATATTCAAAGATTTGCCCAAATGTTCATGATTTTAAAAAAAATAGCAGATCTACAAGCTCATTTAATAACAAGGTGAAATGAGCTGAAATAACATTTAATAACAAGGTGAAATGAGCTGAAATAACATTTAATAACAAGGTGAAATGAGCTGAAATAACATTACACAATTGTAAATTTGGATCAACATCAAGGTGAGTTCATTATTAATCTTAACTACATAAAATACCAGCATAAACAAACGTCTAACTTTAATAAAATAAACGGGACCAATGCAGTCCAGTGGAATAGCCCTGAAACATGACCGTCATATCATGACAGTCATGGATGAACTTCAACCTGGTGTTTGCACTTTCTCCATTTATCTCTTGTATTTCTACATAAACGTTCAGATTTCAAATATAAAGTGTTTACCTCATGGCCACGGATATTACATTTATGTACGGGCCTCTCATAAGTACCCGTATCTCGTGTATTGTTCAATAAATAGCATTTTAATCCGATCACCGGCCATTTTCTATATATTTTTTGTAATGTATCAGAGTGCAATACATCTCCCAACCATTAGTGTCGCATAGTTGAAAGCATCGGAGAAAATGGCCGGCGATCTGATTAAAATGCTTTTTATTGAACGATACGGCAGATACGGGTCCTTATCGCGGGTCGGGTCAACTTGTAACATCCATGGGTCAGGGGTCAGCACTTTATATTTGAAATGTGAACGTGTATGTACATGTGAGAGTTGTAAATGTAAAAAATACATCTAAAAACAGGAACTTTAGGTTCCATGACGCTTTGTGATAGAGAGCGTCATGGTAACCATGGATACGTACTTGCCGGCTGCTGGTGGCTCCTCCTCCAACAGCGTCATCGCTCGTGCCGTCGTAAGTATTTCGTTACATCCTGCGTTAGAGCTCATGAGCGTGTTTTAACCTTTTAACATGTTCCTTTACACACAGTCACCAACATGGAGGATGAAACAAGAGACGTAGACAGGTCGAGGTAGTTTAGTTAACTTCACAGTGAGCACTACATTAATACACACATACACATCCACTGCGCCCATAACAACAACAAACTTCACCCGGAACCGGAAGTCACTATGTCCCTTAACCCCCGCTCTTAAAGGGACAAGCCCTCTTTAGTGAATGTCTCTAGATGACTTTCTATGTGGGTCACCACAGTACTTAAGTAAATGTACTTAGTTACTTTACACCACTGCTAGTTAGTTCACACACACACACACACACACACACACACACACACACACACACACACACACACACACACACACACACACACACACACACACACATCAAATGAACATATCAAGCATAAGCCCAAAACAATGCAGCGTTTTTTTCTTCTTCACAGAACTCAGTTCAGATAAAGTAATATTCAAAGTGAGTGTAAAAGCGAGCAGAGAGAAAAGAGATCAATGCTAAATGACACAGGGTGGAGGGGACATACCACTAGGTTAAAATAGGACATTATGGGACATTTGGACTGCTCCACTCCTTGTAGTCTCTGTCCAAAGGTGACTTTTAGATGTTTTTGTCATTACGCACAAACTGAAGATTTACACATAATAATATATATATATATATATATATATATATATATATATATATATATATATATATATATATATATATATATATATATATATATATATAGTCTCGCGCTGCGAGGCGTTGAGAGCTTGTAGATCTGCTATTTTGGGCTAATGTTCCCCATAGAAAATGAATTCTAGGGTTTAAGTGGTTAATGTAAAAAAAAAACGAAAATCCTATCACACAAAGATTTGGTGGACCCCCTATAGTAGCTCTGAGGACCCCCTGTTGAAGACCTGTGATGTAGACAGTGTCCTAACGTACATTTAACAATGAAACAAAATGCATATAAAGATATGCAGTTAAAATGTGTTTGTATAATTGTTGTGCTATTGCTCGTTTAGATGTTTGAATGTTCATGAAAAACAATGGACTGGACCTGCATGGGGAAAGCTTCAGAGTAAAGAGCTGGGTGGGATTTGAACCCTCGACCATCTGGATCATGTAGACAGAGCTTCAACACACTGTGCTGCCTGCTGCCTTGCTTCATCACAAAATAAATAGCAGATCTACAAGCTCATAGCACCGAGTGCCGTGCTATGAGCTTGTAGATCTGCTATTTTTGTAAAATCACTAACATTTGTGCAAATGTTAGATTTTTTTTTTAAGCGGACATTTTGTAACTCAAATCTTTGCTTCTAAATATTTTATGTTCGCTTTAAAAATATATATGTTCCAAGATTTGCACAAACGATTAAAACAAAATTGCAGATCTACAAGCTCATACTGTAGCGTGGCACTCGGTGCAGCGCTATGAGCTTGTAGATCTGCTATTTTTTAATAGCCCAAAGAAATCTTAAAATGACACATAATGATGCTTTCCCGGTTAAAGGGTTAACAACAAACAATGATACAATAAAAAGAAGAAAAAAAACTTACAACAGTCTATGGTTTGTTGTGTTGCTTGTCTAGATGTTTAAAGGTTTAGAAAGCACAAAGCCTCTGGTCTTTATGTCATTATCCATTTGTCTTTTGATGAAGCTTTTAACATAACATTTAATACAGTGTCTCAATGGATCCAGAGCCTGTCTACACAATGTGAAGTTGAAAGTTTGATTCCCAGCTCTGACACAGAGTGAACGTGTCCCCAACATCTTGTATTTGTTTTGTAAAGCAGTGTGAGTTGGGTTTAGTTTTCTTTTCCAGGGTTATGACTTATCTATCACAAAGTAAAGCAGCCTACAAGTCTAACCTCTCTCTATAGTTTAATCCAGTGGTTTTCAACCTTTTTCATGCCAAGGACCCCTAAATTGATATGTATTTGGCCGCAGACCCCCATCTGAAAATGTGTTGATATTCAAAGATATGCACACATCTTCAAGATTTTTCAAAAATAGCAGATCTATAAGCTCATAGTGCGGCACTTGGTGCTGCGCTATGAGCTTATAGTTATTGCCAAAGTGCTCCTTTGGAATAGCCAAAGCTATTAAAGTGGTTAAAATGATAGTGACACTACGTTAACTAATCTAGCTGGGAACCCCTGGACCCCCCAAGCTCATAGCGCGGCACTCTAGCTTGTAGATCTGCTGTTTTCCAAATCCTTACAGTTTGTTGCTCGGTGGTGATCCAACTTTTCCATGTCAAGGACCCCCAAAATCATATGTATTAGGCTGCAGACCTTGCAAATAAAAGGTGTGAGAACCACTAGTACTAATGGACACATAATGTGCCATATAGTGTGGTAGTAAATCAGTGTCATACATATTCTGAAGAAAACCTGGAGACTGACATTCAGTAATTGGTTCTTATCTTACTATTACCATTAGACGGCCCAATCTAGTGGTATCGGCCCAAGGAACCATCACGCCAGAAGGAAATGTTCGGATCGGGGCGGTGCACCTGATCTGGTACAGCGCTCAGGTCCTGGACCTGGTGAGACGAAGGAGGAGCCCGGCCAGGAGACAACACACAGAGCCTAGTCCCTCCACGGGCCAGAGCCTCCCCGAGTCCCGGCAGAGTACTTCCGGAGAAGCGGACTGAGTGGCCCTGTCTTTCCCTATAGGACTGACCGTGGGTAGCTACTGGGACCTAAGTCGGGGCTTGATCAACCCTGACTGGGTCACCTGGGCGAGGGTGTATGTTGTAAGTTGCGAGACCCGAAACACCTGATGACCCCAGGCTACAACACTGATGATACGGCCCAGTTGCATCCATGTGATGTTTTTCTTTATTATGATCAAAATAAGAACAATAATGTTATGTAAAACAGAGAATCTAAACTTTACCACGGACACATTGATGAGCCCTGCTCCAACGTAGTTATTATACATGACCAATGAGCTGTGGCCATGTTGTCATGACAACACTATGAATATCAATACACAGGAACAACGACTGACTGTCAAGAATACATTTATTAAACTATTCATACTTCTACACATGATCATACAATAACATGTGAAGAATGAGAATAATATCACATTCATATTCAATGAAAACACAATAATGGAATGAGTGAGGAAACAATGATGTAATAATGAATCAATGAATAAACAATGATTGATTTGAGTTCATTAACACATTTAGTAGATGTTTGAATCCAGAGTGATTGACAGAGTCTAAGATGAGAGTCAATGACATGAAGTCTAGTCAATCAACAACATGTTCACAGCAGTAGGAGAGCAGAGACAGTGAACACATCAACCCTACTGTCACTATTCTGGACATGTCATAATAGATGAGAATCCACTGGAAATAGCAGATGTACAAGCTCACAATCACTGTTAAATTTGTCGACTAAAACTATGACAAAAAAAATGGAAACTAAATAAAAACTAGACTAAAATGTTAGTGAGGGACGAGTGGAGAAGAGATCCAGTAGAACTAAAAGACAAATTATTTTATGTTTGGTTGCGCTCGGCCAATCAACAAGCTCACAACACGTCACATTGTGAGCTTGTAGATCAGTTATTTTCGGCACACAGCTAAGTATAAATCAGGCATTACGACGCCATCACGACCCGACAAAATATATTTCAGTCGACTAAATCAACTGTAGATTTAGTCGACAAAAATCTTATGATATTTAGTCTAAAACATTTCAGAATGACTAAAATATGACTATAATTTGCTGTCAAAATGAACACTGCTCACAATGTGTCTCTTTGTGATGTGGATCTTAGCTAGTAGATAGCTTGTAGATCTGCTATTTTCACCCAAGAGATCTGGTGTAGAGGTGGGAAAAAGCAGGGGACCAATTACAGAACCCTGGGGGACCCCAGTCAATAAAGTATATGGGGTTCAAGTGGTTAAAGTATAAAGGTTTATATATACAAGAAACAATATTATTACTGTCATAATTACATGATCAAATATACAGTTTTCCTCTGTATATTGTGTCAAAATATTTAAAAAAATATATTACATAAAATATGAGTTTGTATCATAAGAGACACAATATGACACTGATATTTACATCATCATCATCATCATCATCATCATCATCATCATCAGTGTTGATGGACAGTATTTATGATACATATTTATAAATGTATGGAGTGGAGGTTTGTTCACTTCTATCTAATCTAAGATCTAAAGCTCCCTGTGGTGATGACTCATTTTATACCATAGAGTTTGACATTAATATGGATTTGACCAGGGACCCCCATTTTAACATATTTGTGCCAGGGACCCCCATTTGAACTTATTTGTGCAAGGGACCCCCATTTGAACTTATTTCTGCCAGGGACCCCCATTTGAACACATTTGTGGCACAGACCCCCATTTTAACATATTTGTGCCACGGACCCCCATATGAAAATGTTTTGTTCCAGGGACCCCCAGAAGCAAAGATTTGAGTTAAAAATGTTCGCTCTACAAGCTCATAGCGCGGCACTCGGTGCTGCGCTATGAGCTTGTAGATCTGCTATTTTTGAATAGCCAAAGCTAAGTGGTTAAAATAATTGTGACACTCTCACATGACGATTAAAATGCTTAGTCTGGCCAGACGAATATTACTGTGTAGATTAGTCTGGAATCTCTGTGTGGAACCTGCATTTCCGAGGGGCAAAGTAACTAAGTACATTTACTCAAGTGCTTTACTTAACACTTTACGTAACATTTTAAGGTATTTATAAGTAACATTTTGAGGTATTTTTTACTTTACAACCTGTTTGTTTGTTTGTTTGTTTGTTTGTTTTCACTCAAAATAATTTAAATGCAAATTTAAAAAAATGCCTCTGGTGATAAACCCACATTTGCATACTGGGCCCTAATTGGTCCCTCACATCTTCGGAGAGAGAGGAATCCAATCTCTATTGAGAGGGGCCAGCCCAATGGCAGATTGGTCTGGAACCATGCAGGCTAACAAGATTTCGGATATCATTTTCTAAAATATATAATATTAAAAAAAAATCTTACTTTTTTTTAAAGTAGCAGATCTACAAGCTCACAATGTGTCAAGATGTGACAAGTTGTGAGCTTGTAGATCTGCTACTTTCAAATAGCCAATATATACAGAGGTTAACGTGTTTAAACTGATTTAGAGACGACTGGTTCTCAAAGTGAGGTCCAGGGGCCCCCGGGGGTCCTTGAGGGGATACCAGGGGGTCCTAAGCTAAATCATTAAATATACAACATCACAATCAGTGTAACCACTTTAACCATCAAATACTTTGCTATAGGAAAATAGCCGATCTACAAGCTCACAATGTGTCGTAATGTGACGCGTTGTGAGCTTGTAGATCTGCTATTTTAGGATTTTATCATTTGTAACATTTTTAACGACAGAAATCTTGTTGTCAGGGGTCAAAGGTCAAATGCATTGGGGGTCGTTGACATGACTACGTTAGAGAAACACTGAATCTACAGGAGCTTTAATGTGTGACTGTCACTGTGCTGCTTATTACATCATCATGATGATGTCACCGTGATGTCATGATGAGTCACTCATGCCCAAATATGGAGTCCATGATGTCAGACTCGCTACTCTCAAAGTATCCTGGCAACAGTGGTAACCATGACAACCTGCACTCACTCAAACATGTTGAGTAACCATGGTGACCTGATCTCATCCTCACATAGAGACTCTATCTCTGCTCACACAGACACACTGAGGAGGAGGAGGAGGAGAAGGCCTGTAACCTGAACGCAGCATAGAGAGGTTCAGAGAATGTGTTCTGGAAGGTGTACAGGTGTGTCAGTGAGTCAGAGGACCCTTTATAAAAGGACAGAGTCCCAGCAGGCCAGTCCAGATACACTGATACTCTGTTGCAGTCAGAAGGACTGACAGGGAGGACAGTGTCCTTACTATTGTGTCTGACAGTGTAACTGCCACGACTACCATCACTACAGTCCAGACTCCAGGACTTGTCATTGTATCCAAGCCTACAGTCATCATCACCTCCTTTCCTGCTGATCCCTCTGTAAGTCACTGCTATAGAAACCTTTACACTCCACTCTACCTCCCAGTAACAGTGTCCAGTCAGACCCTCTGTACACAGAACCTGAGCCCATCCATCAAACCTGTCAGGATGTTCAGGATATGATTGATGTCCCCATGTCACCTTTCTGTTGTTCTCAGACAGAGAGAGGTTTCTGTTTGCTGTGTTTGTGTCCAGTGTGAGAGGATGGAAATCTGATGAGAAAAACAACACAGTAAACATTACATACATCATTCACTGACTGACACACACACACACACACACACACACACACACACACACACACACACACACACACACACACACACACACACACACACACACACACACACACACACACACACACACACACACACACACACACACAATGTATCGTCGGCGTCGCTGTCGGCTGGAAACCTTGTATGTCCAAAACATTTCATTTATTTTCTTAATATCATTTTAAAAACATTAAAATAGTGTAAACAGCAGATCTACAAGCTCACAACGTGTCAGAGATACAAGGTTTCTGCCTGACGACAACACAGTAAAATGTGAGTCAGAATGTCTTAAAGCCTCCAGGTGAGAAGTGACTTTCTGTGAGAAAATGTTTACATTAAGTTTATGTGAAATGACATCAATGTGGAAAAGTACTCACATGTTTTACTTAAGTAAAAGTATCAATACTGCAATGTAGAAATACTCTGTTACAAGTAAAAGTCCGGAATTCAAAATGTACTCGTGTAAAAGTACAAAAGTATCGGTATTAAAATATACTTAAAGTAACAAAGTACTCATTATGCAGAATGTCCCATTTCACAAGTTTTCAAATGTATAAATTGTATAAAAATCTTTTGAAAATAGCAGATCTACAAGCTCACAATGTGTTGCATGGAGACGCATTGTGAGCTTATAGATCTGCTATTTTCAAATGGCTGAAATGTATATAGGGCTGTTAATGTAGTTAATGTATGTTTTGTAAGAATAATCAAAATCCTCCAAGTAACTAGTAACTAAAGTTTTAAAATAATTGTAAAAGTACAATATGCCTTTGAAATGTAGTGGAGTAGAAATAAAAGTACTATTACTTTAGTAGTATTTACTTACTACTAAAGTAAGTAAGTACATAATTAGTCATATTTTTACAAAAAAAGTAAAAATACCTCACAATGTTATTTAAGTACAGTACTTGAGTAAATGTACTTAGTCACTTTACACCTCTGAAAATACTTGAACTGGGGACCCCCTAAAATAATCATATTTGGGGACCCCCCACTCTGACAAGCACTTGTCAGGGTGGGGTAGTTGTAGGAGTTGAGGCATTACATTTAGTTTGACTCGGTTCCACATATAAATATTGTGAAAATAGCCGATCTACAAGGCGTTGTGAGTAGAGGGTAGCATGGGTCCAAAAAATTGGACCCGAACCGAAACGGATCCGAGGAAATTAGAACCGAACCGAATGGACCCTAGCAAGAAATCAAATTTACTGGACCCTACCCGAAACGGAGCCGAGTCAAATTAGACCCGGTCCGAAACGGAGCCGATTAAAATTGGACCCGATCCTAAATGGACCCGGGGGAAATGGATCCGATCCGGCCGGGTCTTTAGACCCGAACCATGTCCGATGCTATATTATGCTTATTTTCTCCATAACATCGAGACTGGTCGTCTCGGCTAGTCAGCGCTTCTCCGAGGCGAGCGACAGCGGAGGGTTGCGTCATGCAGAAGTTGAACAGCTATGTTTTCACAGACTTTCATATCCCCCCAGCTCAACAACCTATAAATTAACATAGAGCCTAAATGCATATCAATTTTCCATTGTGTGACCTGTCCTGTTGTAGGTGTTAAAATTAAATGAATAAAGTGGGCATGAGTGAACTGCTGCGCAACAAATATCAAAACTGTGAAAACACCCGCTCGGCACTCGCCCCAAAACACAGTCGCCCCGGGGAAAATCCGTCGGTATTCGCCTGGTATTCCTAAACTAAACATATCAGTAAACTATGCCTAAGAGGCTAAACCTAACCTTATTCCTAATCTTAACCTCAGTAAAACTATGCCTAATCCTAAACCTATTTCTACCCTAATCCTCAGTAAAACAAATACAAGAATAAGGACCGCTGGTCCGCCTAAAAAATGGGGGCGAGGGTGTTTTGGGGCGAGCTGTGCCAGAGCCTTTCTTTCACCACTTTATCGATTGCAGACAGACAGTCACTGTACTTGCATAATATCCACGACCCACACGTGTTCGGGACGGGTCGCTTTATCAACAATTGGGTCCGGCTTGGTTCAGATTCTATCAGTGTCACCTCGGAACCTCGGTTCTGTTTATCAACACCGAGCGAACACCCTACTCAGCAGCGCTGAGTAGGGTGTTCTGACTGCAACATGTGAGCTTGTAGATCTGCTGTTTTTGAAATATAGCCAATCTACAAGCTCACAGCCTGTCATGATGCAAGGCATTGTGAGCTTGTAGATCGGCTATTTATTTCATTTTACCACAAACCAATCTGCAAGCTCACAATCTGTCACAATGCAGGTCGTTGTAAGTTGATACATCGGGTAGTTTTATATTACAAAAATAGCCGATCTACAAGCTCACAACGATTTCATATCGGCAATTTAATTAATTCATTAATTAAAAAGTACACAATATGAGGTGTTGTGAGCTTGTAGATTAGCTATTTTTTTAACTATAAATCATCTTCAAGCTCACAACGTGTTATAATGTGACACGTTGTGTGCTTGTGGTATTTTTCAAATATAGCCAAAATACAAATTCAGAACCCGTCACAATGTTACCCATTTTGAGCTAGTAGATCGGCTAGTTTTACCTAATTTTCTAATATAGCCGATCTAAAAGCTCACAACTCATCATGATGTGACGCATGGTGAGATTGTAGAATAGATCCACTGTTTAAAAAATTAAAAGTCCATATAAAAGTTCATCACACCTTAAACAACATATTGTGAGTTCATGTTTGAAATACAGCTGATCTACAAGCTCACAACCTGTCACAATGCAACTCATCAGTTTGTAGATCTTCTACTTTTGAGTTTTAAACAAGGGCAAACTACAAGCTCACAACGTGTCACAATGTGATCCTTGTGAGCTTGTAGATCGGCTATCTTTGTTATGTTTGATATATTGAGGTCTGAGGAAGATCCAGCAGGCTTTAAACATCACATTCATGATGGTAATAAACCATTTAACTTATGGATCATAATTATTCCAGTGCAGAGTTCTGCTCTGCATCTGGCTTTTTAAATTACTTTGGATGAGCGTGATCTTCTACTTGTTGATGTTTGAAATAACTCACTACCTGTCACACTGCAACATGGTGTGAGCTTGTAGATCGGCTGTTTTTGAAATATAGCCAAAACTCATAGCGCATCATAATGCGAGGCTTTGCAAGCTTGTAGATCTGCTATTTCTTGTAATATAGCCGATGTAAAGGCTCACAACGCAACATGATCTTGTAGATCGGCTCACAACCTGTCACAATGCGACAAGTTGTGATCAGCAATTTTTATTTATTTGTAATAGTCTATCTAAAAGCTCACCACACGTCATGATCAGGGTTTCCGTTAGCCGGGATTTACCAATTAAATGTAATATTTAATTGGCCGTTAATTATAAAGATCACAGGCCACCGTGGCCGATTGGGAAAATGCTGTTATTAGACTATTTTATGTCTGTCTGTCTGCAATGGATAAAGTGGTGAAAGTTGGTGACACACATACATTGCAGGCAAGTAATGAACCTTCCTTGTACCATCATTCATGATGACATAATTAACATTAACAAAACAAAACAAAAGCTGTAGGTTTTGCATATTAAGGTTGAATAAAACATATATTAATGTGTTTATACTGTGTGACGTAGTCACGCAAGCTGTTCATAACGCCCACTTTATTCAGTTATTTTTTGGAAAGTGACACCTCTGCATGATAGAGTAGATAGATATTACTAGCCCACTTCATTCTTTGGCCGGTAAAATATAATCCTGTCGGTCAAGGTGGCCGGCCCAAAAAGTGCCTTGTGGAAACCCTGGTCATGATGCAATGTATTGTGAGTTTGTAGATTGGCTCTTTTTATGTTTGAAATACAGCTGATCTACAAGCTTACAACCTGTCTCAATGTGACTCGTTGTGAATTGTTAGATAGGCAAATTTTGTGAACTACAAGCTCACAACGTGTCGAAATGTGACACGTGAGCTTGTAGATCGGCTATATTTTAAATATTGCCGATCTACAAGCACACAATGTGTCACAATGTGAGGCGTTGTGAGGAGTTGTGAGGCATTGGGTCTCATTCACTAAGCTCAGGTCCTCACATATTTTGTACTTATGAGCATATACGTGACTACTCACGTTCAGTATTCATTCATCTTTTTTTGACCGTGAATTTGGGCGGACACTCAAACTCACGTCTGCTCAGGAACAGACTTATATGCCTTAAACCTTTCATATACACATATTGGTCTTTCATGCCAACAACATATATTGTGCTATTCATCATACTATAATTCTAGTAACCTCTGTAGTGGTGGTGAGTACGTGAGTGAAGATACCCGGTTCTCCTCACTGGCTGGACCAATTGCTCTGATTTTGCACACAGCCATTGACCATTACCATCTGAACGCAACTGTGAAGCCCGTTTTTAAATTTCATCAAATCTCAGCTTCTTATTAGCGTTTTTGTGTCAAACACTGTCGCCATGGTTACGGGGCTGCCCAGCTATGGGACGAACTGCCTCCCGGGTTGCCAGATCATGTGCGCATATCCCCCCACGGATGCGCTGCGCCGACCGGGTATGGTCTAGTTTATAATATTGACCACATCACATCATGTTATGTCTTATCATCTGATGAGGATACAGTATGGAGGAAATCTGTGTCCATAATATACATTCACCATTCTGACAGGTTTATCCTCAGTAATCAATAAAGAGTGGTCTGGTCCATAATGTTACCTCAGTCAAATGTGAGCATTATTTAATAGAAAAGGCTTCTATAATATCCTTTCCACGTTTTATTAACTTATTATTTGGTGGTGGGGTTAGACATTGTAACTTCTTATTCTCATTATGATCATATATCATTTTTTATTTTTCCTGGTTTGGAAAATGGGGCGTGGAACAATACAAAGGATCTACACAGGAGCACACTAGTGACTTTAGAACACAAATGAGATACACCTGTGATACGCACAAATCACAGCTCTGAACCCTCTTTCATGAATCACACGTCACAATTGACTTATCCCAATATACATATGTTATTTATGACCAGGATATACATGTTATTTATGACCAGGATATACACCTTATTTATGACCAGGATATACACCTTATTTATGACCAGGATATACACCTTATTTATGACCAGGATATACACCTTATTTATGACCAGGATATACACCTTATTTATGACCAGGATATACACCTTATTTATGACCAGGATATACACCTTATTTATGACCAGGATATACACCTTATTTATGACCAGGATGTACACCTTATTTATGACCAGGATGTACACCTTATTTATGACCAGGATGTACACCTTATTTATGACCAGGATGTACACCTTATTTATGACCAGGATGTACACCTTATTTATGACCAGGATGTACACCTTATTTATGACCAGGATATACACCTTATTTATGACCAGGATGTACACCTTATTTATGACCAGGTTAGTGAATGAGGCCCATTGTTTCTGTCAACCCACATGACCTTAGTTTTCTAAAAAACGTAAATATTTTATTCAAAATGTTAAAAAAAAAGAAGATTCATGTTGTTATATACATAGAAACATCTAAAATGACACAGATTCTTTCCTGGTTTTAAAGGTATAACAACGTATAGGCTTTCCAGGTCTTAATGGGTTAAGGACCGGGCCAAGAGCAGAGAAACCTCCTGAATTCCCTGGAAGCTCTACTGAAGAGTTTTCAGGACAGTATCTGGGGAGGGGCCAACCGACTATAAAACAGCAGTGGTGGAAAAAGTTCTCACATTTTTTACTTAAGTAAAAGTATCAATACTGCAGTGTAGAAATACTCTGTTACAAGTAAAAGTCCGGCAATCAAAATTTACTTGAGTAAAAGTACAAAAGTATTGGCATTAAGACATACTTAAAGCTGTCAAATAATTGTAGTGGAGTAAAAGTACAATATTTGCCTCTGAGATGTAATGGAGTAGAAGTAAAAGTATTGAAAATGGGAAATACTCCAGTAAAGTAAAATTTCCTCAAAAGTGTACTTATGGACAGTACTTGAGTAAATGTAATTAGTCACTTTACACCACTGTAAAACAGTGTATAAAATGTTAATGTGTGATATTGACACAGACTCACATTTTGTACTGAGTTGAGCAATGAGTCGAGAATTAAGCCAATCTTCTCCTCCATGTTTCACTCTGTAGGAAATAGAACAACAATGCATCAATGTCTAACTGTCTAACACAACGTCTCCACTACCTGACACTACAATGTTTCTCATATATATATATAATATAATAATTCAAAAAGTGAAACTTTCATATATTCTTAATTCATTGCGCATACAGTCAAATATTTAAAACCTTTTCTTGTTTTTGCTCACACCTTCCTCTTGACAATAAAACCTAGATTATCTGTGGGGTTCAGGTCAGGTCAGTTGTCTGGTCAGTACATCACAGTAATACCATGGTCAGTACACCAGTTACTAGTAGTTTTGACACTGTGGGCAGGTACCAAGTCCTGCTGGAAAAGGACATCAGCATCTCCATAAAGCTTGTCAACATACGGAAGCACAAAGTCCTCTAAAATATCCTTATAGATGGCTGTGTTGTTGGATTTAATAAAACACAGTGCAGTGGACCAACACCAGCAGATACATGGCACCCCAAATCATCACTGACAGTGAAAACTTCACACTGGAGTCAACACAGCATCTACCAGGAGATTGTTGGCAGGACTTGGCATCTGCCCACTGTGTCAAAACTACTAGTAACTGGTGTACTGACCATGGTATTACTGTGCTTCACTGACCAGACAACTGACCTGACCTGAACCCCACAGAGAATAGATGTTGTATTGTCAAGAGGAAGGTGTGAGACACTAGACTCAACAATACAAATGAGCTTAAGGCTGCTATCAAAGCAAACCTGGGCTTCCATAACACCTTAACAGAACCACAGGCTGATCACCTCCATGCCACGCCCCATTGATGAAATCATTTGTTCAAAAGTAGCTCAGACCAAATGTATAACCTTATCTGTTTGTTGGTTAAAGTATTAACTAAATATACATACATATTTGCATCTATTTATGACTTTGTGTCAGAGTGAATACACTGTTAAGAGACACATGAGGGAAACACTGTACATTCACTGTACTATCCAACATGGACACAGTCCAAGTCTACTCACATGCAGTTCTTCAGAACTGAATCATTCACCATGTTGAGGCTCAGGTCCAACTCTCTTAGGGAGGGATGAGAGTTTACAGCTGAGGACAGAACTTCACAGCATCTCTCTGACAAGCCGCACTGAGCCAGTCTGAATGAAGAATGAAACACCAGATGAAAAAAATAATGGAAAAGAAAGAATGAATAAAACATGTTATATATACATTATTCCTGGATTGAGAACCTGGACTTGGCCGTGATGGACTGTCAGGGTTTTGGACTAGTGACCCAAGAGGTGGAAAGGAAAAAAGAAAGAAAGAAAGAAAGAAAATACAACAATAATACAATAAATAAAATAAGAAAGAAAACAAACACAGATTCTTCAGATTCTGAAGTTCAGCTCACACACACATACAAGGCTGTTACTACCACCATAATATACTGATGACATTAGGGATCCCCATGTATGGGCATAAAAGGGACAGGTATAGACAGACACAGATCTCCATATATTGGAACAAAATAAATGCACAAAATCTCTGTACGTATGTATGTATTTATTTTAAGTACGTCTGTAGTTCAGGTATCTTGAGAACTGTCCGACAGACCAACGTCAAACTTGGCAAATTACCTGAGTGTATTCTTATGTCAAAAGTCCCTAAAAGGCCAATATGAATTACTTCCGCACATAAGCAAGAACGTGTGCATATATATGAATCTTGATTTCATTCACCTGTGTGATCCCCATAGCTGCATGTTCCTCCAAACACACCTGATTTAAATTATACAGCGCTACGCCATTTGAATCTCATTCAAGATGACATGCAGACATTGTATTAGTCATTACGGGGACAGAGCTCTGCTCTGTACACGTATTGTTATTGGCAGTATTCTGTCACTTCTTCTTCTTCTTCTTCTGCCACTTTTCGCAGTTCTGGCTGAACCGCGCTGTCGCTTTTTACGAAACTCGGCCATATGGTAGATGGTCATGAAAAACGATCAAAAAATAATTCTCACAATCTTTCGTCCAAAGGTGGCGCTATAGCACTCAATTGAAAATGCCAACTTTGACCAGGTACAACTCATGCCCTGTTTGACCTACAGCCATGAAACTTGGATACACATATGCGTCTCCTCATGCTCAACAACTTTCACCCTCTGACTTTTGACCTCTGACCTTTAGATCTCCCACCATTTTGAATTATATGAAAAACAGTCATTGGCTCCTAACTTCTGCATTTTTTCACTTATGGAAAATCCGTTGGAAATTTTTGTAGGCAGTGGTCCAAGGTTCAAGTGCTAAACGTTTCGTGCAGATTGCTCAAAAATCCCAGGAGGAGATAGATTTTAACTATTACAGTTTAAAGAAAATTATTCATCTGTGCCTAAAACATACATGCAGACTCACATTTCTTTGAAACTTTGCAGAAATGTACAGGGTCATTCCAAATATCACTGAAACCAATCTTACTCCAATTGGCCAAAAGGGGGCGCTATAGCAATTTTTTGAAAAGGCAGACTTTAAACAGGCATAAGTCAAGCCTCGTTAAGCCGAAAGTCGTGAAACTTGCTTACACATGTGCCTTGACTCATGAGGAACACACGTATCGATTTGACCATTAAGCTCCGCCCTTAGATTTTCCGCAATTTTGAGCAGTTTGAAAAACACTTAAACCCAGGATTTTTCAGCTATTTGCGTGAAACTGTATCATCTGTGTGATCTCCTTTTTCAGTTACTTGTCTGTTGGGCCAATGGCGTCTCCCTTAAATGAATGCCTCACAATCTCAAGGTCGCCAGTTCAAGCCTCACTTGATGTAGACTTAATTTAAGTTGAATTGCAAACAACATGACTGTATCAATGAATACATGTGCAAATGGTAAAGATAACCTGAAATGCTTATTTGAGAGTATGTTTTTTACGTATGACATACTTCATTCTGAAAATAGCTGATCTACAATCTCACAACTTTTCATGGTTTGTGAGCTTGTCGGCTACTTTCATTAGTTTTGGTTCTGAGGAGATGTACAATTTCTTCATTGGTAAATGGCTTGTGAACGAGTGATCTTAGTGTTAGTGAAACAGGGGCTTGGTTCATGAAAGAAGGCAAGAGTTTATGATCTTCAACAGACAATATCAGCCTGGACAAAGCTATAGCACTATAGGTAGTGTTGCAGCCTATTAGTCTGAAGGTTGAGAGTTCGAATCCTGTTAATGGCAGTAGGTTGAGATGTCCAATCAAACCATTATGTTTCCATCTCTCTCTCTCATCAATCTATTGTTTCCATGTCACTCTCTCTCTCTTCAATCTATTCCGTTTCCATGTCTCTCTCTCTCTCTATTCACTGGCCCCGTATTATCGCTGCTTGCAGCTATATTTTTATACTTACAATACACTAAAATATGTATCTGAAAACATTTCAGTTTAGAAATAAGAAATAAAGTTACATGAACAGGCTTCACACTGCCCACCTCCGTGTCTCTACATGCTACAAACTTCGATCGAACGATCCCATAGCCAGAGGGGACGGGACATACGGCTGAGACTGTGATTAGTTTGACACAAATAGGCTTCCGTTTCAGACTGATCCTTCAAAATAAAATGCACAACTTTTTTAAGGTGATCATCTAGTGAAATCCCTATTACTGAAATGGACACTTGCACCCATTAATATCAATATAAATAATCAAAACTAGAAGATGATGAATATCTGACAAAATACATCCAACAACGATAGTGTAATTTTGTATCTCAGCATGGAAGGACATGGAGGTGTGCTTGGGTTCCCATGATATCATTCTTATTAATACATTCTCACCACAGCATTCACAATGTATTCACATAATACAGTACATAATAAAACAGAATTGATCAAGATCGGGTAAATGTATCTTACCTTAGAATTTCCAGTCTACAGTGCAGACTCTTCAGTCCAGCTAAGAGCAGATCCAGTAGTCCTGAGTCCAGGTTGTTTTCGCTGAGGTCCATTTCTCTCAAATGAGAAGGATTAGAGCTGAGAGCTGAAGCCACAACTTCAACCTCTGTCTGTCTGAGGTTACAGCCAACAAGTCTGTAAATACAGATTAAATAAGAGACTATCAAAACAAATTACACCTAGTTCACTGTCATGGAAGTTAACTAAGAGATCTCCTACTGTATCTAGTTATACAGACATAAACAGTTTAAGTATGATCAGAGAACAGGGAAGTAAACAACAGATGAAAAGTTAATGTAATGTAAATAATTTGAGTAACCAAGCTCACTGTTTAAAAAGCCATCCTCTGTACACCCCTTCACTAATGGTAGGGTCCATTTCTCATACTGTATGGTATGGTCTGTTTTCATGGTAGAATAACTCATAAAGAGGACACATATGAATAGTTTGAGGACTTGAGTTCTCCTGTTGTTCTGTGTGTATTAAGGTTGGGGTCGTCTGTCGGGGTTTGGATGAGTCGAATTGATGTTGGTTACCTTCATGTTACATGTGTGCACTTCACCTACAGTATGCTGAGTATACTAATATAGTTTTGTCTTCCATTAAAGGAATATTTCACCCAAAAAACCTTGAATCCAATATCCTACTACTTCAGAGATGCTCATAGGCCTGCGTCCTGCGTCTCTGACGCACCATATTGAAAAAGGACGCATTCATGGCACCGTCTTGCGTCCATGGGACGCACTACAATTTAGCGGAAATTACCGCGGATTTGAAGGCCATCCGTGGATTTCAAAGCCGTCCGCGGATTACAAGGCATAGTGCAGAAAACAAGAAAAATCTCGGTAAAACACCGCCGTATGGAGAAGTATTCTCTCTCTGTCTCAGGGCAGTGCAAGTGCTGCTAGAGGGAGAGAGAGTCAGAGTGCTGCGCAACTTACAGCTCAACTTCAAAGCAAGTTAACGATGGCTCGTTGACCCCAATTTGACCACTAGGCAATCAACACTGAACAGCACTAATTAATGGCAGCTGTGATTCTTGTGTCTTTCCGTGCAGCCAGATATCAAATAATTCCCTGTAGAGCAGGGGTCTTCAGTGTTTTCAGGCCAAGGACCCCCTAGTTGAGAGAGAGATGAAGCAGGGACCCCCTCTATATTGTATAAAATTGTGTTTCAGATAAACTTTTGCTTCTCTTTTTTCCCTTTACACACCTATAACTCCAAAAATAGCCGATCTACAAGCTCACAAGTGTGAGCTTGTAGATCTGCTATTTTTGGCTAAAGTTCTCCTCAGAAAAGGGATACTAGGATTCAAGTGGTTAATGTAAAAAAAAACATCAAGTACTACAAGTACTACAAGTACTAGTTGTCGGATTTGGAATTGTGTACTTTTCTTTCAGATACATGTACATGAATATAACCATATAAGATGAAACACGAGTTAAACGCTGTGCATTTTTGTGGGACCCATAAAATGTCCCTGGGACCCATCTAAAAGACCACCCTTGCATCCCAGGACCCATTACATTGAAAACCTAGCAACATCACTGCTACTTTAATTAAAAAATACCCACACTGTGGTGTACGTCCCGGGTTGGCCAGCACACGAGGTCTCCACTTGCCTCCAAACTTGCCACAGACTATTGATCAGTGCTCTGGCTAATACCTGGGCTTCTTTCCCCACCTGTGTTGTACTTACATATTGTACAGTTAATATAAAACTACATTCTTTTTATTCAGGCACATTTTATCCACTTTTCTTTTGGCCGCTAGGCCCACCCTACTGCACATTTGTGACATAGGAGCAGTGTCCCATAAAAAGGACAAGGACTGAAATATAGAGATCTCCATATATGGTCATATCTGTTGGATCACTGGTGCACCGTAGATGTGAGGGCCACAAAGCGGCCCGAACCTCTAGTTTGACTAAATGACATTAATAGGAAACCAATCTTAACAAGAGCAAAACTACATTTAAAACATTCTCTTTAAACCTTGATCATCAGTAGGCTCATAGTGATTACACTGTGAGAGTTGTTTTGGAGTTTATATACTTTTCTTTAATATAGTGTGGCATCACGAGGGGACAGGTGGTAGATGGGTGCTATATTCCTACACCCAAAATGGCCGTTGTAGAAAGAACTGCAACTCCCAGGGTGCCTCAGCACACAAACAAGTGTGGGTGTTTGAGGCACCTAATAGAGGGAGAACTGAGAGAGCAAACAAAGAGGATAGAGACACACAGAGGACAGAGGACTGGATGGAGCTGGACCCCAGGACGGAAAGGGAAGGCTTGTGTTAAGTAACCGTGTGGACTTTGATTGGACTTAAGAACATTATTCTCCCTTTGCAGAGATTTATGTTTCCTTTGAAAATTGCCTTATGTTGGCCTACCTGAGTTATTTACCTGTGGGAAAATAAACCTAATTTCGTTTTCACCCTGGATTTTGCCTGTTTGATTCTGCACTGCCTCACACTAGCCCGCTCCATACCTCTCATGACATTACATTGGTGGAGAATACGGGTATGTGGGCCTTAAGTGTGGATGGTCGAAAGTAAAGATATTGAACAGTTGACTGAACTTTTTGCAGAATTGAACACAAACGAACCACATAACCAAATGGAGGAACTGGTGAGAGTACTGATGGAGACCCAGAAGGATCAGCAGGAAACCAATCGGGCCTTGTTGAAACAGCAGGAGAGGGCTAATGACCTTAAAGAGAAGGAGCTTGAACGGTACAAGCCTAAAGCCGGTAATTTCATTCCCAAACTTGGTGTAACTGATGATGTGGAAGCGTACCTCCATGTTTTTGAAGCTACAGCGACCCGGGAACAGTGGCCAAAGACCCAGTGGGTTGGACTCCTGGCCCCCTTTCTCTCAGGTGAGGCCCTTAAAGCCTTTCAAGATTTAGATGCCACTGCGGCACAAGACTATGACCTGTTAAAGACTGAGATTTTGAGCCGCCATGGCCTTACTAAATTTAGCATGGCACAACGGTTCCATAATTGGTCTTTCCAACCTGGGATACCTCCCCGGGCCCAAATGCACAAACTGATCAGATTGACAAAAAAATGGTTGGAACCTGACAAGAAGAGCTCAGCAGACATTATAGAGGCCCTGGTTGTAGACCGTTATATAAGGGCGCTGCCATATGAGGCCAAGAAGATAATCAGTCAGCAGAAGTTAGATACAGCCATAGGGTTAATAGAAGCAGTAGAGCAGCACCAGGCTGCTTCGGACATGCTACGCCCAACCCGCAAAGAGCCTATGTCTACGGTGCCTCGACAGAGAGGTCCCAAACCTGCCAGCTCTTATTCCAGTCCTCTCACTAGAGCTGGAAATCAACCGAGACCGCAGCGAGGGTTCCAGAGCCCAGAGCCTCGGCAGTGCTATCGCTGTGGTGAATTTGGCCATATCTCCTGGCAGTGTGAAAAGCCAGATGAATCAATGCCCACAGCAGAGTCCGCCAGCCCTCAACAGGCCCACTATGCTGCCTTCCTGGGGGAAAGCGGTGACCGCAGGCCGACGTGCCCGGTAACGGTAAATCAGTATGACGTAGAAGCCTTGCTTGATTCCGGAAGTGCCCGGACCCTGGTCCATGAATCCGTATTGGGGGCGTCTCCCCTTCCCCAAGGTTATTCTGTCCCTGTTGTGTGTGTTCATGGAGACACCCGCGAATATCCAACAACCAGGGTGAAGCTAACTACCACGAGGGGCTCGTTCGATGCTGAAGTGGGAGTCATAAAGACCTTACCTGTTCCAGTCCTGATTGGTCGGGACTGCCCGGCCTTCCAAATGCTGTGGCAGGACGCCCAGAAGAGGCTCAGTCGGGGTCCCCGAACACGTAAGCCTCGAAAGTATAAATTGAATAAGTCCAGGGTTAAACTTGCCAAACCTAGTCCAGTGAGGCTGAATCTGCACCGCAAGAGTCCGATGACTCTGAGCAGCAACCAGTGTCCAGTGAAGGTGACCATGGGGGTCCCAGGGAAGTGCCACCACTTAAAGGTCAGTATGGAACGGCCCAGTTACAGGACCCCACCCTGGTTAATGCATTAAAAAATGTCCAAGTTCTAGAGGGAACATTGGTGGGAACCAGGCTAACTCCTTCTTACCCCCACTTTGCGGTGAAAAATGGCCTTTTGTATCAGATGGTACAAAGGAGTAGTAAAGTCATTGAGCAACTCCTTGTTCCACAACCTCACCGCCCCACCGTTCTACAGTTGGCGCACACTCACCTGCTGGGGGGCCACTTAGGTGTAGAGAAAACAAAGGAGAGAGTGTTGCAGAGGTTCTTTTGGCCGGGAGTACACAAGGAGATAGAGAACTACTGCCGCAGTTGCCCCGAGTGCCAGGTCACAGCCCCAAAACCGACTTATAGGAACCCCCTGGTCCCTTTACCTATTATCGAAACCCCCTTTGAAAGGATAGGGATGGATATTGTGGGGCCGCTTCCTAAAAGTGCTCGTGGACACCAGTATATCTTGGTCATAGTAGACTATGCCACCCGATATCCGGAAGCGGTTCCGTTAAGGAAGGCAAATGCTAAACAAATAGCCAAAGAACTCTTCCTCTTCAGCAGCCGTGTGGGGATACCCAAGGAGGTCCTTACGGACCAAGGAACCCCGTTCATGTCTAAGGTAATGAAAGAGATGTGTGCTCTGTTACGAGTGAAACAGGTCAGAACCTCGGTGTACCACCCCCAAACAGACGGGTTGGTGGAGAGGTTCAACAAGACGCTCAAATCCATGCTGAGGGCGGCCGTGGACCAAAATGGGAGGAACTGGGATCAGCTTCTTCCCTACCTGATGTTTGCGGTAAGGGAAGTTCCTCAATCTTCCACAGGGTTCTCACCTTTTGAACTGTTATATTCCTACAGACCCAGAGGGCTTCTAGACATAGCCAAGGAGACGTGGGAGGAGCAGCCATGTCCCCATCGCTCCATGATTGAACATGTGGGGGCGATGCAGGACAGATTGGCGGCGGTGCTTCCTCTGGTGAAGGAACACATGGAGAAAGCACAGAGGGACCAGAGTGCCGTTTATAACCGAACAGCCCAGCCTCGAGAATTCAAACCAGGAGACAGGGTCCTAGTTCTAGTCCCCACAGTGGAATGCAAGTTTTTAGCAACATGGCAGGGTCCATATGAAGTAATTGAAAAGGTTGGGGAAGTCAATTACAAAATACGGCAGCCAGGCAAAAGGAAAGGTGAGCAAATTTATCATGTTAACCTCCTGAAAAAATGGCATGCCCGAGAGGCATTGTTTGCTTGTCTTCCCCCCAGTGAGTCGAAAGAACCTGCCCGGGACGAAGTGCAGTTTGGCCCAGACCTCTCCCCTCACCAACTGCAGCAAACAAAGGAGTTAGTGGATGGTAATCAGGATGTGTTTTCATCCCTCCCTGGCTACACCCACCTGGTGGAGCATGAAATACGCACTCCACCAGGGGTAACTGTGAACCAAAGACCATATCGGGTGCCGGAGGCCCGGAAGAAGGTAATTGAAGAGGAGGTAAAGAAGATGCTAAAGTTAAATGTAATTGAGAAATCCCAGAGTGCCTGGTCAAACCCCATCGTGCTGGTTGGTAAGCCTGACAACACAGTACGTTTCTGTAATGATTTCAGAAAATTGAATGATGTGTCTGAATTTGATGCATATCCCATGCCTCGTGTGGATGAACTAATTGAAAGCCTTGGCAATGCACGATTCATAACCACACTTGATCTCACAAAGCGGTATTGGCAAGTCCCTATGTCTACAGGATCGAAGGAGAAGACTGCCTTTGCCACCCCTAGAGGCTTTTGGCAATACAGAGTGATGCCATTCGGCCTCTTTGGAGCTCCCGCCACGTTCCAGCGATTGATGGATCAGGTACTGGCACCCCATAAAGAATATGCGTCTGCTTATCTGGATGATGTTGTGATTCAGAGCCCGGACTGGCAAGGCCATTTGCCCCGGGTACAGAAGGTCCTGGACTCCCTCCGACAAGCAGGCTTGACAGCAAATCCCAAGAAATGTAAGCTGGCCTTCAGTGAGACAAACTACTTGGGCTATACAATTGGGCGGGGCCTTATCAAACCTCAAGAGGCGAAACTTCGTGCCATCCAGGACTGGCCGCGGCCGGTGACAAAGAGGCAGGTGAGATCATTCTTGGGCCTAAATTCTTACTACAGACGTTTCATACACCACTATTCTACGTTAGCTGCCCCTCTCACAGACTTAACCACAAAGAAACACTCCCGTATGGTGAAATGGACCCCAGCCGCTGAAGAAGCATTTCACAACCTGAAGAGGGCCCTGTGCTCAGAACCGGTCCTTACCTCCCCTGACTTCAGCAAAGAGTTTGTGGTCCAGGCGGATGCCTCTGAGGTGGGTCTGGGTGCGGTGTTGGCCCAGATCAGTGAAGGTGAGGAACACCCTGTTCTTTATTTAAGTCGAAAGTTGGAACCTAGGGAGAAGAATTACTCTACAGTAGAAAAGGAGTGTCTAGCCATTAAATGGTCCCTGGAAACACTCAAGTACTACTTGCTTGGAAGGAAGTTCACCCTGGTGACGGATCATTCACCATTGCAATGGATGGCTAAAAACAAGGAGACGAACGGCAGAATAACCAGATGGTTTTTGAGCCTCCAGCCTTTTAACTTCTCTGTCATTCACAGGCCAGGACGTCACCATGGAAACGCAGATGCCCTGTCCCGTCGAGATGCCTTTTGGTCCTCATTCACCCTGCCGAGGACGTCAGGCCCGGGAAGAGGGATGTGTGGCATCACGAGGGGACAGGTGGTAGATGGGTGCTATATTCCTACACCCAAAATGGCCGTTGTAGAAAGAACTGCAACTCCCAGGGTGCCTCAGCACACAAACAAGTGTGGGTGTTTGAGGCACCTAATAGAGGGAGAACTGAGAGAGCAAACAAAGAGGATAGAGACACACAGAGGACAGAGGACTGGATGGAGCTGGACCCCAGGACGGAAAGGGAAGGCTTGTGTTAAGTAACCGTGTGGACTTTGATTGGACTTAAGAACATTATTCTCCCTTTGCAGACATTTATGTTTCCTTTGAAAATTGCCTTATGTTGGCCTACCTGAGTTATTTACCTGTGGGAAAATAAACCTAATTTCGTTTTCACCCTGGATTTTGCCTGTTTGATTCTGCACTGCCTCACACTAGCCCGCTCCATACCTCTCATGACATTACAATAGTTTTGCATTGGTTTTCTACCACAGCAGACACTGCAAATATTCTATTTTGGATCAGGAATGCAACCCCAAACAAAAAGGTCTGAGTTGGGGGGAGGGGCAGAGTGGAGTGTGGAACGGTCAACACCACTAGACGTCACAGAAAGACTGAACAGAGGAAGCGAGCAATGTTCAACCAGCAGTTGAAGATGTGAAATGAATAAAGTGAGAATGAACAAATATATGGCATATTTACTATCTGGTGGAATTCATCACCTGATACACCTGAGCGCACAAATCAAGGCTTTACACAGCCTTTTCCTGAATCAGATGTGGCTCTTTCTTTACAAGCAAACCTACACTAAAGAATATAGCAGAAATGATTAGAGCTGTGTGAATGAGGACCATTAAAAATAACAATTATCTTGTCCTTTTTATTTTAACTACTGAGAGGATGGCAATGTCAGTGGGTTCAAACCACTGGTCTGGTGGGGGTAACCAGCAGGGCTTTTAGACTCTTAGTTTTGTTTTTACCCTGCTTTATTGTGGTCTGGCCTTTATTGGCACATACACACAATACCACTAGTCACTATTTGAGACACACACACAGTATTATTGGAACCTTTATGTCAACCTTCATTTCTAATTATACTGTTAGCTGTAATGTCACTAGGATGTTTCTATTCACTTGACTACTAACCGAGCCTTTCTGCAGTTCCTCACAGCTGGGATCAGTCTCCTTCGCCCCCCCTCTGATGTGTTGTATTTGTCCAGGTCCAACTCTTCCAGAACCTCCTCAGACATCAGCAGCATGGCGGCCAGAGCTGAACACTGGCTGTCAGACAGTTCCTTCTTTGATCCGTTCAGGTACTGTTTGATCTCCTGATGTAATGAGTGGTCGTTCATCTCCATCAAACAGTGGAAGATATTGATACATCTGTCAGGAGAGATATCATGAGTGTTTATCATGCTCTTTAGGTTCTTGATGGCTTCCTGGAGGATCTCTGGACTGTTCTCTGTCTGACCCAGTAGGCCTCCTAACAGACTCTGGTTGGACTCCAGAGAGAGGCCATGAAGGAACCGAACAAGTAAGTCCAGGTGGCCATTTTTACTATTCAGGGCTTTTTTCATAGCGGCTTTCAGGAAGTCGGAGAGGGAGCTGTCACTTTTGTATTTATTATCTTTCAGGAATGTCTTCAGTACCTTCATGTTCTTCTGTGTGAAACAATGGAACAGGTAGACTGCAGCCAGAAACTCCTGGATGCTCAGATGAACAAAGCTGTAGACCGTTTTGTGGAAGAGCACACCCTCTCTTTTGAAGATCTCTGTGCACACTCCTGAGTACAGTGAGGCATCTTTCACATCAAGACCACACTCTTCCAGGTCTTCTTGGTAGAACAGGATGCTACCTTTCTCCAGATGTTCAAATGCCAGTCTGCCCAGCTTCAGGAGAACTTCCTTGGCAGTCTCCATGAGCTGCTGTTGATTCACCTCATGTGTCTCATCATACTTCTTCTTCTTCCTCTTTGTCTGAACCAACAGGAAGTGGCAGCACATCTCAGTCAGGGTCTTGGGCAGCTGTCCTATCGTGTGTGTCCTCAACATGTCCAGAAGAACGGTAGCAATTATCCAACATAATAGTGGGATGTGACACAGGATGTGGAGGCTCCTTGATGTCTTCATGTGTGAGATGACTGTGCTGGCCTGTTTCTCATCACTGAATCTGTTCCTAAAGTACTTCTCCTTCTGTGGGTCTGTGAACCCTCGCACTTCTGTCACCATGTCAACACATGCAGGAGGGATCTGATTGGCTGCTGCAGGTCTGGTAGTTATCCAGAGGAGAGCTGAGGGGAGCAGATTCCCCTCAAAGAGGTTTGTTAACAGAGCATCCACTGATGATGTCACTGTGACATCAGAAACAATGTCATTGTTTTTTTTGTTTTTTTGCTTTTTTTGGAACAATGGAAATCTTCTTTCATCCAGACCATCAAAGATGAAGCCAACTTTCCAGACAGCGAGCTGCTCTGCTGTGACCTTCTTTAATGTTGGGTGGAATTCATGGATCAGCGTGAGAAGACTGTACTGCTCATCTCTGACCAAGTTCAGCTCTCGGAATGAAAAGGGAACCAGGAGATTTATATCTTGATTTTCCAAACCCTTTGCCCAGTCCAGAGTGAACTTACGCACAGAGAATGTTTTTCCAATGCCAGCGATGCCCTTGGTCAGAACTCTTCTGATGGGTGTCTCCCTGCCAGGGAGGGGTTTAAAGATGTCACAGCAGTTGATTGGTGTGTCATGGAAGGTCTTCATCTTGGAAGCTGTCTCAAGCTGTATCACCTCATGTTGGCTATTAACCCCTTCACTCTCTCCCTCTGTGATGTAGAGCTCTGTGTAGGTGCTGGTGAGGGAGGTTCCAGACTCTTCTGTCATGTGGTCTTTCAAATCATCAAGACTGTTCAAACTGATCTTATAATCATTCAAATCACCCTGCAGACTGACATCTGAAATGAGAAAAAAAACATGTTTTAAACATTCAGCAAACCATTTGTTCAGAAAAACGTGAACAAAAGATCAGTTGTTTTTGTCCAGAGTTGATAGTTGTTTAGCTTCATTATTTGCACTTAGATATTGATACAGACAATAATTTGAACATTTAGTCTGACTATGATTTCTGTATTTTAGAATTCAATTTATTAACATGCAATTTTAACTCATTCCCTGGCAAAAACGTAAAAAAACGTAATAAAAAAGAAAATCCATCCACTTCCTTGTTAACTTAAAACTTAAACATTCTGTATCTCGGCTCCTGAGTACTTTTTTTTTTTCAATGAAAAATCTCTGGCAGTGGGCAAACGCGGAAAGCAATAATTGTGGCAGTGAATGAGTAATTAGTGCAAATTCTGTCCAGTCTTACTTTGTCCAGGTGTGGTTTGACTGGGTGTCTTCAGTCCAGGTGTGGTTCTGGATCTCTTTCCACACTGGGGACAGCCATAGTGTCCTGTTGGAGCAGACTGCTCCCAGTATGAGGTGATGCACTGTCTGCAGAACCAGTGTCCACAGCTGGTAGAGACTGGATCTGTCAGAACCTCCTCACACACTGAACACCTGGACGCCTGCTCTGTCACAACACAACCACTCCTCTTCCTCTCTCTGTGGAGATGAAGACAATGTATATTTATTTGGCTGCAGATCCCCATCTGAACATATTTTCTACCAGGGGACCCGATAAGAGAAGATTTGTGTTTGATCATTCTTAATTTTTTGTAAAATGATTCCACATTTTTCAAACCTTTTCAAGATTCAACAAAATGTTTCAAAAATGACAGCTCTACAAGCTCAAAATGGGCCACAATGTGATGTTGTGTGCTTGTACATGAGCTATTTTGGAATATCCCAAGCATAAAATACGGTTAAAGTAGTAAAACTGTTCCTCAGTTAGCTGGGGACCCCTGGGGGTCAGACCCCACTTTGAGAACCACTGCTCTAAAGAGGACAATTACTAAAATAAAAAATATCCTCCAATCCTCCAATGATTTAACAAATGTGTCTGTCTGTCCCCAAAATCTCTTCTGCCCGCTTCTCCTCAGTGGCTGCAACAATTGATCTGCAATTGCACACGTCCATTGACCATTCGCAGGTGCACGGAATAGCGGCACCCATCTTTCACTTTCCCCAAATGTAAGCTGTTTATCAGCGTTCTTACGCAAAATAATTTGGGCTATCGGAGTTAGCGTCGCCATGCTTACAGCCATCGCCATGGTTACAGCCACCCACGCTATGGGATGAATGATCAAACTGTGCATGCGTCGAATCCATAGACCCACTCTGTTGCTGTCTGCCACATACGGCTCCGGCCATGTGTGTGTTCGCGACGGGGGGGCAGCTCTGGCCGCGCATGTGTGTGTGTGTGTGTTCGCGACGGGTCGTGCGCGTGATGGCCATGTGTGTGTGTTTGTCGCAACGGGGGACGGCTCCGGTTGTTGAAACTGTTCATGAGCGGTTGTGTGTGTGTGTTCTAGAGGGTAGCACGGGTCTGCCCGAGACCGAATACCCGAGCCCCGAACCGAGAACCGAGCCGGTTCGAGGCCAAAATATTGATATGTCCCTCAGGCACGGGTCGGATCAGTTCCAATTGCCACGGTTCTCGGTCAGATCCATCTGAAATGGATGGACCCGTGTGGACCCGACGACCAGCTTTTTATTATTATTATTACATTAATCTCTTTAACCTTCGGTTTTAAAATGAGACCAATGCGTTGTAAAATACGCTACCAAATCCATATCGCCTGTTCTCTCATAGTTTAATGTTAACAGCCGATTGATACGCAGCCAATCTCATACGCACTGCACTGCTGTTAAAGAATACCTAACACTCACCCCAAAACACAGTCGCCCCGGGCAAATCCGGCAGTATTCACCTGGTATTATTAAACGTAACCTCAGTAAACTATGCCTAAACCTAACCTTATTCCTAAACGTAACCTCTGTATAACGGTGCCAAAACCTAACCTTATTCTTAAACTTAACCTCAGTAAAACTATGTCTAACCCTTAACTTATTTCTAACCTTATCCTCAGTAAAACAAATACAAGAAAATGGGGGCGAGTGTGTTTTGGGCGAGACTGCTGGAGATTTTTTAGCATGCGAAAGCAAAAAAAAATAATAATAAGCCACCGGGAAGATGTAAATTGTAACGTCGTCTGTATGGACTGTGGAGCAGAAACAGTTCAGATACTTAACTTCAGTTGATTATTTCTCCCCTTCTCCCCTATATTTTATATACGTTTTTTTTTTTTCATATAAAAAACATTTATATGATTTGGGTGCGACTCCTTGTGACACGGGAGTCGCACGCAAATCATATAAATGTTTCTATAATTATCATATGAATGAAGATCAATTTGTTCAAGACGGGGTGCCGTGATTTTCAGTGACCCCCCCCCCCCTAAAACATAATCATTAGGTATTATGGTTATACTAGGATGAAGATGTTTTCAAAAAAGTGTACAGAAAGTGATAAAACTATGTTTTTATGTGGACACGCCTCCAGTTCATTAAGTATACCTGGTTCTCACCTTAGCACGTCCTCCACCACCTTAGCACCACCCACCTGTCCTAGTCCCTCCTCCTCCTCATGCCCACACCTGTTGTGTTATGATAATGAGGGGGAGGGTATATTTTTACTGTGTCATTAAAGCGCTGTTTTTCTATTGGCACGTTTGACTATCAAGGTTTCAGCCTCCAGGAAGAAACTCAAAATAGTCAGAGAAGACATAAAACGCCATAAAAACACCACCAGGGGGCTTAATGAAGTTCTATCAACCTCATAGACAATTGAAAAACTGCAAAACCATGGCAACACCTCTTTCAAGATTTGTTATTGTTACGTCCCATTTTATTGTCATTGTTTTAAAATCTGGTAGTATGTGCATGTTCAAGATAATCCCATAAAATAATCTAATAAGATTCTCCTGTAGTGTGTGATGCTATCAGAATTGCAAATTGTTTAAGATTTTAATAGTCCTGTAGTGTAAGTGCAGCTTTATAGTGTTATGTATATTGTATAGGAGGATTCACATACTTTGTGTCTGGAGGTCCAGGTTCATTACTGAAGTTAGGAGGGCTTCTTCTAGACCAGTCACTCTTCAAAGACACACAGCTGGGTGTTGGAGACTTTGGTTTTTGGTAGAGCCTTCTGGAATCATATAAATGTTTCTATAATTATCATGTGAATTCAATATGTTCAATATTTGTTATTGTTAGTCCCATTTTACATCTAAATGGATTAAAGTTCTAAGTCGCCACAACTTATTTCAGTCATGTGGAAGCATGTCGTGCACTGAAAATAGCTGATCTATAAGCTCAACAACACGTCCCAGTGCGATGTGTTGTGAGCCTGTAGATCAGCTATTTCCAGTTATTAGTTATGAGTTATACGACTTCATTCGCAAACTAAACGCGAAAACACACACACAGACACAGACACACACACACACACACACACACACACACACACACACACACACACACACACACACACACACACACACACACACACACACACACACACACACACACACACACACACACACACACACAAACTTACAATCTATAGATAAACTTTGAGCAGGGAGAATATAACGTTAATAGATCCTATGTCTACTTCTTGGATTTGCATTGAGATCCACAAAGGGGGGGGGCATTCCGTACCCTAGCCTAGATCCAAAGCAAATGTCGGTCATATTATCCTCTAGTGTGAGCGGTTCAAAGATCCAATCTTAAGCCTCCCGATTTACTCTCAGACATTTGAAGCCGTCACAACAATTTTCAAATTTGTATTTTGTATAGGAGGATTCACATACTCTGTGTGTGGAGGTCCAGGTTCATTAGTGAAGTTAGGAGGGCTTCTTCTAGACCAGTCACTCTTCATAGACACATAGCTGGGTGTTGGAGACTCTGGTCTGTGGTGAAGACTTCTGGAATCATATAAAAATGTTTCTACAATTATCATCTGAATGAAGAAATCAATGTATTCAATATTTGTTATACTTATATAAACATTTACATGATTCGCGTGCGACTCCCGTGTCACAAGGGAGTCGCACGCAAATCATAAAATCAATCAACACAAAATCTCTTAGTATGTGCATTTTCAAGATAATCCCATAAAATAATCTTACAAGATTCTCCTGTAATGTGTGATGCTACCAGAATTCCAAATTGTTTACGATTTTAAAAACCCTGTAGTGTGAGTGCAGCTTTATAGTGATGTGTATATTGTATAGGAGGATTCACATACTCTGTGTGTGGAGGTCCAGGTTCATTACTGAAGTTAGGAGGGCTTCTTCTAGACCAGTCACTCTTCAAAGACACACAGCTAGGTGTTGGAGACTCTGGTCTGTGGTGAAGACTTCTGGAATCATATACAAGTTTCTATAATTATTATGGGAATTCAATTAATTAAATATGTGTTATTGTTAGTCCCATTTTACATCTACATCTACACAAAGTACAGTCAGATATTAAGGCTAAAAGGATACACAAAAAAGTGCTGGGGACTTGTGTTTCCATTGTGGTCCTATGTATTCAATTCATCAACATGGTATTAAAAGATAACACAACTAGAAAAAGGGTTCCTCGGAGCACTGGTCTCCGCCAGGTCAGGTACGTTATTGTGTCCTCCTGGTGGCGCTATAATAGGCCAATATGAAAAGGGTGGCATTTATTCTTAGGCCAGGGGTAGGCAATTGAGATAAGCCTAGGGCCAATATCACTCCCAGACATTCCATCGCGGGCCGGGCCTCCCCGCGAACATGCACGCGCGCGCACATGTGCGTGCACAACACGCGCCCGCGCGCGAAGCGCGCGGGCGCAAAATTTTTCGGGTCTAATTCGGGTCTAACTCGGTCTAATTCGGGTCTAATTTGGGTCTAATTCGGTTCTGTTTGACCAATATAAATCAACATTTTTTCCGGTTTAAATATCAGCACAGGCGATTTTTCTGGTGATTTTTTTTTTTCTTCTCCATTTTCCTCTAATCTAGCTATAAAATGTTATAAATCCTTTAAAATGCATCGTGTTTATGAGTGCATGATTTCAAAAGTGGGTTCAGGTTCTATGAAATAAGTATTTATAATTATTTTAACATTAATTTTTAATACTTTTTTTATAACACTTTTCAGTAAATCATTCATACTGTATCTTTCTGTATTTGGATATAATAGATATAATAGCGGCCTATATGTGAGACTATCGGTCTGATACTGTATAAAAATAAAATCCCTCCCCCCCAAAAAAAAAAAAAAAATATTTAATAAAAAAAAAAAAAAAAAACATTTTTTTTTTTCCAAAATTATCTCACGGGCCAGATATTATTTCTGGGGGGCCAATTTCGGCCCGCGGGCCGCCTATTGCCGACCCCTGTCTTAGGCCTTTCACGGCAATCGGACACTGCATTCATGATTTGAGGCATTTTCTTCCAAAAATGTGTCTTGCTAAATTACACCTGCTGGTGGCGCTATAACAGGCCAATGTGAAAAGGGTGCCATTTCTTCCTCGGCCTAGTGGGAATGTGCGTGTGAAGTTTCACGGAAATCCCAAGCTGTGTGCATAGTTTGAGGCATTTTGTTCAAAAGGGACCAATCCTGCAAACTTTGGAAGCCAACCGTAGCCAATCAGGATGGAATATGGGAAATCGGACAGATCCGTGTTGATCACATGACTATAGAGATACTGTGTACTGATTTGCATTACGTTTGGATAAAATCTGTAGGAGTAATATAAAAAAATGGGTTTTGCACAAATCAGCCTCCTGGTGGCGCTATAACAGGCCCCTGTGAAAGATTTGGGGCAGAGGTTCTGAATTGGCATCCAGGGAGTGTGTGTGCACAGTTTCGCAGCTACCGGGCCAACGGTGCCTGAGATTAGCTTGTCGCACACGGACAGGACACACGGACGGACGGACAGATGGACAGGGGGTAAAACATACTCTCTCGCCAGGCCTGGCGGAGACAATAATACTACATATCATCAACACATACAAAACACTATATTATCTACAAAGGAGACAAAAGGAAAATGTCGGCAGTGAATGACACCTCCTTTCTATGTGAGAAAGGAGTTGACCTCGCTTATGGTCTCCTGATGAGGGATTTACAGGCCTTTTTGAAAGAAGCCAGTGATCCACATGTTTTAATGGATGGTGTCAGGACATTCCACATTGTGGTGTCAGAGTAGTATAATGAGAATGTTCCCATGTTTGTTCTATATTTAGGTATATATATTTAGTACTATCTGAAATACCAATTTTATTGCTTAACCCTGTCTTCTACCCTGAGCCATCCCAGGCTAGCAACGTGTGTTGGAATTAGGTGGGTCGTGGGCTTTAGGCCGAGAAGTAGTAAAACTTTGTTTTGTTTGTTTTGGGAGGTCTGAAGCTTAGTTTTTAGTGACATTGAGATGTTGGAAAACCAAGAGGTCCCTCCCAGCTACAGTCTTGACAGTCTTTGTTGACACAAATCTGATTCTATCTGATATGCCCATCCCTAGTTGTGACATAGTATTGTGTATATTGTATGGGAGGATTCACATACTTTGTGTGTGGAGGTCCAGGTTCATTACTGAAGTAAAGAGGTTCTCTTTTAGACCAGTCACTCTTCATAGACACACAGCTGGGCGTTGGAGACTCTGGTCTGTGGTGAAGACTTCTGGAATCATACAAATGTTTGTGTGAATGAAAGTCAATTTGTTCTTTTATTGTTACATGTTTGACACAACTAGAAAAAGGGTTCCTCGGAGCACTGGTCTCCGCCAGGTCAGGTACGTTATTGTGTCCTCCTGGTGGCGCTATAATAGGCCAATATGAAAAGGGTGGCATTTATTCTTAGGCCTTTCACGGCAATCGGACACTGCATTCATGATTTGAGGCATTTTCTTCCAAAAATGTGTCTTGCTAAATTACACCTGCTGGTGGCGCTATAACAGGCCAATGTGAAAAGGGTGCCATTTCTTCCTCGGCCTAGTGGGAATGTGCGTGTGAAGTTTCACGGAAATCCCAAGCTGTGTGCATAGTTTGAGGCATTTTGTTCAAAAGGGACCAATCCTGCAAACTTTGGAAGCCAACCGTAGCCAATCAGGATGGAATATGGGAAATCGGACAGATCCGTGTTGATCACATGACTATAGAGATACTGTGTACTGATTTGCATTACGTTTGGATAAAATCTGTAGGAGTAATATTAAAAAATGGGTTTTGCACAAATCAGCATCCTGGTGGCGCTATAACAGGCCCATGTGAAAGATTTGGGGCAGAGGTTCTGAATTGGCATCCAGGGAGTGTGTGTGCACAGTTTCGCAGCTACCGGGCCAACGGTGCCTGAGATTAGCTTGTCGCACACGGACAGGACACACGGACGGACAGATGGACAGGGGGTAAAACATACTCTCTCGCCAGGCCTGGCGGAGACAATAATACTACATATCATCAATACATACAAAACACTATATTATCTACAAAGGAGACAAAAGGAAAATGTCGGCAGTGAATGACACCTCCTTTCTATGTGAGAAAGGAGTTGACCTCGCTTATGGTCTCCTGATGAGGGATTTACAGGCCTTTTTGAAAGAAGCCAGTGATCCACATGTTTTAATGGATGGTGTCAGGACATTCCACATTGTGGTGTCAGAGTAGTATAATGAGAATGTTCCCATGTTTGTTCTATATTTAGGTATATATATTTAGTACCATCTGAAATACCAATTTTATTGCTTAACCCTGTCTTCTACGCTGAGCCATCCCAGGCTAGCAACGTGTGTTGGAATTAGGTGGGTCGTGGGCTTTAGGCCGAGAAGTAGTAAAACTTTGTTTTGTTTGTTTTGGGAGGTCTGAAGCTTAGTTTTTAGTGACATTGAGATGTTGGAAAACCAAGAGGTCCCTCCCAGCTACAGTCTTGACAGTCTTTGTTGACACAAATCTGATTCTATCTGATATGCCCATCCCTAGTTGTGACATAGTATTGTGTATATTGTATGGGAGGATTCACATACTTTGTGTGTGGAGGTCCAGGTTCATTACTGAAGTAAAGAGGTTCTCTTTTAGACCAGTCACTCTTCATAGACACACAGCTGGGCGTTGGAGACTCTGGTCTGTGGTGAAGACTTCTGGAATCATACAAATGTTTGTGTGAATGAAAAAGTCAATTTGTTCTTTTATTGTTACATGTTTGACACAACTAGAAAAAGGGTTCCTCGGAGCACTGGTCTCCGCTAGGTCAGGTACGTTATTGTGTCCTCTTGGTGGCGCTATAATAGGCCAATATGAAAACGGTGGCATTTATTCTTAGGCCTTTCACGGCAATCGGACACTGCATTCATGATTTGAGGCATTTTCTTCCAAAAATGTGTCTTGCTAAATTACACCTGCTGGTGGCGCTATAACAGGCCAATGTGAAAAGGGTGCCATTTCTTCCTCGGCCTAGTGGGAATGTGCGTGTGAAGTTTCACGGAAATCCCAAGCTGTGTGCATAGTTTGAGGCATTTTGTTCAAAAGGGACCAATCCTGCAAACTTTGGAAGCCAACCGTAGCCAATCAGGATGGAATATGGGAAATCGGACAGATCCGTGTTGATCACATGACTATAGAGATACTGTGTACTGATTTGCATTACGTTTGGATAAAATCTGTAGGAGTAATATTTAAAAAATGGGTTTTGCACAAATCAGCCTCCTGGTGGCGCTATAACAGGCCCATGTGAAAGATTTGGGGCAGAGGTTCTGAATTGGCATCCAGGGAGTGTGTGTGCACAGTTTCGCAGCTACCGGGCCAACGGTGCCTGAGATTAGCTTGTCGCACACGGACAGGACACACGGACGGACGGACAGATGGACAGGGGGTAAAACATACTCTCTCGCCAGGCCTGGCGGAGACAATAATACTACATATCATCAACACATACAAAACACTATATTATCTACAAAGGAGACAAAAGGAAAATGTCGGCAGTGAATGACACCTCCTTTCTATGTGAGAAAGGAGTTGACCTCGCTTATGGTCTCCTGATGAGGGATTTACAGGCCTTTTTGAAAGAAGCCAGTGATCCACATGTTTTAATGGATGGTGTCAGGACATTCCACATTGTGGTGTCAGAGTAGTATAATGAGAATGTTCCCATGTTTGTTCTATATTTGGGTATATATATTTAGTACTATCTGAAATACCAATTTTATTGCTTAACCCTGTCTTCTACCCTGAGCCATCCCAGGCTAGCAACGTGTGTTGGAATTAGGTGGGTCGTGGGCTTTAGGCCGAGAAGTAGTAAAACTTTGTTTTGTTTGTTTTGGGAGGTCTGAAGCTTAGTTTTTAGTGACATTGAGATGTTGGAAAACCAAGAGGTCCCTCCCAGCTACAGTCTTGACAGTCTTTGTTGACACAAATCTGATTCTATCTGATATGCCCATCCCTAGTTGTGACATAGTATTGTGTATATTGTATGGGAGGATTCACATACTTTGTGTGTGGAGGTCCAGGTTCATTACTGAAGTAAAGAGGTTCTCTTTTAGACCAGTCACTCTTCATAGACACACAGCTGGGCGTTGGAGACTCTGGTCTGTGGTGAAGACTTCTGGAATCATACAAATGTTTGTGTGAATGAAAAAGTAAATTTGTTCTTTTATTGTTACATTCCATTTTACTTCTAAAAGGGTAACATATTTTAGTTTCCTCTCACAATATCGCAGCAACAAGAAAACTGAATAGAATAGCAGTACAATACTAGAAACCGTTACATTTTATGAAATATACAGTACAATAACAGGTGATAGACATATTTACATAGCTTGTTGCATACTGTACATGCACACAAGCAGCCATCATGTCTAATGCAGCATCACCACTGAACACCACACTGTGATTTGTACGACTTACAACATATAGATAAACATTGAACAGGGATGATACAACATGATTAGATGCCATGTCTTGTTTTTGTAATTAATGTAACTTAGCATGAGATCACGTTGTTGTGTTAGTGTTGTGTATATATTGTAAAGGAGGATTGACATACTTTGTGTCTGTAGGTCCAGGTTCATCACTCTTAGACACAGATAGAGACTCTGGTCTGTGGATGAGCTGTTTGTCAGTTCCCTCCTCCTCTCTCTCCTCACAATGATTCATCTTTGGTCTTGGTTAAACCTGTCAAGATTATAGTGAAAATAGACCAGAAAACAGTAAATGTTTGCTTCATATACACAAAGTGCATGCACAAACAGACACTGCTATACAGGGAAGTGCAGAGAATGTTAGAGGGCAGGGGCTGACATTTCTAAAAGGGCATTTGTGGCGAAAATAGCCGATCTACAAGCTCACAACACGTCACACTGCGACGCGTTGTGAGCTTGTAGATCGGCTATTTTTGGTGTGTGACACACCGCTCTCAACTAAGTATAATCAAGCCTTTACTGGAGATGCAGTGCACAGCGTTGATTTCTACACTGAGGGCAAACCATTTAATTGAATAAAATGCTGCATTACAGAGAGTTCAGAAAAGGCAATCCTCTTGAATGCTGCCTTCAGGCATCAGTCTGGCAATGCCAGGCTAGCCTTCTGGTACAGTAATGGAGAAAGGTAGCCTGGGATCCAACCTGATTCACTACGTTTTTTTTTCTCCCTTCGTTTCTCAGTCTGGAAAGCCTCCTATCTCCAAGGGAGGCGGGACATGCCATACTGCTGGAATCGAGCCGTGGCTTCTGATTGGTCTGTGGTGCGGGGCGGGACAAAAAAAAGCAGTATGATTGTTGTGAATCGTTTGAACAACATCCAATCAGTAACAACGTTGCCTTACGTAACATATGTAGTTCCATTATAGTTCTGCAAAACCAGTCAAATATGAGCCTTTCCAGACTGAGAAACGTAGTGAAGCAGGCTGGATCCCAGACTAGGAGAAAGGAGGCATTTAGCATTTCTTTCACCATAGTAAAAGCTACATTTGTGGTCTGGAGAGAGAGGACACTTTTTACAGACAGGGAAAAGGGGAGGGGCTAAAGCCCCCTTTGATGTCTATGTGTGCACGTGCCTGCACAGCTACACACACAGTCACATGCACAGACTGTGCTTTACTCTCCTACTGTTCCTACACCACGCCTACTGCTAATATACATGATGTTCCTCTGGTTTCCTGTCAATCAGCAGGTGATTGGTCCTGGTCTCTGGTCCTCAACACTCACAGTACTGATGCTTTTTATTGTAGTCGTCTGACCAGCAATGAACATAGAGCTGGATACCAGGTCAATGAGGTTAACTAGCTGCTATGATTGTTTACACACATGCACGCACACACACACACACACACACACACACACACACACACACACACACACACACACACACACACACACACACACCCTTAGAGAAACACAGTAAATCAATAGTACTAACACACAGTACAATAACAGTTGCACAGATATATGAATAATTGGGATCAACATCATAAATGACCCACAGCTTTGGAAGACCCTCTGGACCGGCAGAACACATCTTCCACTTGAGCCAGGCAACTTATACTTAAGAAAACACTTAAATTCCTTAGCTGTCAGTTTGCCCCTGATGTTCCATAATGGATATTACAGCCAACAGAAGCATCACTGCACATGTGACTAGTACAGAAAACTACTGCTCTGACAGCAGCATTTAGGCTACCATTAGCGTGTTAGCTTAAACACTGTTCAATAACACTACTGTTCTGAGAGCAGCTTTTAGGCTAGCGTTAGCTTAAACACTGTTCAACAACACTACTGCTCTGACAGCAGCATTTAGGCTAGCGTTAGCTTGTTAGCTTAAACACTGTTCAACAACACTACTGCTCTGACAGCAGCATGCAGGCTACCGTTAGCTTGTTAGCTTAAACACTGTTCAACAACACTACTGCTCTGACAGCAGCATTTAGGCTAGCGTTAGCTTGTTAGCTTAAACACTGTTCAACAACACTACTGCTCTGACAGTAGCATACAGGCTACCGCTAGCTTGTTAGCTTAAACACTATTCAACAACACTACTGCTCTGACAGTAGCATGCAGGCTACCGTTAGCTTGTTAGCTTAAACACTGTTCAACAACACTACTGCTCTGACAGTAGCATGCAGGCTACCACTAGCCTGTTAGCTTACACACTGTTCAACAACACTACTGCTCTGACAGCAGCATTTAGGCTACCGTTAGCATGTTAGCTTTAACACTGTTCAACAACACTACTGCTCTGACAGCAGCAAGCAGGCTACCATTAGCGTGTTAGCTTA